>NC_043016.1:29088473-29133473 GCF_006345805.1 Octopus sinensis | reverse complement strand
TATCTGATAATCAGATATTTATGGGGGTCATTTTATTAGGGGTGCTTAGTAAAACAGTAACAACATTAGATTTCATATTGTAAGAATTTAGTAACTTCAAGAGGTATAAAAGTAAATCATTAACATTAACGGTGGAAGTTATAAATAATGTATAGAATATTGGGCTAAAAAAAACCTTTGGAAGGAAAAAGTCAAAGGCTTTTATTTTTGGTCTTATTCATTTCAAGGTTCACCATTAAAAATATTTTAACTGATATTAAATTGATTGTTATGTAATTATTATAGTTTCATTAGCTGGTATTTTTAGTTAAACAATAACAACAAAACTAATATTAGATTGTTTATGTAATTTATACAACTTGTGTAATTAGGTGGTATTTTTAATGAAATAACAACAACAAAAATATTAGATTGTTAAGCTCAAAGAAGATAAGATTATAAAAACTGCATAGATATTAGGTTAAAAAAACCTTTTGGGTAGAAAAAATCAGTCTGCCATTGTGATTCAAACCTTTAACTTTTTCAACCCAACAAGTTTTTTTTTTCTCTCAATGTTTACATGCTATTATTTATAGCTTTATCTACTTCAAGTTCAGCCTCAAATTTTCTAAATTCTTATGACATAAACAGTATTAATTTGTTGTGTAATTTGTTGGTATTTTTAATGAAACAACAGCAACAAAAAAATTAAGGCTACTATCTAGAAGCAAAAAAAAAGTGCTAAATTGTATAAAAACAGCATTGCTATGCAAATATTTATTCAAGTTGCAAGCTTAATCTCAAAAATAGTTTTCTTCATATTGAATCATCAGATTTTAATGAAACAATGAATCCATTATCTTTGGGGATCAGATACAATAAAAAATAAAAAAAACATTTCAATGTATTTCAGTTGGGACGGGGTAAAAGCAAATGGAAGGTGATTATATATATATATATAACTACTGTCTTTTGAATATCTTGGGTTTTCTTGAAAGTTATGTGACTCATCAAAAATATTTTCCAAGTAGAATAATAATAGAAAGGAACAGTTAGAGATTATAATCTTTGAAGTTATGTTGAAACCACCATTATTGCAAAGATAAGGAAGCATAATAAATACATTTATTTCAACAGCAGAGGCAGGCTTATGTGGTCTCTACATCTGCCCCCTCATGTTATACACGGCCATCAAAAAGAAAAGAAAAACGAGGTAAAGACACTTTAGATGGTGTAGTCCCATGGCTGGATTGCCTTTAATGAGTAGTCTGCTGAATCAGAGTTGACCTAGGGTTGAACAACAACAATGGCAACAAAGAATAGATTCCCTGCAATAAAATCTAACAAGAAAATGCTGTAAAATATTTAATTTTCTTAATTGCACAAATGTTTTCAATAGACAAGGAAAAGCATAAAATAATTATACATTCACACAGACATGTACACACACTCATGCCCACATACATTGTATTTGTGTGTGTATGTTACAGAGCTTGTTTCTTGATGACAGAGGCATTTATCAAGATAAAATTCTTTGGTGTAGGGTCCAAAGAACCCAAAGATTTCTTGCATCAATGTTGCTTGGTACAACTAGAGAGAACAGATATTGTCAGAAGACTGAAATATTGATACTATGCCGTCATCGTCATCACCATAATTGTTTTTATGTCTGTTGGCTTGTGTCATACAAGACTTTTTGAGTCAGGACTTTGTGGTCAGAGACACTTCTTTGGAATTCATGCATCAAACCTGCTGAGCTATTGGTCTTTTGTCCATGCAGGACATAAACCCATATCACCACTGCTCATGTGGTATCAATGCAGACATCTTCAGACAGCTTCCCATCCACTGCATGACACCTAAAAGAAACCCGTCACATATGTGTTTGCATCCATAAAAATTGCTCTCTTTGTGCAGTGTTGCTGTTGTTACTTCTCTTGTCTGCGAAATGCCCGTTCACTCTGTACCTTCAAAGTGTATGGAATAATTTATCCCTTGTTTGAAGAACATACAATGATCAGTGATAAGAAGGTTATCCAGCTGTAAAATAATACCTCAATAACATACACATCCAACCAATTCCAGCATTTGTGAGAAAAAAAAAAACATAAAGGCAAACACACACACACACACACATACATATATATGCATATAGTTGTTCAATAAGTGTTTGCACGTCAGAAAAAGCAGTCTCATATTAATAGAATAGGTGCATTATCATTATTTATATAATATTATGGTTTCAAAGGTGGAGCTGGCAGAAACGTTACCATGCCAGGCGAAATGCTTAGCAGTATTTCAACTGTCTTTACGTTCTGAGTTCAAATTCCGCCACGGTCAACTTTGCCTTTCATCCTTTCGGGATTGATAAATTAAATCCCAGTTGTGCACTGGAGTCGATCTAATCAACTGGCCCCCTCCCCCTAAATTTCAAGCCTTGTGCCTAGAGTAGAAAAGAATATTATGGTTTCACAACAGCCAAGTAATGTTACTGAATCGTTTCATGCTGATGACCTTCAAGAAATAGAAAGGTAAATTAGCAATCATTGAACATGGCTAAATGGAAGCACCTGTTCAAGCATGTACTATGATTGCTAATTTATACTCTACGTTGTTTAGAGGAATTAGCAAGATATTATCAAGAAATATATAAATACAAGAGCAGGGATAACTGTCACTCACAAGCAAGTATGACTTGATAGCAAGTATCATGCATTTACTAATTGTTTTAGGAGCTTATGTAACCACAAACAGACATAACAGCATCTTAGCCCTATCACACTTGCCCCAGCAGAACATTGAGGATTGACAGCTAAAGAGAGAGGGTGGGGATGCACTACCAGTTGGTTGGTACTTAATTACAGCCAAGTAGGCTGAGGCAGTGTGAAATGAAGTGCATTGCCTAAGGACACGCTGTGCCACCTATTTTAGGAATTGAAACCCACTACCTTATGATCGGGAGTTCTGTGTCAAACCACTAGACCACATGATGCCTTCATACACTTCCTCAATTACAATGGATTATCTTTTGACTCTGTTTGTCATGGGTGTGTTATGTGTGTGTTTCTAATACTTCAAAGATGCATGAAAAAATTAATAGCAAGTGAAGAATGCTTTTTTTTATAAATTTTTTTTTTTTTTGGAGCTTATTTCTTATTTTTTCTGCATGGTTTTTATTCAGCACCAAAGAAAATCTCATCTTCAAAGACTCCCAGTACTGGGAAAATTAATGTGACAAACAATGTGACAAAGGACAAAAAGTCTCCTGCCTTAAAACATTCCTCGCGTAAGTTACTAACTATGTTAGACTGCCTGTCTTTAGTTATGAATTCAAGCTCCGTTGAAGTAGCTTGACCATTCCTATATTTTTTATCCTTCCATCACATCTGTTTTTCCTGGTTTCGTTTATTTATTTACATATATATATATATGTTCATATTTGTTTCCTGTTTTTGTAATCCTACTTTAAAAAAAAAAATTGTCATTCCATTTAAATATTTTTTTGATCCCAGTTTTAACAATTTTGTTAATTCAGTTTTAACAATTTCATTATCCCTGTTTTAAAAGAAATTTTCTGTTATTTTTATGTAATGTTTTTTAATCATATAATTCTTTTCTTTTCTTTTTTTGTAATTTTATTCACATTCCATGATAATTTTTTTTAAACTTCCAATTTCAGATTTAGGGTGGTTTGGGGTTTTACTTTTTTTTTTCTTTTTTCTGTTACTCATTGTCATCAGGTGCTTTCCTTACACGTAACTCTGTACTTTATTTGTAGGAAAATATTAATATATTCAAATAGAAACATGAATCATCATAATGGCTCATTTACTTGAGAGAGAGAGAGATCCAATATCATAGAAGCACTTTTCACGCCTTAGGTTAGAGGTTACAGGTCATAGGTCACCAAGTAGTTAGCATTATATAACACTAAACTTGCATGCTGCCCACAATTATTACTTGTCTGTATTACACAGACAAACTCACACATTCACGTAAATACACATACATATAAACACATTCACATAGACATTCATACATATAAAATTCACACACATTTGTATTCACATACATATAAAACACACATATTTACACACATGTATTCACATACACTCACACTACCCATACACACATATGTATATATGTTCTCACACACATCTATATACATATATGCACTCACACACACACACACACTTATACACATTCACATACACCACTCATATCCACATGCATATATGCACTCACACACACTTGTACACTAAAATATACATACACACACATAGACATTACTGAGTCATTAGAATGCCTTGTGGTATTTTACACTGTCTGTGCTCTTAGTTCAAATCTCAACAAGGGTAGCTTTGCCTTTCACCCTTCAAGGTCAGTTTTATTGATTGCACTCCACACTCTGAAAATTGCTGACTTTTTGCCAAAATCAGAAACTATTTCTATTGTTGTTGTTATTTTTATTAAGGTGGTAGAATTGTTAGCACACTGGGGAAAATGCTTAGCAAAATTTCATCTGTCTCTAAATTCTGAGTTCAAATTCTGCCGAGGGGTCAATAAAATAAGTCCAAGTTCAGTACTGGGATCAATGTAATCAACTTACCTCACCCCCGAAGTTGATAGAATTGTACCAAAATTTGAAACCATCATCATCATAATCATCATCATCATCATCATTATCATTATTATTATTATTATTATTATCAATATTATCATTATTTTATTATTATTATTATTATTATTATTTTATTATTATTATGGCAGAATCATTAGCTGCCAGGCAAAACACTCATCAGCATTTCATCTATCTTTACATTCTGAGTTCAATTTCTGCTGAGATGACTTTACCTTTCATCCTTTCAGAATCAAAAAATTAAGCCACCAGTACGTACTGTTGGTGTGATTGACTATATCCCTCCCCAAAAATTTCAGACCTTGTGCCTATAGTATAAAGGATTATTATTGTTATTATTAAGGCAGCAAGCTGATAGAATTGGTAGCACCAAGGGCAAAATATAAGCGTAGGAATGGCTGTGTGGTAAGTAGCTTGCTTACCAACCACATGGTTCCGGGTTCAGTCCCACTACGTGGCACCTTGGGCAAGTGTCTTCTACTATAGCCTCAGACTGACCAAATCTGTGTGAGTGGATTTGGTAGATGGAAACTGAAAGAAGCCCATCGTATATATGCATATATATATATATGTGTATGTGTGTGTGCCTGTGTTTATTCCCCCAACATCGCTTGACAACCAATGCTGGTGTGTTTACGTCCCCCATAACTTAGCTGTTCAGCAAAAGAGACCGATAGAATAAGTACTAGGCTTCCAAAGAATAAGTCCCAGGGGTCGATTTGCTCGACTAAAGGCGATGCTCCTGCATGGCCACAGTCAAATGACTGAAACAAGTAAAAGAGTAAAAATGCTTAGTGACATTTAATCTGTCCTTGTGTTCTGAGTTAAAATTTCAGCAGGGTCACTAAAATAATACCAGTTGAACCCTGGGGGTCAATGTAATCAACTTGCCACTCCTCTGAAATCACTGTGCCAAAATTTGGAACATATTATTATTATTATTATTATTAATTATTATTATTTATTATATTATTATTATTATTATTATATTAATTATTATTATTATTATTATTATTATTATTATTATTATTATTATCATCAACAACAACAACAACAAGAGGAAGAGGAAGAAGATGGTGAGCTGGCATGATCATTAACATGATCGCCAGTCACTATGTTCTGTGTTCTGCCAAGGTCAACTTTTCGTTTCATCCTTTTGGGGGTCGATTAACTAAGTACCAGTTACACACTGGGGTCAATGTAATTGATGTGCGTGTGTGTTTGCCTTTACATTTTTTTTTAACTCGAATGTTGGAATTGGTTGGAAGTATATGTTATTGAAGTATTTTTTTACAGCTGGATAACCTTCTTATCCCGCCTTTCCCAAAATTTCAGGCCTTGTGCCATTAGTAGAAAGGAATATTATTAAGATAACAAGCTAGCAGAATCATTAGCATGCTGGGCAAAATTCTTAGTGACATTTCTTTCATCTTAATATTCTGAGTTCAACTTTGCCTTTCCTGCTTTTATCAAGGTCAATAGAATAAAAACCTGCCAAGTTTTGAGGTTGATGTAATCAACTTCCCCCTCCCCTCAAAAACTACTGGGTGGCGCTGTGCCAAAATTTGAAACCACTTATCATTATTATTATTATTATTATTATTATTTACATATCACCAGTAGAAACAGTCTTGTCAGACTGAAGTGTATTGTATTACGCACTAACGATACCGAATAATCAAAGCTAGGTGCTGCTTTATTAATGATATTATTAATATCAATTTATTTAAAATGTAGTGACCTAGTCTTTCAGCACCTAACTGGCATAAAAGCAAAAATTAGAAGGCAAAGAAAATGAGCAAGAGAAACAAAGATGGATATATATATATATATATATACCGGAGTAAGCACATAAATGTGAAACAAGGTGGAAAAAAGAGTACTCAAATACCAGAAGCAGAGTAATATGCTTTATTTAAAAGCAGCAGAAATATAACAAAGTCTGTTACTCAGAGTTCCAAGTTCCCGATTGTCGGACAGTTTTGTTATAAAAAAAAAAAGGATTATTATTAAGAGAACAAGCTAGAAGAATCATCAACAAAACTGTCTGACAAACGGGAACGTGGAACTCTGAGTAACAGCTTTTATATTTCTGCTGCTTTTAAATAAAGTGTATATATATATGATTTTAACTTTTTCAGTGTGAGATTACATTTCAAAGAAAAAAAACATGGTAAAATTTTGAAGAGATTCTTATTGTTGTTTGTTTTTTTTTTTTTTTTTTTTCCTAATAAGGCTTGGGTAGTTGATGAGCCCTTCCACCAAATCATCTTTAAAGAAAGATATTGAAGAAATCTAAGTATGCATACATACATCATACATTCATTCATTAATTCATTTTGTGTCTGTGCTTGTCCCCAGCCACTGCTTCACAACCAGTTCAGCAAAAGAGACCATTAGAATTAGTACCAGGGTTTAAAGAATGAAAATAAATACCCAGCATGGACACAGTCTAATGACTGAAATGATAAAGTAAGTGGATAGAGATAGATATGTAGGTAGATAGCTAGATAGACAGTCAGACACAGAGAGATATATGTTGACAGATGATGGATAGGTAGGTAGCAGGCAGACAAATAGACAGACAGACAAATATGTTGTACTAAATAAGTAAGGAGAGGTTCCACTCCTCTGGGCTTTGGCCATTATTTTGTCTTTAATGTGAAGCATGGTATTTTACTGTTCTTTTAATTAAAAGATGTGGTCTCTGTGAGTCTGTTGTGGGAGCATTTGCTGTTACACTGAGCAGGTCAAGTCACTACATAGAAACTTTTTATGTGGCATCCATTGAGGTGAGGGATGTAGGTGATACATTAAACTGGTCAACTGACCACATAGCTTCTTCTTCCTCTCTGCCCTCCTCTCCCCCTCTTGTTCATTTTCTTCTAATTTAACTAAGAATCTGGGTGTTAGTCACCAAACTTCAAAACAACAATCCTCAGCTACCTAAAGTGGCATGTAAAAGTTTTATAATAATGATGATAATAATAATAATCCTTCCTACTAAAGGCGGAAAATTTGAAACTTTGGGCAAGGCCAACATTGCTTCACATCCTTTTGGAGTTAATAAATTAAGTACCAGTGAAATTGACTATCCCCCACCCTGAAATTCCAGGTCTTGTGCCTATAGTAGAAAGGATTATTATTATTATTATTATTATTATTATTATTATTATTATTAACGGCGGTGCATCAGCATGGCCGCAGCTCTGAGCCGAAACTACAGAAAAGAAATTATTATTATTAAGGCAGTGAACTGGCAGAATCGTTAGCATGCCAGGCAAAATGCTTAGTGGCATTTCATCTGTCTTCATATTCTGAGTTCAAATTCCGCCGAGGTCAAGTTTGCTTTTCATCCTTTCAGGGTCGATAAAATAAGCACCAGTCGAACACTGAGGTCTATGTAATCGACTCATCTCCTCTCACAAAACTGTTACCCTTGAGGCAAAATTTGAAATCATTGATGATGATGATGTTGTTGTTGTTGTTGTTGTTGTTGTTGTTAAGGCGTCAGGCTGGCAGAATCATTAGCATGACAGCCAAAATGCTTACCAGCATTTCATCTGTCTTACCATTCTGATTTCAAATTCTACCAAGGTCGGCTTTGTGTCCTTGCAGAGTTAATAAATTAAGTACCAGTGAAGCACTGTAGTCAATGTAGTCAACTATTCCCCTTCCCCAAAATTTCAGGCCTTGTACCCTAAGTAGAAAGGATTATTATTATTATTATTATTTCGTGCAAGGCCAGCAACTTTAGAGGAAGCGGTTTAGTTGATTACATAGCCCCCAGTGCTCAACAGTCACCTATTTTATCAACCCTGGAAGATAGCGAAACAAAATCAACCTTGGCAGCATTTGAACTCGAAAAATAAAGAGCTGGATGAAGTGCTGTAAACATTTTTGTCCAAACATTGATTCTGTCATCTCATCACCTTAAACACACCAGCAGTGGTTGTCAAGCGATGTGGGAGGGACAAACATATACACACACATACATATTATATATATATATATATATATATATATATATATATATATATATATGACGGACTTCTTTCAGTTTCCATCTACCAAATCCACTCACAAGGCTTTGGTTGACCCGAGGCTGTAGCAGCAGACACTTGCCCAAGGTGCCACACAGTGGTACTGAACCCGGAACTATGTGGTTGGTAAGCAAGCTATTTACCACACAGCAGCTCCTGCTAACGATTCTGCTGGCTCGCTGCTTTAATGATAATAATAAGAAGAATTTAAGTTTTATGTTATTTTATATTTATTTAAGATTTTCAGATTTTGGAAGCTTAGTTTATGAAAATCTTAAGTTGTAGTTTAAAGGGAGAATATATATTTATAAACATTTGTTGCATGCTCTTTAACTTCTCACTCCTCTCTTTCTGTTTATTTATTTATCTATCTGTCTATCTATATCTATCTATCATTACCACTACCTAAATGCTGTCTTCCAAACTAGCATCGTAATCTTTAAGATGTCTTATACCTGTCATCTCTTCTGGTTTCCACTGACTTCGAGAGGAAGTTTTATAATTGGATGTTGCCATATGTACAGCTTCTATCATATTTTCTATGCCATCTACCAGTTTTTTGGAGCTTGTGGAGAGAGAGAGAGAAGTTACGATGATGATGATTATAATAATAATAATAATAATAATAATGATGATGATGATGACAACAACAAAAATTTTAAAGGTAGCAGCTTGTAGATGGCAGTTTACATGTAACATTGTTGAAATGTGGCTTCCTTCTATTACAGACAGAGATTCTGAAAGAGATAACCCACTTTTTCCCTTCTCTCTTTTTTTTCCCTTCCTAATTTTAAATCAAAGTGTTGCATGGTGGTGACGGGGAGCAGGGCAGGAAGAAAGTAAATCTTATTGATAGATGTTAAGAATTTTATACTTGATTTTTTTTTCTTTATATATATATGAGTGTAAGGTTCACATAAACAAGAGAAAGGGGAAGTTCCATCTATGAGGGCTATTTTGTTTATCAAAAAACTCAAGCAGCTAACAGTAACCACTTTTATTGGTAGTTCCTTAACTTCCTGAAATTTAGTGCTTCTCATTTTCATCTTATAGTCCAGAATATTTAAAAGTTGATTTCTTTCTTTCTTCATTGGCCCTGACAATCCAAAAGTGACATCTTCTTTCTATATGTACTTTCCTCTTCTGTTCTGTTTCTTTAGATAGTTCAGAAAACTTTAATCTTTGAATCAAAGACATGTGGCGGGATCTTCCATTTCACAACTATACAAACTAATATTCTTTATCTTTCATAGCTGTAACTAATTCCAAACTCCTCACTCTTCTATTCTTTGTCTTCTCTAGATTTCACCAAAAAAACAGAAAGTAAACCTCTTTGTTTTTCCTTTTATCTTTTCTTCTCTGTATTTCTCTCTCTTTACATACATGTGTGTGCATGTCTGTGTGCATGGTGTGTATCTTTGAAGAAAAGAGCCCACTTATGTCCTTAATATCTTGGATTCTACCCATGTCCACTTTATTCTTCAATGCCATGTCTTCGTTGGCTTATTCCGTATTGAATGCTTCTACCAAACTCTACAGACTGCTTTTAGGGCACAGAATTTTAAAAGTTGGAAGTTATTTACCGAAAAAGACTTCTTCTGTAGGTATGTTCCATGTATCTGAAATATTGTTTTTATGCTAAAACCTGATTTTCCTTTCTTTCCTTACATATGTAGAAACATTGTAGAGTAATTTGAAAAATTGTAAAATTTAATTTATTTTGACTTCCAGTGTGTTCCATAAACTGACACTATATTTTTGATTTAGTGAATGTATATATTTAATAATGTTTGCATGTTGAGGTAAACTTGTGTTAGCGAAGGACTTTACACAAAACATCAAGAAGCTCTTTAATCACCACCACCACAAGAACAACTTCTAAATTTAACAAAATAAGCAAACTTCACTAAACATGTTTATACGAACAGGGACCACCATCCATCATGAATTTCTTCAGGGGGTTTTTTTTTTTGTAGTGGGGGCAGCTACTCAGGTTACCAAATTTCGGTATTCTAAACAATGTTTAATATTATGATATTGAAATTATTTTTCTTGTATCATGGGACGATCATTATATCAATAATAAACACAGGCACCAAATACAAAATACAAACCAAATACAAAAAGAAATATTTTTCTGTTTGATTTATAACTTTATTCTCTTTAAATTCTTGAAATTTGGGGAATCGTCTACAAAGCAACAACCCACTTTACAATATTACTTTTTTTTTTCCATAATAATTTATTTAATCACTACAGTTATGTATTTATGCACCAATACCTAACTGTAGACTTTTTTAAATACTTTCTTCTAATATTTCCAAGTGGATTTTTGGCCAATTCTTTATTCATTTTGATATTTTCGATAACTTTAATTATATTGATTCACATGGTTCATTAGTTTCTTTTAATGAAATTTTATTTTTATTGTTAGTTTTTTTTAGCATTTAGTATTGTTTTACCAATTTTAGTGTTTTCAACATGAAAACAGGAGACATCTTATCGTGCTAAGAAAATGTTCTTTAGTACTTTTCAGTGAATGTGTTTGTTACTTTACCAAAGTTAGAGCAGAGTTAACTTAAGTATTTTATAAAACTCACTGGAATAGTGCCATAAATGCCAGTAGAATATATAACCATATTCTTAATTGGAAAACTTAAAAGACACTATTTGAAGGCCAAAACATGATAATCCCTATGGGGGCGATAATCTTGAAGAATCCATCTGCTGGAGACCTATCAAAACTGATTCCTCCATAGTTGCAGATTTTCACTATTTACTGCCAGTTTATCATATTTTGCATATTTCACTAAGATAAGTTAAACCCTTTTATCTCTTCATTTGCATACTTCTAATGATATTTTGTTATTAATACATTAATTTCTTACCTAATTCACCTATCTTTCTTTGATATTATAGCAGGTGTGATGTATCTAAGAACCAGTTTCATAATCTTCCACCCTCTTAGTAACCATATTTGTCTTTTGGGTTGTTGTCTGAAATATAAACTTCACTGAAATAGAAGTATTTTAATCTTTTTTCTAGCATTTACTCAATTTAATTTATTCTCAGACATCTCTGAAAAACTGAGATCAAATTATAATCTAGAACCAAAATATAATTAACTAACAGTACCACAGTATGAGAAAAAAAATTATGACAGAGCCCCTGTATAGCTATACAATTTGCTGGAAACAGCAGCCAAACTTCCATGACATCACACACTGTTATCTTACAGAAGAAAGAAAAAAATAAGCACGGCTCAGGTATGAATGGTGGTTAAGATGATCACTTTGCAATTAAATTAGTTTCAGATTCAGTCCCAATGTGTAGCACTTTAGGCAAGTTCTACTATAGCCTCCAGGCTGACCAATGATTTGTGAGGGAATTTCAGAAAAGAGAAACTGCGTGGAAGCCTACCATGTGTGTATATGTTTCTCTTTGACCACCACCACTTGACAACCACTGTTGCTATGTTTATGTCCCTGTAACTTAACATTTCAGCAAAAAGAGACTAATAGAATAAGCACTTGACTTAATAAGTAAGTGGTGGACCTGATTTTTCTAATTAAAACCCTTCAAGGCAGTGCCCCAGCATGGCTGCAGTCCAATGACTAAAACATGTAAAATAAGGTATGGTTTTGATTAAAACATACTAAAAAACAGGACAGTAACCGCACATCGACCATTGGTGATTATCCTTCTTCTTTGGACTTTTTCCCTTTCTCCTTTCTAACAAAGAGCTTTACTCGAAAAGTTAGAAACTCTCTCTTTTCACTAAGTGTCAAATATCCTCATGTCAGTTTTTTTTTTCCTCTTCATTTTTTATTTGTATTTTTTTTATTGCTTGTTCATTGATCATATATACATACTGTCAAGTAAAAAAAAAAAGGCATGAGAATCATGGTTGGAATGTCTCAGATCTCATCAATCAGTACTTGGCAATAACAACAATATAGAATAATATTATTTACATTATTTACATTCGACGGATATTTGTCCTCATCTTGTTTGTTATTAACACGTTTCGGCTGATATACCCTCCAGCCTTCTTCAGGTGTCTTGGGGAAATTTCGAACCTGGGTTCTCATTGCTAAGGTATTTTTCGATGTTATTACTATTATAATTATTATTATTATTGTTGTTGTTGTTGTTGTAATTATTATTATTGTTCAGGTCACTGCTTGGAATCGAACTCGGAATCTTGGAGTTAGTACCCGCACTCTTAACCACTATGCCATATGCCCAGGCAAGATTCTGAGTTTGATTCCAAGCAGTGACCTGAATAATAATAATAATAATAATAATAATAATAATAATAACAACATCGAAAAATACCTTAGGAATGAGAACCCAGGTCCAGAATTTCCCCAAGACACCAGATGAAGGTTGGAGGGTATATCAGCCAAAACGTTGTGTTAACAACAAACAAGATGAGGACAAATATCTGTCAAACGTAAATAATGTACATAATTCCTCATCTCTTAAAAATAGAACTGTAATATAGAATAATATTGTAATTTTTCAAAAAAGTGTCAAAGAATTCCTTCATACAAGTTGGTCTCAAAATATATCATTTAGTATGTATTAAAGGGATAAAAATTAATTCTGACATTAGATCATGTCACTTGCCAGATATGTACATCTCTGAAATTTATTTTTACCAAATTCTATTTAATATTAAAAAAAGAAAGGTGAGGTAAAATATATAATAAATAAAATATTGGTACTAGAGTATAACTACAAGACACAAATTTGTAGCAACCGATTAAAAATGCTTTCATATATTAGTGTTTATAAATATAAATTCTCTCATAGTTTTTATACTTGTCTCTCCAAAGCTATTAATAACCATCTTTGGTACTTGATATATCTGGCTATCTTCCTTATATACAGGCCGTAGCTGTTGCGGCAAAAACAGATTGCATTTGTTTCTTAGCTTTCATATATTACATTGCTCTTTTGTGTAGCATCTATTTCTAAATTTAAAACAAGACTTTACATAAGGGCTTAAGGCCTTATGTGAAGAAAGAAATATCTAAACTTAGAATAAATATCGTAATATTCTGCTGTTATTTATGTCTCAGTAAGGTTAGTAGTGCTGTTGTTATCTATGTCTTGGGAATTTTGATAATACCACAATATATACTAGTATTACGTAGGTTTCTGTTATTTTGGTAGTGCCTACTATTGTCTATAGTAAGGTTGGTTCCTACTGTTTGCTATGTTATAAAATAATCTAATTTGGTAGATTTATAATATACCACTTATATCTATGTGTCACTAGAGTAAGGTTGGAAGTACTATTATGTATGATTAGGTTAATGGTGTCTTTGTATGTTTGTATATGTATGTATATTTGTTGATACATACATATATACATACATACATGTAAGTGTAGATATGTGTGTTTATCAATAAGCAGTTGAAGTTACTGAGTGACTCAAGGGCCAAGAGTTTCGTGCAATGATACTTGCTTTTTACATCACCAAACCTATATGCATATATACCTGTGCATATATATATCTGTGCATATATATATATATATATATATATACCAGAGTAAACACATAAATGTGAAACAAGGTGGAAAAAAAGAGTACTCAAATACCAGTGGTAGAGTAATATGGTTTATTTAAAGCAGCAGAAAATTCAACAAATTCAAGAAATTGCTAGCAAAAACTGTCCGATGAACAGCAACGGGAAACCTCCGAGTAACAGGTTTGTTGAATTTCTGCTGCTTTAAATAAAGTATATATATATATATATATATATATATATATATATATATATATATCTTTGTGTATGTATTATCTGTGTGTATGTATATATCTGTGTGTATGTATATATCTGTGTTTGTATGTATCTGTGTGTAGATATGTATGAATGTATATATGCATGTGTATATATATATATATATATCACGTGACCGACCAGGCTATCAGATGTTGCTACACATCACTGGTCACAATGCGCTTTACATTGTTTTAGCCTTCAAATGACGCCATGTGTGTGTGTTTGTATGTATATACGGTGATATATATATATATGTTTGTATGTATATCATAGTCACCATAACAACCACTTCTCCTTGCTCATAAAGGTCAGCAAGAATTTGTTGAGGCACATGCCCTTCTTGTTGAAAATTCTCTCTTATTTCCAAGTAAAGGTAATATTTCCCCATGGCCAGACATGTTTTCACGGAAGATTGAAAATGATGACCACTATTTGTATGACATTGACATTTACTTACAACTATCACGTGATGTCACGGCAAAGAGACGCACTCACATATGCTCTCTCTCACACACACACACACACACACACACGTTTGTGCATGTATGACCTTCAGGTGTAGATTCTTACAGAAGGTATGACGAAGGAGCAAGTTGATTCTTGATTTGCTGTGTTTGAGAAGATACATTCACCTAAGTAAAAGTGAGACCCTAAAAGGCAAGTCATTTATGCCTCTGCCCTGCCTCCCCACCCAACCACCCACCTGACACATAATGTCCCTGTAAAATCTCTCCTCCACAATTCCCCTCCCCTTATGCTCACCACTCACTACATTTCCTTCCCCTCTCCCTTCAAATCTTGCGATCTAACCTGCACACAATCTGTCCTTCACAAATCACACACACACTCACACAATATGGCTTCCTAACATCCACTCCCTCTACCTGTCTTCACTCACTGCATTCCTCCCCATTCTGTCTCCCACTTTCGTGAACTTACCTGCTTGCTCACTTTATCCAATCCTCTGTGTCCCTTCCCTTATATGTAATCCTTCTGTTACTTGAGAGTATGCCTTGACACAACTTCCCCACCATCTTCCCCCTCTTTTCCATCCAGGGTCACTCTGTATCTCCTCTTCTACAAGACACCTGTTTCTGTCCATCTGTCATAATTTAACCTCTCATCACCTGGCACAAAGTCACCTCCCTTAATACTTCTCCCTCTCTCAGTTGAGGTGGGGACTTGTCTGGCAAGATACTTGGTGGCCTCACTAGTGCTGGTGCCTCATAAAAACCACCCAGTACATTCCATAAAGTAGTCGGCATTAGGAAGGGTATCCAGCTGCAGAAACCATGCCAAAGCAGACAGCTGACTTTGATGCAGTCTTCTGGCTTGCCAGCTCCTATCAAAGAATCCAACCCATGACAGCATGGAAAGCAGATATTAAATGATGATGATTATAGTGATGGTGGTAGTGGTGGAAACAGCATCTCTGCTAGATGGAAACTTTCAGTTCTTGTCTACCAAAATCCTTCTTAAGGCTTTGGTCAACCTAGGATTATAGCAAAAGACACTTGCCCAAGATGTCACGCTGTGGAATCGAACCTGAAACCACGTGGTTGAGAATACTGCTTAACCCACCAACAGCCAAGCCTGCACCTTATGTGTGTGTATACATATATAAAGCATGATTGTTTGTGTGTGGTATAAATTGGTTCTTCATCTCTGTAATGTTGTATTGTATTTTCTGCCTTGTGGGGAAAAGAAAATGCAGTCCTGTTTATTTATTTATTATTTTATGTTATATAGAAGAACAATGAGTTAATGTATGTAAGATGTGCGTAATGTTACTACATCCTAGTCATATGCAATGGAGTGGGGGAGAAAATGATGTGTACTTGTTGCGGGTAATCTACAACAACTAAACAGTATTAATTAACCACCCCTGCCTATATCCCTACCCAACTTCTTGCTAATGTGTATATAATGAAGTTAAAGTGAACAGCCGTCAAAATTATTGACAGATGTATACAGGAGAGGAGGCAGTGGTGATAGTGAGGAGGAAGAGGAGGGATTAAAATATGAGCAGCAGGGATATGGCTTTTGCTTTTCAGTTCTGCTACTGGACCTTAAATTATTTTGTACAGCTGTGGCAATGATGGGCACCTCTTGCTGTAGGCGTTATAATTTTGTTTTGGCGAACCTACATATGACGTGTTTCGGCCCATCTCCTGGTGCTCAGTTCTTTTCCATACTCCCTGCAAGTAGAGATGCTGTATAATGCATAGTTGCTGCTACTGCTGCTGTTATTATAATAGTAGTAGCAGTCTCAGTCCACACAAGAGTTAAATGGTACCACAATGTGTCAGTAGTTGTTCAAGCAACTCAGTAAAATCCAAGATCCGAAAATTGGATATTTCCATATTTGATGGTCAAATGCTATTCACTCTCTGTGATGGATCTTTATAATCCAACTGACATCCCTAACATAACCATCCTTTTTTATAACAATATTATATCCATAACTGAGTTATCCATTATGTATGTGATGTGTGTGTGTGTGCACATACATCATCATCATCATTTAACATCCGCTTTCCATGCTAGCATGGGTTGGATGGTTCGACTGGGGTCTGGGAAACCAGGAGGCTGCACCAGTCCAGTCTGATCTGGCAGTGTTTCTACAGCTGGATGCCCTTCCTAACGCCAACCACTCCGTGAATGTAGTGGATACTTTTTACGTGCCAGGTGAGGCTGGCAGCGACCACGATCGGTTGGTGCTTTTTTACGTGCCACTGGCACGGAGGCCAGTCAGGGCGGCGCTGGCAACGGCCACCTTCGGATGGTTCTTTACTAACAAAATGGACTTCTTTCAGTTCCCATCTAACAAATTCACCCACAAGATTTTAGAGGCTATAGTAGAAGGTGCCAAGAAGTGGGACTGAACCCAAAACCAATATTTAACCATTTTAAGATGCTACAATGAAGTTTTAGCAAGATTTGTTTACTAGTTCTTGAAAATCAAGCCACCACCTAGAGCCCCACCCCAGCCCCCAGTTCCATTTTGCCGTTTTATATGTTGTAGGTAAATGGCAGAATCAGTAAAATGCCTTATGGTATTTGTTACTATCATTTTATGTTCTAATTTCTGTGTTCAAATCCCACCCAAATCCAATGTTTTTGACATACTTCCAAGGTCAATGAAAATAATCACTGCAGGTTAGTTTATGCTCACCTTAGCAAATGCTGTTATTCCAGTGTGGCTTTATTCAAATGGTGGGAACCATTGAAGAATAAACTCTAAATCGGGTTTCCTTATCTATATCAAATATTTATTTTACCATTTTATTCTGATGAATGGTTTAGGCCGAACTTGCACTATTTATTCTGTGGTAATTGGGTCTTTCATCATACTGACACACACATACGCATGCTCAGACATATACACAAAGACACATACACAGATGTATGAGCACACTCACCTGCATAGACATACTCATATACATAGACATGCATACACAAACATACTGACATACAGAAATATTCATACACATGTGCGTGCGCACACACACACACCCCTTGTTCACTCAATTTTCTATAGTTACATTCATACATCTATAATGAGTGTGGTGTGTGTGTATATAAATGTGTGCGTGTATGTATATATATATATATATATACACACACACA
Organism: Octopus sinensis; assembly: GCF_006345805.1. Taxonomy (NCBI): domain Eukaryota; kingdom Metazoa; phylum Mollusca; class Cephalopoda; order Octopoda; family Octopodidae; genus Octopus; species Octopus sinensis. Next base: position 29,115,386 of record NC_043016.1, on the reverse strand, counting down.
CTCAGACATATACACACCTTGTTCACACAATTTTCTATACTTGCATTCATACATCTATAAACAGTATGTGCATATGTATATATATACACATGTGCATGTGCACACATATATACACAAACACACACACATATATATGTACCATGACTGTCATTTGCAGTAGTTTGATACTTCCACTAATACATCTATAGACAGTCATATACATGCATACACATACATTCATAGTTTAATATGCCCTCATGTATACACACATGCCCTCATGTATACACACATGCACACACTTGATTCTATAATTATGTATGTGCACACATACACAATCTATGCAGACAATTATGCATTCACATAAATGCATCTATACACACAATTATGTACATACACGCACATCTCTACACACAGTTATGTATACATATACCAATACCTGTAATTACACACACACACACACAATCCTTTATGCATACATGCCCAGACATACAATTATGTATACACACACAAGGTTATCTATAATTTGATTATAGTTTCCAGTTGACTGATTAAAATTCTTTTTAGATAAACTCTTGGAGATAATGGGAGGAAACCAGCAAGTAGTCAGCACTTATCCAAGAACTCTGTGTGTGTGTGTGAAGTTGCAAAGAATCAGTTATTAAGATAAATATATAACGTCATATCATCACATCTATTTGCCATTACCCTTCCTCCCAGCAGCAACAAACTGGTACCAACCAGGCAGGAGGAGAAGGATAAGAAAATATATAATTTCTGCAAAGGCTTACAGCTGGGTTCCATTCTACCTTGTACATATCCATTCCTGTCGCCGCCGCCGCCATCAGCAACGACAACGATTCACTTTCTTAATTCAATCTTAATGTTTATATGTAAAAGCCAAAAAAATCTTCCTCACCAAGTTGTGGTAGTGGTAGAGCTTCATTCTATCCAAAGGCTAACACAGTCTTGGAGGAAATAATCTAAATAAATTCTTTCCTCTTTTACATTTCCATGCATCTTTGTCCTTGATTCTCTTCCTTTGTTTCCTTCTTCTTTCATTCTCTCTTTTCTCTTTTTTCTTTTCACCTTATTTATTCATTCCTCCTTTCTGCTATTCCTGACTCCTGTAGCTAATTTATTTATTTATTTATTTATTTATTTATTTAATAAAATATAAGACATCTGGTAGAAATTATGGAATAGAACATGTATGAGAGAGAAAGAGGAGGTGAGGCAACCAGCTGGGAAAGAAGTGGTCTTGAGGTCAGGAGATGGGTTGGTAATGAGACAAAACTTTACACAAATACTTAATATAGTAAATATATACATTTATAATGTTTGAAATGTCACACAGGGTATACAAATTTTAAATAAACAAACAATTTTAGCCTTCCAGATACAGAAACAGAAACCGGAATCAAGTTCACTAGTTTCCAGTCTTCTTAAACCTTTATCAGAGAAAGATTATACATCTTCTGTTAACAAGCAGATTGGTAGTTTATAGTTATTACCTCCGCCTTAGTGAAGGTGGAGGTATTGTTTTCAGTTGTGTTTGTTCGTTTGGCTGTGGACGAGATATCTTGAGAACCGCTGAATGGATTCAGATGAAACTTTCAGAGATCTATGGGCTCATGACTGGCACAAACTGATTAGAATTTAGGATTGATCCGGTACCGGAAAAGGATTCTGGATTTTTTTTTTTTTTTTTTGAGGGCAGTCGAGTTTATTTCAGATATTCTTATTTTAAAATTCATCTCTGGCAAATCATTGAGAGGACATTGGTGTTGCCTTGGCAGAGGTTTGCACTCTGTGAGTGTTCTTGTTTATGATGTATACAAACTCTGGTACATCTCAAGTCTGTCTATTTTGCATTACAGTTATGAAAGTCTAATGAGATTAAAAACCAGTCAGCTCAGTTCCAATGTTTTTGTCCACATAGAGATAATACTACAGTGCTTATTTTTTTTTTATTCATGGCTAAATTACACTTATTAAAAAAAGGTCTAACTTGCATTTCACATAATCCAAAAATACTGTGTAGAGCAATGCTTCTCAAACTATCTGATGGAGCATACTGGCAATTTTGTTTTCCAATGTGCCAAGGACTAGTAATATTAATTTATACTGGAAACACAATATAATGAATATAATAAAAGTTGGCAACTTTTTTTCATCTTATATTTATTTTGTAAACAAATAATACAATATTACATAAGCATTTTATAATGTTTCTATCTTTTCTGGAAACTTGCTGTGTATTGGCAGCTGATGGCTCACGGACCAGCACCAGTTCGCAGACCACCACTTTGAGTAGGACTGGTGTAGAGTGGCTATTAAACCTATAAAGCCTTTAATTTATTATGTACATATTTATCTATCTATCTATCTCTCTATCTCTCTCTATATAAATCATTGTCATTTTGTCGTTTAAACGCTCACATCTCCATGTTCAAATTAAGTGGATGGAATTTATTGAAGTGGACTTTCTATGGCCAGATTCCTTTTTTATCACTAACTTTCACCTCTTTCCTAGTAAGGTAATATTTCCCTATGACCAGACATGTTTTTGTGGAAGATTGGGTTACAACCAGCACTTCTTGCAAAAACAGGAGCATTCATTTTACAACTAGCACATAATGTGAAGGTCAAGAGACAGTAACACAAACACACATGCATACACATTATTGACATCATAAGAATTTATAAACTTTTCAGAGAATATGAAATAATTCTTAAAGCTCATCATCATCATCGTTTAACGTCTGCTTTCCATGCTGACTGTAGTTTGATTTCTGTGTGAACAGAAACATTGGAACTGATCTGACTGGTTTCTAATCTCATTAAACAATGATGACAATGCTATAAACGATAGCATGTAAATATTGGGTTTTTCAACCAATATTTACACACCCTTATTTATAGATTTATGTGTGATTTGAGAGCCACTCTTCCAAAATAAAAAAACGTATATATAACACAAAATAAGTTAGGGGTTATGGGTGTAACCCACTGAGGGATAGTATTTATCCAATATACTGTTATAATTCAACATTCTAATATCCGAAAGATGATGGACAAACTAAATTTGTTTCTCCATTTTCTTATTTGTATTATATATATATATATATTTATATACATTTGTGTACATACCCATATACAGAGAATATGAAGGAATAAATGCAGTTGATTCTACAAGCATAGCTGTTGCTAGTATGTCTTGTGGAGTTGAACACTCTCTCTCTCTCTCTCTCTCTCTCTCTCTCTCTCTCCTCTCTCTCTCTCCTCTCTCTCTCCTCTCTCTCCTCTCTCTCTCTCTCTCTCACACACACATCACACAGATCAGTCCCAGTAAACAAAACCTGTTATAACCCTATTACTGGTGTAGTAGTTGCTCCAGTCCACTCAGCTGGCAAAAATGAGTTGTACCTGTATTTCAAAGGGCCGGCCTTGTCACACTCTGTGTCACGCTGAATCTCCCTCAGAACTACGTTAAGGGTACATGTGTCTGTGGATTGCTCAGTCACTTGCATGTCAATTTCACGAGCAGGCTGTTCCGTTGATCGTATCAGCTGGGACCCTCGTCGTCGTAACCGACGGAGTGCTCCTAGTAGTAGTAGCAGAAGCAGCAACTGACATGAAGGTAAATAAAAGTAGTGTATTTGGGAGGGCATATACTGAAGCATCACATTGTTAAATGAGGGCATGGAAAGAGTTATTGGCATAAATGAATATGAAAGAAATTAAGTTTCCATGGAAAACAGTTTGGCTCTGCGCCAAGGAAAGTTACTATTGATGCCAAAGGTATCTCATCTAGTGAGACAGTTTCAGGGGAAGTATTTATCTATGACAATGGTCTCAACCAGGATCTATATGACTCTTGAGGTTCATAAGATTTTTGAGGGTCCATGCAAATAAGATAGTAAATTGGAGATCCATAGTAGTATTTTAAGGGCTCATGACAAAATTTTGCTTTACCTCTTACTTGTTTTACTCATTAGACTGTGGTCATGCTGGGGCACTGTCTTGAAAAATTCCTAGTCAAATGAATTGAGCCTGGTGCTTATTTTTTGTTAAGCCTAGCACCTGTTTGATCATTCTCTTTTGCTGAACCACTATGTTATAAGGATGTAAACACACCAACACCTGTTGGTTTATATTGTAAGGTTTTCAATTGTTGAACTTGTTTGATTTCTCATCTTTAATTTGAAAAAATTTATACCTAATGTCTCAGGTTCAATACTTCAGCATTTCCAACACTGTCTGTAATAATAATAATAATAATAATAATAATAATAATAATAATAATATATATATATATATATATATATATTGTTTCAGTCATTGAGCTTGTTTCAGCTATGCTAGGACACCACTTTGAAGAGGTTGGTCTAATAAATTGACCCCAGTATTATTTTTTAAAGTTTAGCACTTACTCTATTGGTCTCTATATGGGAATGTAAAATACAATCTTCTGTCAATTTGTGATGGTGGTCAGGTGATGGGGACAGACACATGCACACATTTATATTAAGAATGACCTAAAATGAGAAAAAAATATATTTCTTTATTGCCCACAAGGGGCTAAACATAGAGGGGACAAACAAGGACAGACAAAGGGATTAAGCTGATTACATCGACCCCAGTGCATAACTGGTACTTTATTTATCGACCCCGAAAGGATGAAAGGCAAAGTCAACCTCGGCGGAATTTGAACTCAGAACGTCATGCATATGTGTGTGTGTGTGTGTGTACACACAGACACATACAAACACGTATATATATTTAAAGAGAGTGAGGGGTGAAGAATATGGTAAGGTGCCTTGATATTGATTCCTCATTACTTATCTTGAGACATTTGACAGATTTTAACAAAGGTTTTATTAATATAACACTTGAAAGGAAAGGGAGGGCTTCCACACAGTTTCTCTCTGCCAAATTCTCTCACAAGGCATTGATCAGTTTGGAGGACTACAGTAAAAGACACTGGCCCAAGGTGCAGCACAGTGGAACTGTACCTGAAGCCACATTGCTGCATATGTATACATTCATTCATGCACACACACAGATATCTCTTTTACTTGTTTCAGTTATTTGACTGTGGCTATGCTGGAGCACCGCCTTTAGTCGACCAAATCGATCCCCAGGACTTATTCTTTGTAAGCCTAGTACTTATTCTATCGGTCTCTTTTGCCGAACCACTAATTACGGGGACGTAACGCACCAGCATCAGTTGTCAAGCGATGTTAGAAGGGACAAACACAGACCACACACACAACATATATATATATATATATATATATATATATATATATATATATATATTTATATATGTATGACGGGCATCTTTCAGTTTCTGTCTTCCAAATCACTCACAAGGCTTTGGTCAGCCTGAGGCTATAGTAGAAACTTGCTCAAGGTGCCTTGGAGTGGGACTGAACCCGAACCATGTGATTCGTTTGCAAGCTACTTACCCCACAGCCACTCCTAAGCCTCTGCATGATTTATATTTCTTCATAGCTCTCTCTCTCTCTCTCTCTCCCATCCTCTTCACAAATGGTAACCAACATGTAACCTCCCAAATTAAATATGAAAATATTATTTTAAATGTTTTCCCAATTAGACTTCATTTATAAAATAAACTCCCAAAGGGATTAATATTTCCATTAGAATATATTGCAGCTGTAGAACTTTGCTTGGACTGTTTCCATATTTCTCATTTGTTTCATGTCTGTTATTTTTGTTGACTCTAGCAAAATCCCCTTTTTTTCCTCTTTTTCAAATTTCCCACCACTGTTATGAATGCAAAAACTCAAACATCCACACACACGCACTTGTAAACTCACACAAACATGCACACACACACATACACGTCTGTGTGTGTTGTGAGTGTATATAAATATATATTGTGTGTGTGTGATGATATATATACTATGAATGTGTGTATAACAGAGAAGGCTGCTTGATATGGTTATGTGATCCATATGGACGATGGTTGCTGCATGGGAAAGTACTGAATGTTCCAAGTTAGTGGAACCAGTTAGAAGATTAAAGATGACTTGGACCAAACGGGTGAAGGTTGATCACATAAACCTTTTGATGTTAGCATCATGATAAAATGTATACAGTAGATTTTGTAAAGCAGATGGTATAGGAAACAAATGAAAATAACACAGGCACCTGTCTGTGAAAGCGGTAGCTTCTGGCAGGAAAGAGCTTAATCTTTGACAACCTGTCCAAACCATGCCAGCATGGAAAGCAGACATAAAATTATGGTGGTTTCTGATTTAGGCACAAGGTCTGAAATTTTGAGGGAAAGGACTAAGTGATTACATCGACCGCAGTACCTAACTGGTACTTAGTTGGTCATCCTGAAAGAATAAAATGCAAAGTCAGTCTCGGCAGAATTAGAACTCAGATCATAGAAAATGGGCAAAATGCCACTAATCATTTCATCCAGCCTACTAACGATTCTACCAACTTGCCGCCTTAATTGTAATAATAATCCTTTCTAATTTTGGCATAGAGCCATCATTTGTGAGGGGTGGAGTAGTCAGTTACACCTTCTTCTCCCAAATTCATCTGGTACCCATTTTATCAACTCAAAAGGCAAAGTCAACCTCAGCAAAATTTGAACTCAGAACATAAAGATAGATGAATTGCCCCTGAACATTTTGTCCAGTTAGTGTACAATTCTGCTAGCTCACTGCCTGAACCATTAAAAAAAATCCTTTCTGTTATAGGCATTAAGCCTGAAATTTTGAGAAAAGGACTTGTCGATTACATTGACTCCCCAATACTTAACTGGTATATACTTCATTGACCCTGAAAGAATTGAAAACAAAATCAACCTCAGTGGAATTTGATCTAAGAATGTAAATGCAGATGAAATGCTGCCAAGCATTTTGTCTGGCTTACTTACATTTCTGCGAGCTCACTAACTGAATGATGAGGATGCTGCTGCTGCCGTCGCTGACGACAAATGTCCTGATGCAATACAAGGCATTGGCTCTTATGGCTTCTGCTTCTGTGGATTGCTTAACTCTGTTGGACTGCATTCAACACTGTATTTGTAATGCTGCTGGTCCTGATCTATCTTCTAAATTGGATTCACTCTCTCATCGTCATCGTGTGGCTTCCTTGTCTCTTTTCTCTAAGTATTTTCATAGACATTGTTCAGCTGAGCTCTCTTCTCTGGTTCCTCCTTTAAGAACTTATCAGTGATCAACTAGACCTGCATCCAGTTCTCATCGGTATACTGGGCAACCTCCTAAGTGTTGTGAAGCAATTTACAGTACCAGTTTCTTCCCTCACACCTCTAAACTTTGGAATTCCCTTCCACAGTCTTGTTTTCCTCTTCAATATGACCTCCTGTCTTTTAAGTATAATGTACATTGTCACTTGTGTCTAGCATCCATTTTTTTCTTGTAGCTCTTATGTTTTCAGTGGCCTAAGGACCTTGTAAGAAGTGAATGCTTAAAAAAAAAAATTTCTTTTAAACTGATTGGAAGTGTTATGTTTTGTCTTGGTGTAAAAAGATGGGCTAGAGCAAATATTCTGCTCAATACCACAGATTTGTTTGTCAAATGCTTGACCTTAACCATTTGAATGTATCCCTTAGTGGCTGACGATATGTGCATCTCTGACCACGAGCAGTAGTAGTGGGGGAGCATCATAGCCAAGTGTTGAGAGGAATTCTTTAAGGTTTGAATAATTTACCTCTGGAAACATGGGTGCTTCGTTGGTCATCCTTAAACAAACTTTATTCAGGAACCTTTTGAGTGGGATGGGCTACTCAACCCCCCCCCCCCAAAAAAAATACTAACTAGGCCCCCACCTGCAAGGTCATGCACTGTTTATCTTGATATGAAATCACTATGTTGCACACATTTGGTTGTTATGCATATGCCTGGTGTACCCTTATCAGCCGGGTATTCATGATGAGTATACTGGGCTTCATATATTTGTACCCTGGTGTCACTTTGATGATATGCTCTGCTCTCTCTCTCACTCAATAATAATGATGATAATAATAATAATAATATAATAATAATAATAATAATAATATTATAATAATCCTTTCTACTGAAGGCACAAGGCCATGAAATTTTGGTGGGAGGGGACTAGTCATTTACATTGACCCCAATGGGTATAGTGGGCTTCATGCATTTGTAGCCCAGTGTAACTTTGATGGCATGCACTGCTCTCTCACTCAATAATAAGAATGATAGTCCTTTCTACTGTAGGTACAAGACCTGAAATTTTGAGGGAGGGGACTAGTCGATTACATCGACCCCAGAGTTTCACTGGTACTTAATGTATTGAAACCAAAAGGATGAAAGGCAAAGTTAACTTCTGTAAAATTTGACCTCAGAACATAAAGACAGACAAAATGCCGCTAAGCATTTTGCCCAGTGGGCTAACATTTCTGCAAGCTCACCACCTTAAGTTCCTTCCTGAGTCATATTGACTCATAGGGCCAGTTTCCCAACTTTTGTGGCATATATTATTCCCCACTGGACAGGCTGCCAGCTCACTGCAGGATTACTCATTTTTGCCAGCTGAGTGGACTGGAGCAATATGAATATATTCATCATCATCTTTTAACGTCTGCCTTCCATGCTGGCATGGGTGAATAATAATAATAATAATAATAACAGCAACAACAATAATAATCATTGCAGTTTGTGTAGATTGGTGCAGATATCTCAGTTCTCTGTCCGGTTTCTGTTTGTCTTTCAGTGTTCTTTCATCACTCAATAACCAATGATTAATACATTTACAATGTAGATCAATTGATGACTACTATTACCAACACTGGCTTTATGCCAAGACTGGAAATGAATGGTATTCCAAGTGGAAATGGAGTACTGGTTAGTCAAAGAGAGGAGGGTGGAATCCATGACCCTTTTCAGAGCCACTGAAATTACCAGAAGAAAAAGTGGGAGTTAGTCCATATATTTAGAACAGAATTGACTCCATTAAAGTCACACACTGTCCAATTGGTGCTGTTATAGCAGAAGATGGAGGAAATCTACCACCAAAGCATGAATTCATCTATTACCAATAAAATGACTGTGGAATTGCAAAAATGGTAGAATACTAGGCTTAGATGCTTGACAGTATCTATAGCTCCAGGCTGAAATTCTGACCAGGTCAAATTTGTTTTAGCCCTCCGTCGTAAAATGCACCAATCCGATCGTGGCCATTGCCAGCTTCGCCTGGCACCTGTGCCGGTGGCACGTAAAAGGCACCCACTACACTCACGGAGTGGTTGGCGTTAGGAAGGGCATCCAGCTGTAGAAACACTGCCAGATCAGACTGGAGCCTGGTGCAGCCTTCTGGCTTCCCAGATCCCTGGTCGAACCGTCCAACCCATGCTAGCATGGAAAATGGACGTTAAACGATGATGATGATCTGCATAATATACTTCAGTGTGGTAGATCAAATAGTAATGAAGGACTATGTATCTACACACATACAGTATTTAGTAGTACTACCCCTTTATGTTTACTGTTCAAATATCTATAGGCAACTTAATTTATTGATCTTTGAGGATTGGTGAAATAAATGACAGTTACTTAATGAAATCAATTTTCCCACCAAATGAACATGCCTTGTGTTTTGTTAAGAAATCATTACTAATAAAATTAGCAGAAAGTTTCTCCTCTCCCTAAAATAAAGGAAGGTTTTCTTGTGTGTGTGGATAAAAGAGAATCTCCTATTTTAGTTTTTTTTCTTTTTTAACTTTCAATAGGTCCATCTTATTAATAGTATTATAGGTTCCTTAGCAAATCAGTGCAATGGGTACTATAGTAATTCATTTATTGACAACAAGCCACAGCATATATAGATTAGAACTTTTGCTCCCTACATTTGTGGAGCTCCCAGGCTACTGCTCAATGTGCCCATGCCTTAAGATGACACTGATTCTGAGTTCAAATCACACTAGGATTGACTTTGTTTTCATTTACTTTTCATTCAAGAGAGAGGATATGATATGTAATAAGTGTTTCAAATTTAGGCACAAGTTGACAATTTTTTTAGGGAGAGCAAATTAACCCGAAGACTTATTCTCTGTAAACCTAGTACTTATTCTATTGGTCTCTTTTGCCGAACCGCTAAGTTACAGGGACGTGAACACAGCAGCATCAGTTGTCCAGCGATGTTGGGGGGACAAACACATACTCACACATATATATATATATATACACACACATATATATGACGGGCTTCTTTTCAGTTTCCGTCTACCAAATCCACTCACAAGGCTTTGGTCGACCCGAGGTTATAGTAGAAGACACTTGCTCAAGGTGCCACACAGTGGGACTGAACCCAGAATCATGTGGTTGGTAAGCAAGCTACTTACCACACAGCCACTCCTTTTAATAATAATAATAATAATAACAATCTTTTCTGCAATAGGCACAAGTCCTGAAATTTTGTGGGAGGGGTCTTGTCAATTACATCTACCTCAGTGCACACCTGGTACTTATTTTATTGACTCCTTAAGGATGAAAGGCAAGGTCAACCTTGATGGAATTTGACCTCAGAACATAACAAGCCAGAAGAAATACTGATAAGCATTTTGTCCAACGCATTAAATGATTCTACCAGCTTGCCACTTTAAAAAGCCAGTAATTCTAGGGATAAAGGGGTCAGTCGATTATATCAGCCCAAGTTTTTTTGACTGGTACTTTATTTCATTTATCAACTCCAAAAAAACAGAAGACATAGTTGACCTTGATGTGATTTGAGCTCAGAATGTAAGAATACTGAAAGAAATGCCTCTAAGCATTTTGTCGAAAATGGTAACAATTCTGACAGCTTACCACCTTAATAATAATAATATATTAAATCAATACCCAGATAAGAGTTACAACACCTGATTACATTTGTGATATAAAACCACAAATTATTAATATATAGACATTAAACGAGTGTATGCCAGACAGTTTTGTCACCTGCTTCTTATACAGTTTCAGTTTCTGAAGATTTCATCATGGCTGTGCTAAACAGCTAAAGGCATTACTGGCACTGCCTGCTTAAGTATTTTGAGAATTGTCCATAATTCTTGACCTGAAGTTCCTTCAGAAGATACTGCAGAGATTGTCTCCGTTACCTAAAGTCATTCTCAGGCCTTCATTGTTTACATATTCTTCATTCACTCAGTAGCTTAAAGTAAGTTTTGGCCCCCATATCATAAATGTAACAATCCTTCTACTATAACAAAATACGTTTATAATGTGGCCACCACGTATGGTTTTGCACAACCCACTTTACACCACTGCACTTACCTTCTCTAATAATTCCCGAAATTTGAGAGAGTGGGTAATTGATTACATCAATCAGATACTTATTTTGTTGACCCTGAAATGTTGAAAGGCAAAGTCAATCTTAAGTCAAACTCAAAACATAAAGAACTGGAAGAAACACCACTAAGCAATTATGTCTGACATGCTAACGATTCTGCCAGCTCGCCACCTTCTCTAATAATATGATGGTTGACTTACCACCTGACATTTGTCCAACTGGGGAGTGCATTAAAGTGCTTGCCAAAATTCCATACACTAAACTCTCAGTCTCCGCTTTTCACTCAGAATTGTCGGTCAGTGAAGGAGACAATCTGTATAAATATGTCACACTGACTGTGTTATTTCTTCCACATAAAAACTGGCCTTGTGCCAGACAGCTAAAAGAAAATATAGGTACCGAAAATATATGGAAAATAGTAGTAACGTAGATTATAAATCATTGTTGTTTCCACGGTTTTTATATGCTGAGCTCAGATTCCACTGAGGTCGACTTCTCCTTTCATCCTTTCAAGATCGAGAAAATAAGTACCAGTCAAGCACTGGGGTCAATGTAATGGGATAGCCACTAGTGGCCATCGCCCAAAATTTCAAGCTTTTTACCTATAGTAGAACGAATGATGGTGATTATTATTATTAATATTATTACTATTATTGAATAGAAATGTTGTTTATAGGCTAGTGGTGCATCAGACAACATGCTTTAGTCATTTGTCTTAAATGGCCACAGCGTAGTGTACAGGAATGTGTCTGTGTGTGCTTATTCAGTCTTATCTCTATTGTGTCGCCATCGTTGTCTTTCATTCTTTGTATATACCGTATCTGCTGGTACTTGGTGCAGATACAGGCTTTAGGCTATAGATGAGAGTGAAGGACGAAATAGTAATAGTGGACATGTCTTTTTCACGTTGATTACCTGTTTTTCCCCCTTCTCTCTCTCTCCCCCCTCCCATTTCCCTATTCCTTCTCTCTACACACTCACACATTCTCTGTCCCTATTAGAATTACGGTCTTGGCAGTTATTCAAAAGTAAAGAAGTGGTGCAAAAGTTTTGTTAATCCTACTTCTGAAAAAAAAAGAAAAAAAATAGAAAAAAATAAATAATAAAGGCTGCAGTGTGTGTGTGTGTGTGTTTAATCTTTCCCTCGCCCTCCCTCTTCGATGCGAGCCATTCCCATTATGAAAACTACTTCAAGTCTTGGGTGTAGCTGTTGACTTAACAGTTGATATCGCAGAACCCGTACACTCACCATACATAATTCGCTGACACACATAGTAACATACAATTAAAAACAAACTTACACAAAACTCTCCCCTACGCACACATTCCCATACAGACGTATTCTTTGTCTATACAATACACACACACACACATACACAGTTATCGGACAGATACACACACACACAACAGCTATCAGTCAGTCAGTTAGTACACACACATACACACACACTACGGCATACCCCGCAACTACACATACACACATATACACACGCACCCGACTGACTTTAAAATACAGTAAGGTCGTTATTGGCAAACAGTCAGATTGTTGATGTTGTTGTTTGCCAACAGAATGGTTGGCTGGTGGTGGTTTCGTTTCACTATTCACTGGAACCCATTCTAAAATCCATTCCTTAATATATTATAATATACGCGTCGTTGGTGCCACATTCTACGATAACCGGGCTATAAGTTCTTTGTTTTATTGCTTGAACCAATATTCGGTGCTTCTCTTCTCAGAATTTAAATCCAGCCGAGATCATCTTTCTTTGCACATTGCGGAATACCGGTTTAATCACCAATTCCCTTCATTATACAATATTTCTTTAATATTGCTCTTTGGATCATCGAGTTCGCCTTGTGCCGCATCTTTAACACTGACATCTCTTCTCGATCTTTCATTTATCAATTGGATAAACCAAAAACGAAAAGGATTGTTTTTTCGGTATTTCCTGCCAACATTCGGACACTTTGCAGATGAAAGGACATAATTATCGGAAATCTCTTACGGAGAGAAAAATACGAGAAAGAGAACATTTATTGTAATTTAACTAAATGGAATACTAATTATTATTGTTATTGTCCTTAGACCAATATCTTTGTTAAAATCTTTACTAATGGGTTTTCTACATTTCTCCTGAAAATAACATCTGTTGCAGAGAAATTCATGATCGTGATGGTGATTAACTAATTTGTCATGAAGCCATAAGATAGTAGTTGAGTGTCTTGTCTAAGAGACACAACAGAAAATAATTATTGAGCAATTATTAACTCATTAATTATTGTGCTTCTTTAAAACAACCATTTATTATTCACACACACACAAAAAAAAACAATAAAAAAGAGGGTCTGTCTGCAATTAGAATTAACCTCAACTGAAGTTTCTGGAAGTTGGATAAATTATTGATTCTATTACTGTTGTTGTGGCTGTTTTATTTGTTGCCTTTGGTGTTACACAATGGAGAAACGTCGGCGAATTCCACGTCCTGCATCGTGGTGTTTTATTCGATGTATTGATGACATGTTAAATCAGGGTAAGGAAACTGATCGATATATTCCGCGTGTGTGAGTGATTGCATCTTTATACGCACGTACGTGTGTGTGTATGTTACTTTCTGTTATGACGATGTGTGCGAAAGCAATTGTTTAATCTTAGGTCAGCCCTTACTCAACAAACTTTCGGTCAAAATATTCCAAGTCATCACCATTCAGTTTATTTCATTTCATTTTATATTGTTTTGACATTGTGTATCATTATTCTGTATATTTTTTTCCCTTTTTGAAGAGAGTAAGGTATGATTTAAGTGAGATTTTACTGCTATTTCTAGCGTGTAAGGCAACTACATAAACTTCTTTATTGACCGTGTAAATAAGTGACTCTTGGCGGTGGTGGTGGTGGTGGTGGTGGTGGTTTTGTTGTGAAGGTGATGATGGCGACAGTCATAATGAAGATGGTGGTGGCTGTAATAGTGGTGAAGGGGACGATGGCAATAGTCATAATGAAGGTGGTGGTGAAGGTGATGAGGGCGATGGTGGTGATGGTGTTGGTGATAGCGATAGTTGTAATGGTTGTGGTGGTGGTGGTGGTGGTAAAATGTCAACTAAATGTTACTGTTATTCTAATTATTGCTAAACAAATGGCAACTTTTTGTTTACTCTCTGTTTATCACTAAATATAACAGAACAATGCGTCTCTTGTAGAGAGCTTGGCAAATGACCGTATACACACGCGCACACATCAACACATACATGCACACACACACACGCACACACACAAATCAACATACACACACACACACACACACACACACCAATATATTCACACCTGTAAGTCAACACCTACAATACCCATCCACCCGGTTACATCAACCCACCTTTAAAGGGAACCCTTATGTGGTCGATCGACATGCTAGAAACAGCAACCAAATTTTCAAATTACAGTATACCATCTTGAAAACAGAAAGGACATCTACATTATAATAATTATTGGTAGTGTAGTTCTAAACAGGATGGTCCAGGATGGAATACCTTTAATCTAACCTGGTTTAATCAACAAACAGGATATCTTTTCTAAATTATAACTTTCTTATAAAGGGTTAGGAATAATATTGGTAAACTTCCAACATTCCCTAACCTTTATTGAAGAAACTTATTTAAAAGAGATTTAATGGAAAGTTCCTTTACCCTTATTCATTAGCTTATTGAAATTTTTTTTTTTTAAGAGATGTTATTAATAAATCAAGAGGTGTAATTAATTAGCAACTGAATGTTTAAACTGATTTTCATAGATAAAGCTGTTTTTTTAATGTATTTGTATGACCTGTATTATTTTGTTTGTTGTCAGTAGTAAGAATTTAATTTGAATACAAGTGAAATTGAGGGAGGATGGACAAATGAGAAATGAAACTATTTTCTCGATGAAAACAATCTGTCTATATATCTATTTATCTCTCTCTCTCTCTCTCTATATATATATATATATACCGGAGTAAACACATAAATGTGAAACAAGGTGGAAAAAAGAGTACTCAAATACCAGTGGTAGAGTAATATGCTTTATTTTAAGCAGCAGAAAATTCAACAAAATCTGTTACTCTGAGTTTCTTGTTGCCGTTCATCAGACAGTTTTTGCTCAGAGTAACAGATTTTGTTGAATTTTTCTGCTGCTTAAAATAAAGTATATATATATATATATATATATATCCTTATCTCTCTCTCTTTCTCTCTCTCTCTCTCTCTCTCTCTCTCTCTCTATATATATAATATATATAGATATATATATATATATATATATATATATCCCCTATCTCTATATAGATATCTCCCTATCTCTCTCTATATATATATCTCCCTATCTCTCTCTCTCTCTCTCTCTCTCTCTCTATATATATATATATATATATATATATATATATAGAGAGAGAGAGAGAGAGAGAGAGAGAGAGAGAGAGAGATATCCCTATCTCTATACTTCATAGTTTTCAGAATAGTGTTGATGAGATAGAGCATGATATGAATTATGGAACTGAGAAGGGAACAGAAATTACGTAATTGACTTCATCAGCTTACAGACATTTCTGCTATATGATGTAGCATGCTCAGAGCTGAGTGCTTGTGCATCACATTATAGCTTCCTTGAAGCTTCAAGTGTGTGTCTGTGTGTGTGTCAGTAGAGTTAATAAAGGTTTTTAAAGCATAAATTAACAATCAGTTTATGCAATTAAAAATACAAAAATCTTTATTTTTCCTTTTTTTGTTGTAAAACGATGTCACAGAACCATTTAATTTTGCCTTCCTTTACGTTGAGTTATATGTACAGGACCTATGATGGGGAGGAGCTCAATCAAGATATTAATCTGGGATTCTGGTGAGCAAAGAAACAGCCGGTGACTATTTACTGAGCCCTTCTCCAAAATAATGAAATAAACCTCACAGCTACCTTGTATCAGGAAAGGACTACTCTTTCTGGGGCCCAAACAATTGGTTTTGCTTTGCCAAATTTCTCTTGGAGGCCCTACATGAATGTGTTTATGAGAGAGATATAGACAGAGATGTATAGTCATGCTGAGGCACTGCCTTGAAGGACTTAGTTCAATGGTTTAACCCTTTCGTTACTGTATTTATTTTGAGATGTTCTATGTTTCTTTCAGTTATTTTAAATATAACAAAGAATTTAGTAAAATAACTTAGTTATCATTCAACTAGTGTTAGGAACATAAATTGTGACTAAGGTTTGGTGGAAGATTTTAATTCAAAAGTTATGATAACAAGACATTTGTACTCAGAACCAGAGCCGGTTTCAGCTGGGTTGGTAACGAAAGGGTTAAGTTTGGTATTTATTCTACTGGTCTCTTTTGCCAAACCACTAAATTAGGGGCCATAAACATACCAACACCAGTTGTCAAATGATGGTAGGAATAAAACTCATACACACACAAACACACATATATACACACAATAGGCTTTCACACTACTCCCATCTTCCAAATTTACCACAAAGCATTGGTCAGCCAGGGACTATGCGTAGAAGACATTTACCCAAGGTGCCATGCCATGGACCATGGGACTGAACCTAGAACCTTGTGGTTGCAGAGAGTTGCTAAAAATAATTTTTAACCAACTGAAATTAGAACTGTAATAAGAAGACAAGTTGGTGGGAGGGATTTAGAAAATGAATTCAACCTCCACCTTACTTATTTACCACCCGACAAAAATGAAATCTTAAGAACCTGGATGCTTCTCTTTTCCATCAATTGATCTTATTGAAACTCTCTCTGTCCCTCTTGCTTTTAAATGATAAAAATTCATAAAAGGTCTTCTTATCTACTAATTTTTTAGATAACACCAACTAGTCACAGTTTTTCACTTCTGTCTGTGTATTTACTATACAGAATACTCTCCCGCCTCTTGGGTATTTTCTCTCAGCCACAATCTATCTATCTACCTGTCTGCCTGCCTATTTATCTGTCTCTTTTTCTCTATCTATCTATCTATCTATCTATCTATCTATCTATATATATATATAATATATATATATATATATATAATATAAGGTTAGTGAAGCTAGAGGTTAAAATAAGCATTTAAGGATTGCTACCCGTATATTACCTGTTTAACCAAGGACATACATATGCAAGCATATTATGTTCATATGTTTTAGGCAAAGACAAGGATAAACACGGGTTTATCAAAATTTAAAGAAAATAGAAAATGGAGAAGTACTGATCAATTATTATTTAATAATTCAATGCATTGAATTAATAAATAATAAGTGATGATAGTCAATTGTTGTTAATCAGTACTTCTCCATTTTCTGTTTTCTTTATTATATATATATTTTATATTTATATATATATGTATATGTATATGTGTGTGTGTGTATGTGTGAAGGCATGTGGCTCAGTGGTTAGATCATAGAGCTTATGATCGTGAGGTTGTGAGTTCGATTCCCAGACCGGGCTGTGTGTTGTGTTCTTGAGCAAGACACTATATTTCACGTTGCTCCAGCTAACTCACCTGTAGAAATGAATTGCGACGTCACAGGTGCCAAGCTGTATTGGCCTTTGCCTTTCCCTTGGATAATATCAGTGGTGTAGAGAGGGGAGGCTGGTATGCATGGGCGACTGCTAGCCTTCCACAAACAATCTTGCCCTGACTTGTGCCTCGGAGGGTAACTTTCTAGGTGCAATCCCATGGTCATTCATGACCGAAGGGGGTCTCCTATATATATATATATATATATATATATATATATATATGAGGTCTGATCAATAAGTATCCAAACTATTGCCATAGTAGCAAAGCTAAACCATGAAGGGTAAAGCTGTTTGGCACAGATTGACCTTGAACTCTGCTGTACATGTGCACTATGTATATCTACATGTGTATGTATGCATATATATATATGTATTTTGATTTGAAAACCCCACTAGAATAGGAGAAGCGCTAATGATCTGAATGATATGATATATATATATATGTAAAAAATGTAATATATAAATAAATATCTGTAAATATGAACCATCCAATCTTCTGATTACCTCATTTCTTCTAATATATATATATGTATATATACATATATATACATACATATATATATATATGCGTACATATATACATATATATATATATATATATATATACATACATATATATAAATACATACATATATAATAACGCATATATATATATATATATAATATATATATATCATGCACACACATATATATTATACACACACACATATATATACATATGTATAATATATTGGTTGGCACTCCGTCTGTTACAACGTTGAGTGTTCCAGTTTATCCAGTCAATGGAACAGCCTGCTCATGATTAACTCCACAGACTCGTGTACCCTTAACATAGTACTCAGGGAGATTCAGTGTGACACAGAGTGTGACAAGGCTGGCCCTTTGAAATACAGGTACCACATGAACAGGAAGAAAGAGTGAGAGAAAGTTGTGCCACCATCCCCTGCCGGAGCCTTGTGGAACTTTGGGTGTTTTCGCTCAATAAACACTCACCACGCCCGGTCTGGGAATCGAAACTGCGATGCTATGACCACGAGTCCGCTTGCCCTAACCACTGGGCCATTGCGCCTCCACATAATATATATATATACATACATATACATTCATTTATAGATATATATACACACACACATATATATAAAATTCAGTTAGCCTCATGAAAGGATGGTGTCATCCTAGGAAATACTGGTTCAATGCCTAATATTTTGGGTAGATTTTATTTTCTCAAAATAATAGATATGTATATAAAAACTTGTAGTTTATATAAAGGAAGAGGAAGAAAATGGAGATTGTGAAATTAATAAGAATTTATTGTCAAGAACAAATCGAAAATTAATCGTTACAGTTTTTTCAGTTATACATAGTGATTTAAAATAAATATTAAGTTCATGATTCTGAGCATAATATCTTCAGAAGGAACAAAAAAAAATATACCCTTAAATGATTTATATGTTTGTTTATGGATTCATATAGCAGAATATATTTAGTAGAATTGGAAGTAGAAAGTCCTTGGTACAGTATTATATATTTGAAAAAAAAATGTATAGAAATGTATAGGCGCAGGAGTGGCTGTGTGGTAAGTAGCTTGCTAACCAACCACATGGTTCCGGGTTCAGTCCCACTGCGTGGCATCTTGGGCAAGTGTCTTCTGCTATAGCCCCGGGCCGACCAAAGCCTTGTGAGTGGATTTGGTAGATGGAAACTGAAAGAAGCCTGTCGTATATATATGTATATATAATATATATAATGTGTGTGTGTGTGTGTCTGTGTTTGTCCCCATAGCATTACTTGACAACCGATGCTGGTGTGTTTAAGTCCCCGTCACTTAGCTGTTCAGCAAAAGAGACCGAAAGAATAAGTACTAGGCTTACAAAGAATAAGTCCCGGGGTCGATTTGCTCGACTAAAGGCGGTGCTCCAGCATGGCCGCAGTCAAATGACTGAAACAAGTAAAAGAAAAAGAAGAAAAGAAAAAAGACAAGTCATTTCTTCATTTTTTATTGAACACACACACATATATATCTTTTATTTGTGTCAGTCATTGGACTGCATCCATGTTGGGACACCGTCTTAAAGAGTTTGGTTGAACAAATTGATCCCAGTACTACTCTTTTAAGCCTGGTACTTATAGATGTAAGCAAAACAAGTAGTGATGGGAGACAAACACAATGACACACATTCGTACATAGGTATGTATATACGCAACAGGCTTCTTTCAATTTCCATCTGCCAAATTCACTCACAGGTCTTTGGTCAACTTGGGACTATAGTATAAAGACACTTCAAGAGTCAGTCCCACTGTGAGACCCAAGGTGGGACTGACCCTGGAACCATGTGGTTGAGAAGCACTCTTCTTACCTCAGTCATACCTGCATGCATGCATGCATACATACATACATACACACACACACATATATATATATTTCTCATCTAACCTCCCCCTTATCATCTAACATCCCCCCGACTCCTACTTCTCTTCAGTCCTTCATCTTTTCACCTCTACTCTCTTTCCCTCCTCTTCTTTCCTCTTTCTTCTTCCCTCTTCCCCTCCTCTCTTTCTCTCTGCTCCTTCTCTCCCCTCCTTTCTCCTCTCCTTCCTTCTCCCCCCTCTCACCCTCCCCCTTCTCTCTCCTCTCCTTCCTTCTTTCCCCCCTCACCTCATCTCCTCTCTCCCCTCCCCTCATCTCTCTTCCCTCCCCTTTTCACTTTCCCACAACCCCCACTCTACCCCAACCCCCAGCCAAAACCACACCCCACATGGGCTTTCCCCACCTCCCCACAACATCACACTACACTACACCATACGACACTACACTACACCATACGACACTATACTACACCATACGACATTACACATCACATCATACATACATACACACGTCCAGACCTTTCATACGCACATACATGCTCTCTTATGTTGGGGCGAGGTCATTTGACCCTGTTATCTCCCCTACTATCCCTCTTGCGTCTAACGTTTGATCTCTGACTTCTGGCCGAAATCAGACCGCCATGTTGAATCGTTAGCTCCTGCATGCATTTTTTTTCTCTCCGTGTTTCTTTTCTGTGTATCTTTCTGTTGAAGAGCGTAGGCTCAAAACGTAAAAAACTTGTTTTATTTCTATTCCTGAGCTCCATACTAATACAATTGTTTGTTTGTACTCCACCTGCCTTCATCTTTTGTTTATTTTCGTAAAGCTTCCCGTTATATATATATGCTAGCATGGAGAACGGACGTTAAACGATGATGATGATATATATATATTAATGAATGTAGTTGTGTAGCAAGGAGGTACAAAGCAAATTGTACCTCTCAATACCTCACAATGCTTCACAAAAACTACCTCGTATATCTGTGTATATGTATGTGTGTGTGTGTGTATATATATATATATCGCTCTTACTCTTGCCAACTGGATAGAATAGACTATGTCTTCACTGAGGAGTTCTAATATGACCTAAACATGTCCTTTACTTTCATCAGCTGGTTTTCAAAATCAAATCCACTCCAATCTATGTCTTTATTGTCCAAAGATTTCACTCAATTGCAGATTTTAAACAAACCTGGTATGAGTTTATATCTGCTAATGACTTGGATAATTTCAATTAACCATTCTTTCAACTCAGGTTGCAAGATTCAACCATACAGTGAAAGTCACATTATTATTTCTTTCTTTTTTTTTTTTTTTTTGTTAAATTAATTGTTGTACTGAGTAAAATTTAAAATGTTTATGACACTATATTTTTCTGGGGCTCTATTAGATTTCAAGATCCTAAAATCAGTAGATCAGTTTCTAAATATTACAATGAGAGTACTTGCCATTCCTTCTTTGACAGTGTCTGACAAGAGACTGATGCATTGCTCCTCTGACCTTAATTCAATGCCATTCTTGACCATAACGAGCAGTTTCCTCCTTCAAATCCACTTGCAATAGATATTTATCTAGCTCCCTAAAAACTATTGCCCAGAACGGATGTTTACCTTGCTCTCTAACCACATCATTAGAATTGGTGTTCATCTAGCTCCCTAAACACCATTGTCTACAACAGACCTCACAATGCTTCACATTTACCTAGCTCCCTAAACACATTTGCTCTTTAAATATCATTATCTAAAAACCAATTATGAATTCTCCAACTTTAATTTAGGATTGTGATACTTTCACTTTTCTCAGGAGAGTTTGAATTCCCAATGTCTACAGAAATCTCATTAATTTACAATAATGCTAAAAAACAAAAAAAAATGCAGAAACAGAGTAAATAGAAATATGCAAGGATGAGAGTGAGTTTGATCTCAGGCAGCCATGGTGACAACTCCAGTCATGTTTTAGTTTTATTTCAACTCATCAACAAACCATACTCAACTTGCAGCTACCAAGACCTCATAATGAGACTAACAGGCATAGTATTTTGTGAAAATAGTCCGCTGATTAGGCAAATTACAATAAAGACTTTAGAGAATTTCCCAAGAGAACTTTCTGAGTGAAGAACATATAATTTAGAGCAAGCTACTACATTTAATATGGCGAGCTGATATAATCAAAATCAGTTGAATCTGTAACTGCAATGAGAAGATTCATTAGTGAAATCTGCTGCTCCATGTCAATATTTAATCTTTCACTTGTTTCAGTCATTAGACTGTGGCAATGCTGGGTTACTGCCTTGATGAATTTTTAATCAAACGAATTTATCCTAGTACTTTTTTTTTTTTTTTTAAGCCTGGCATTTATTCTATCGGTCTATTTTGCTGAAACGCTAATTTATGGGGACATAAACAAACCAACACCAGTTGTCAAGCAGTGGGAAAGAGGGCAAACACAGACACAAAGATACACGCATATGTACATGAGAGAGAGCAGCAGTAGGATAAGTAGATATATAAGAGTTACCTTAAAAGTGTGTAGTTTTTGATTCGCTAAACACACATTTGGCTTTGTTGTGGAAAAAGTAGACAAGGGTGTTCAGCTATAATTTTTTCTCTCAAGAAATACAAAAGAACATTCTTACTAGTTTCAGTATTTATTTTTATTACGACAGTGAGCTGGCAGAATCATTTCGTCCATCTTCACATTCTAGTTCAAATTCTGCCAAGGTTGACTTTTGGAGTCAATAAAATAAGTACCAGTTGAACACTGGGGTCAATGTAATCAATGTACGACCTCCCTTGAAATTGGTGGCCTTGCACCAAGATTTGAATCCATTATTTATTATTGCCTCAATCAGAAATTAATTACTCATTCTGCCTACAGAGATTGATTACTCATTCTGTGTACAGAAATTGATTACTCATTCAATCTTCAGAAATTCGTTACTCCTCTTCTACAAACAATTAAGCTTACAACTATACCCGCGTTCAGACAGATCTAAATTCTTTTGCTACAAAATAGTGATAACTGAGTACCACTTGAATGTGCTGAGTTAAACTCAGTTTATATTTTGGAATAGATTACATGAAGGCTGAGTGAAATCTGGTAACTCCATGGACTGACAGAATCTGCATAAACACACACACACATGCATATGTGTATATGTTAGTGTGTGTGTATGAGTGCATGTGTGTTTGTGTTTGCAATGACGTAGTTGGCATGGGACGATCAGGAGAGAAAGTTGGCGGAATGGTGTAGGGCTGCAGGAGTTAGGGATGAGACAAACATAGTTCAAGAAGAAGAGATGTAATTTGGTTCATTGGGATAGGGTGGGTGAATTAATGCTACATGTGGTTGGAATACACAACCCTTCCAGAACTCAGTTTCACTGAGTGAACAGGTCTTCTCAAAATCTTCTATTGCCATACATCTCAGACCATTGTCATCTCCTCTGTGAGATCCAACATCTTCAGATCAGACCTCACCCCTTCATCCTGCATCTTCCTAGGTCCTCCCTCTTTCACGGTACTGTCCACTCTTAGGATCAGCACATCATGATAGAGCTGTCTTCATTCATATGCATCACATGTCCAAACCAATGTTGAGTTCCTCTCTACATTCTCTTATGCCAGATTTTCTCTCAACCCTATTTGTCATACTGCATACTGATGTTGGATATCCATTGGAGCATACTAGCTTCATTCCTCTTCAGTCTATGCATGTTGTCAGCATTCAGGGCTCATGTCTCACTACTATGGAGCACAGCTGTTTGTACACACATCATATAATCAGCCTTTCACTCTGAGAGAGAAAGCTCTTTTGTTGCTAACAGAGGTAATAAGCTCTCTGAACTTCCTTCTTGCCTATTCTTATTCTAGCACAAACTTTTCAGATCATCCTCCATCACTGCTAATCTAATCTGGTCACCTCAGTACCAGAAATTTTTACAACCTCAAGAAAGCCATCTGAACATTTGAAAAGTCCTCAGTGCTTATTGTTTCTGTGTATAACTTGTTGCCCCTCCCTCCCCATGTACCCATGTGTCACCACTCATTGCACTCCTCCTTCCCCTCCCCTCTCTTGCTTTGCACTGACCTGATTTCCCTGCCCACACACCCTGGGCATTCCTCTACCATTCCAGTTATATTTAACTTGGTGACCTCACCAGTGCTGGTGCCACATAAAATACATTCAGTATGTTTTGTAAAATGATTGGTGTTAGGTAAGGCATCCAGTTGTAAAAACTGTTCCAAAGCAGATGGTGGAGCTTGGTACAGATCTAGCAAACCATCTAAAACATGCTATCATGGAAGATTGATGTTAAATGCCAATGTGTGTGTGTAGTATTAGAATACCACTTGTTATAAACAGATACCTATTTAATTTCATATATGTGTATATATGTGTGTAGGTACAGGAGTGGCTGTGTGGTAAGTAGCTTGGTTCCGGGTTCAGTCCCACTGTGTGGCACCTTGGGCAAGTGTCTTCTACTATATCCTCAGGCTGACCAAAGCTTTGTGAGTGGATTTGGTAGATGGAAACTGAAAGAAGCCTGTCGTACATATATATACATATATGTATATGTTTGTGTGTCTGTGTTTGTCCTCCCAACATCACTTGACAACCGATGCTGGTGTGTTTACATCGCCATCACTTAGCGGTTTGGCAAAAGTGACCAATAGAATAAGTACTAGGCTTACAAAGAATAAGTCATGGGGTCGATTTGCTCGACTAAAGGCGGTGCTCCAGTTTGGCCTCAGTCAAATGACTGAAACAAATAAAAGGATAATGAATATATATATATATATGTATGTATGTATATGTGTGTGTATTTATGTCTGTGTGTGTGTGTGTGTGTGTATATATATATATATATTATATATATATATATATATATAATAATATATTGTGCAGGTATGTAATAATGTATGCATGTATATGTGTATGTATATATGCGGCATGCATATATATGTATGCATGTATGTCCTTGTATATAGGTATGTTATATATGTGTATATGTATGTATAATATGTTTATATATATGTATATATCTTTATGTATGTATGTATACATTATATATATGTATATATTTATATATAGATATGTAGTGAAGTAAACAATATAGTGAGTACAATGAATTTAATTATGAACTATAGTAGCTAATTAATCAGTATTATAGGTAGATATTTTTGGACAATGATTATCTCAGCTAACAAGAGACTAAAGTGATAATATAACACACACACACACAAAAGAATATTTTGAAATGGGGTACATGCATCAGTGGCAATTAATTAAATTTGGAAATTGATAATATACTGAAGAGTTTAATCTTTGGTTGATATGATAACAACTCTCTCTTTCTTCCCCCCCCCCTTTCTCTCTCCCCAGTGAAACAAGTTAATTGTACATTAATCAATGACGGATTAACTTCTTTCAGTGGAAAGTTGTATCTTTTTTTGTTTTTTCTGGAAGTAGGGTAGCAGTTATGTTAAGCTTAATTATTAAAAGCGTTTTACAGTGAACTGTACTTCATCATGGTACCTATTCATAATCAAGAAGACTGAGTTCATTACTATAAAACCTGTCTATAACCAAACAGCTTGAATTGATATATCAGTGAGCTGTACCTTTCCATGGTACTTATTTACAGTCAAGGTGGACTGTGCACTTCTGGGGTGAGTTTTTTGGTTATGGTCTCAATATTTCTCTATGATAGGAAATCAGTGGATGGTCAATTAATGTCTTTTGTTCAGTATGTGACTCAGTTCAACTTATTTGTTTAGAATAATAGCAGATATTTTTGGGGATTTATCCTCTGCTATCCAAGAATAACGAAATATTTTATCATCATCCTTACCCTTTAGCATTTACACCGGCCATATCCTGCCAAAGTATTCTGCCTGTTTTATGTTCAAACTGGCCAGATCTGGTCTCCACACCAGCCCTACATATCGTTTTAAAAAATTAACAGCTACCTCATCAAAATCTCATAGCTACAGAAGAATGCATGTTAGTTCAAAACAATGTGGATGAAAACGTATTAATTTAGCAGAATAATGCGAACACTAAAGGGTTAAGGCAGAATTCTTAGCTTGCTGGGTGAAATGCTTAATGGTATTTTGTCAGCTTTCATTTTCTGAGTTCAATTCCACATGGTTGCCCTTTTCCTTTTATCCTTTTGGGGTCAACAAAATAAGTATCAGTTGGGTACTGGGGTCAGTGTAATCTACTACTCTCTCCCTTAAATTGCTACCCTTGTGCCAAAATTTGAAATCAACAATTTATCATTATCCATGACCTCTTGTCGTGACTCTCCCACCCCTCACGTACTCTACTAAAGCTAATTAAATATGAACACTACTATTGATTTACAGCACATCACCTAATGTCCGACTCATGAGCACATGGTTGTGGGTTCAATCTTGAACAGGGTGGCAGAAGTTTCCTTTGAGCAAAGTATTTCATTTCACATTTGCTTTATTTCACTTCTGAACTGAAAATGTGTACAAACCCACTTCTTTTGCTACCCTCTCTCCTTCCAGGTATCACATCCTTAAATGGCCTTTGCCTTTAATGTGTCATACGGCCTTCACCTTTGGCATATTAAACGGCCCTTCACCTTTAATGTATCATAGCAGTTTTTCAGTACCTGATTTCTTTGAAATACAGATGCCAATGGTTGTTGTTGTCATTGTGATCCTCCTCACATTTTTTCTCAAACTACAA
>NC_043016.1:29011920-29088373 GCF_006345805.1 Octopus sinensis | reverse complement strand
GTTTGTGTTTGCAATGACGTAGTTGGCATGGGACGATCAGGAGAGAAGTTGGCGGAATGTGTTAGGGCTGCAGGAGTTAGGGATGAGACAAACATAGTTCAAGAAGAAGAGATGTAAATTTGGTTCATTGGATAGGGTGGGTGAATTAATGCTACATGTGGTTGGAATACACAACCCTTCCAGAACTCATTTCACTGAGTGAACAGGTCTTCTCAAAATCTTCTATTGCCATACATCTCAGACCATTGTCATCTCTCTGTGAGATCCAACATCTTCAGATCAGACCTCACCCCTTCATCCTGCATCTTCCTAGGTCCTCCCTCTTTCACGGTACTGTCCACTCTTAGGATCAGCACATCATGATAGAGCTGTCTTCATTCATATGCATCACATGTCCAAACCAATGTTGAGTTCCTCTCTACATTCTCTTATGCCAGATTTTCTCTCAACCCTATTTGTCATACTGCATACTGATGTTGGATATCCATTGGAGCATACTAGCTTCATTCCTCTTCAGTCTATGCATGTTGTCAGCATTCAGGGCTCATGTCTCACTACTATGGAGCACAGCTGTTTGTACACACATCATATAATCAGCCTTTCACTCTGAGAGAGAAAGCTCTTTTGTTGCTAACAGAGGTAATAAGCTCTCTGAACTTCCTTCTTGCCTATTCTTATTCTAGCACAAACTTTTCAGATCATCCTCCATCACTGCTAATCTAATCTGGTCACCTCAGTACCAGAAATTTTTACAACCTCAAGAAAGCCATCTGAACATTTGAAAAGTCCTCAGTGCTTATTGTTTCTGTGTATAACTTGTTGCCCCTCCCTCCCCATGTACCCATGTGTCACCACTCATTGCACTCCTCCTTCCCCTCCCCTCTCTTGCTTTGCACTGACCTGATTTCCCTGCCCACACACACCTGGGCATTCCTCTATACTATTCCAGTTATATTTAACTTTGGACCTCACCAGTGCTGGTGCCACATAAAATATTCAGTATGTTTTGTAAAATGATTGGTGTTAGGTAAGGCATCCAGTTGTAAAAACTGTTCCAAAGCAGATGGTGGAGCTTGGTACAGATCTAGCAAACCATCTAAAACATGCTATCATGGAAGATTGATGTTAAATGCCAAGGTGTGTGTGTAGTATTAGAATACCACTTGTATAAACAGATACCTATTTAATTTCATATATGTGTATATATGTGTGTAGGTACAGGAGTGGCTGTGTGGTAAGTAGCTTGGTTCCGGGTTCAGTCCCACTGTGTGGCAC
This sequence comes from Octopus sinensis, assembly GCF_006345805.1. Lineage (NCBI taxonomy): Eukaryota > Metazoa > Mollusca > Cephalopoda > Octopoda > Octopodidae > Octopus > Octopus sinensis. The sequence goes on along the minus strand of NC_043016.1, from coordinate 29,087,098 downwards.
CTTGGGCAAGTGTCTTCTACTATATCCTCAGGCTGACCAAGCTTTGTGAGTTGATTTGGTAGATGGAAACTGAAAGAAGCCTGTCGTACATATATATACATATATGTATATGTTTGTGTGTCTGTGTTTGTCCTCCCAACATCACTTGACAACCGATGCTGGTGTGTTTACATCGCCATCACTTAGCGGTTTGGCAAAAGTGACCAATAGAATAAGTACTAGGCTTACAAGAATAAGTCAGGGGTCGATTTGCTCGACTAAAGGCGGTGCTCCCGTTTGGCCTCAGTAAATGACTGAAACAAATAAAAGGATAATGAATATATATATAATATATGTATGTATGTATATGTGTGTGTATTTATGTCTGTGTGTGTGTGTGTGTGTGTATATATATATATATATTATATATATATATATATATATAATAATATATTGTGCAGGTATGTAATAATGTATGCATGTATATGTGTATGTATATATGCGGCATGCATATATATGTATGCATGTATGTCCTTGTATATAGGTATGTTATATATGTGTATATGTATGTATAATATGTTTATATATATGTATATATCTTTATGTATGTATGTTAACATTATATATATGTATATATTATATATAGATATGTAGTGAAGAACAATAATAGTGAGTACAATGAATTTAATTATGAACTATAGTAGCTAATAATCAGTATTATAGGTAGATATTTTTGGACAATGATTATCTCAGCTAACAAGAGACTAAAGTTGATAATAAACCACACACACACAAAGAATATTTTGAATGGGTACATGCATCAGTGGCAATTAATTAATTTGGAAATTGATAATATACTGAAGAGTTTAATCTTTGGTTGATATGATAACAACTCTCTCTTTCTTCCCCCCCCCCTTTCTCCCTCCCCCCACTCCCCAGTGAAACAAGTTAATGTACATTTATCAATGACGGATTAACTTCTTTCAGTGGAAAGTTGTATCTTTTTTTTTGTTTTTTCTGGAAGTAGGGTAGCAGTTATGTTAAGCTTAATTATTAAAAGCGTTTTACAGTGAACTGTACTTCATCATGGTACCTATTCATAATCAAGAAGACTGAGTTCATTACTATAAAACCTGTCTATAACCAAACAGCTTGAATTGATATATCAGTGAGCTGTACCTTCCATGGTACTTATTTACAGTCAAGGTGGACTGTGCACTTCTGGGGTGAAGTTTTTTGGTTATGGTCTCAATATTTCTCTATGATAGGAATCAGTGGATGGTCAATTATGTCTTTTGTTCAGTATGTGACTCAGTTCAAACTTATTTGTTTAGAATAATAGCAGATATTTTTGGGGATTTATCCTCTGCTATCCAGAATAACGAAATATTTTATCATCATCCTTACCCTTTAGCATTTACACCGGCCATATCCTGCCAAAGTATTCTGCCTGTTTTATGTTCAAACTGGCCAGATCTGGTCTCCACACCAGCCCTACATATCGTTTTAAAAAATTAACAGCTACCTCATCAAAATCTCATAGCTACAGAAGAATGCATGTTAGTTCAAAACAATGTGGATGAAAACGTATTAATTTAGCAGAATAATGCGAACACTAAAGGGTTAAGGCAGAATTCTTAGCTTGCTGGGTGAAATGCTTAATGGTATTTTGTCAGCTTTCATTTTCTGAGTTCAATTCCACCATGGTTGCCCTTTCCTTTTATCCTTTTGGGGTCAACAAAATAAGTATCAGTTGGGTACTGGGGTCAGTGTAATCTACTTACTCTCTCCCTTAAAATTGCTACCCTTGTGCCAAAATTTGAAATCAACAATTTATCATTATCCATGACCTCTTGTCGTGACTCTCCACCCTCACGGTACTCTACTAAAGCTAATTAAATATGAACACTACTATTGATTTACAGCACATCACCTAATGTCCGACTCATGAGCACATGGTTGTGGGTTCAATTCTTGAACAGGGTGGCAGAATGTGTCTTTGAGCAAAGTATTTCATTTCACATTGCTTTATTTCACTTCTGAACTGAAAATGTGTACAAACCCACTTCTGGTGCTACCCTCTCTCCTTCCAGGTATCACATCCTTAAATGGCCTTTGCCTTTAATGTGTCATACGGCCTTCACCTTTGGCATATTAAACGGCCTTCACCTTTAATGTATCATAGCAGTTTATTCAGTACCTGATTTCTTTGAAATACAGATGCCAATGGTTGTTGTTGTCATTGTGATCCTCTCACATTTTTCTCAAACTACAATATCTAATATGTTTCCTTTTTGAATGTTAAAGTATGAGATTTGAAGGTGATTTGGCTGCTATGTCTAGCAGTTTTAAGACTATAAATTGTGTGATTTGAGCAGGATTTGACTCATGGTATAGTCTCCAGGTCAGCTGTGATTGATCAAATCTGTTATCAAAAGTATGACAATCTCCCCTCTTTTCTCCATATTTTAGGTATCCCAAAACTATTGTCCTTTTTTGGAGATAAAATTTTTTTGAGAGATTTGGCTGCTATTTCTTTTAGTTGAAGTAACTATGTAAAAGTTCCTTCATTTCCTCAGTTCAGCCATGATCCAGCAGATCACCTATGGCCTACAGTTAATCTGCCTAATAACGAGGCCGGACACAGTTCCATTTTCTCAGATATACCATATCTCAATCAAGTTAAGGACCATACAATGCATTCTAACATGTAGTGGTGAATTGTATGAACTGTAGTTATCACAGTTTGGACATTGTACACTCTCTTCACTGTCCAGTCAATTTCTGTATGTGTTTAGATTCTGTCGTATGACTACAGTAATGGTGCACTTAGAATGCAATAATTGCTGTTATTATTATTGCTTTTATTATTGTCGGTTGTGTGTATCACAGCACTATGCCAGTTGAAGTTCAGCTTGACAATAAATTGTGTCCCTCTCATAACCTGGAGGTCTTTCATATTTTGTATTTTTGTTGGGTTTCTTTTGTGTTGATAGTTCATGTGTGGACCTGTTATGGAAGTGTGTGGTCTGTAGGTATGAACCCTAGGTACAACCTGTTATAATGTAATGTGTTGTACAGGTGTATTCTTTGAAGTTTATTGTGATGTGTAGCAGAGAAATTGTGTCTCCAGGGAGGACTGCCATGTTCCATGATAGATCTAATGTATTGCTTATGCACCAATGTTATTGTTTCTTTCTGTTGATCAATTGTGGTACCTATGACTGCCCTAAACAGATTTGTGCATCTGTTTTGCTTCTGTATATTTTGCAGTGGTTTTTTTATTGTAACTCCTAATTTTTGTGTTTGTGATATGTTGAGTGTGATAGTCGGTTGTATTTTAATTTCATTTTCATGTTGCTATTAAGAAGGAAGCCAGTGGGTTTAGTAGATGTATTTTAAGCCTGTTGTTGTGGAGCTAAATGATTTATGTAGGATTGGAGTAGTTTTGTAGCAATGGATAGGAGGAAAACATAAATGCAATGTCATCAGGTTATGTGACTGACTGTTTTGTGTAGGTGTAAAAAAAAAAGTCATTGTAAATATAAAGTAAATAGAAGAGTTGAGAGGATGGCTCCCTGTATGATTCCTTTCAAGAAATGGCAAGTTCCAGAAATGTTCTTGCATGTTAGGCTTGTCAATATGACAGTTTCATAACCAGTGTATTTTTTTTTTTTTTTTTAGGTGGTGTTGTGTATTTTCTTTGTAAGTAGATAACAGGGAATGGATTTGGATGGTAGATAGAATGGTACATCTTGGAGATTTCTTGATCTTGAAACCATCATGTATTTTCTGTGTTAGGTTTGAAATGTTGTTGAGTGTTAATCTGTGTTGTGATTTAAAGAGTCGAAAGGACTTGATTTTGAACTTTTATCTAGTTGGTATGCATAGATGGTGATGGGTTTGTTGTTGCTTCATTCATATATTCTTTTTAGTCTTTGGCAAGCCAGAAACCATTGCTATCCAGTGTTAATAAATCAATTTGTCTTTAGACTTCACTAATAATAAAGCTGAAGGTGTCTATTTGCATATTTCTCTGGCTTTTACAAAAGTTAATCTTCAAATCAATGATATACTATGAAGAAACAAATTCCTAATCTTTACTTTCTTTGTTCCTGCCTTAATCTCACAATTTCTGGTCTATTTTTAATATTTACTTTATACACAAAGCATTAGCACCACATTAAATGCCTCATATTATTGATGTTTCTAAATGTGTTATGTTCAAATTCTTCAGTCAATATATTTTCCCTATTACCAACTAACGAGAGACTGTAGTTGTTGTCTTTCACATAAAAACCATCCAGCCCAAATATGCTACCTGTTTTATGTTTAAACTAGTAAGATCTGGCCTCTCTCACATACCATAGAATGTCATTCTAAAAATATGCAATCACATCATTCAAATCTAAGCTAAGAGATAAGGCATGGTTAATTCAAAACAATGTGAATATTATATTTGATAGAGTAATCTGAACACTAAAGGGTTAAATTAAAACCTTTCATTTATGATTGTAAGTTAGACCTTTTTTGTTAAGGAATTACAAAGAACAACCTAAAATATCAGTTAATAAAGTTAATTATTTCATTGGATGCAGTCAATGAAGGGGATTAAATGCAAGGGAGAAAAACATGAAAGGGTCAGTATTGATTTGTCATTGATCTCATAGGTGAGTGAATATCTCTTGCTAAATAACAGGTACTCAGAGTTGAATACAGTGGGACGCAAACTTACAAGAAGAATGTAAAGCATTTAGTCAGGTGCTTCACTGTTTTTCTCCATTGTGCTCACTTATTGAAAAACTTATTGATGGTAGATCGATTGTCAAATTCATTAGAGATTCCAGGAAGCTACCTAGTAGTATTTCTTTCAGTTCTTAATGTTCTGAGTTCAAATCCCACCAAGGTCAGCTTTAGTTTTCATTCTTTCAGAGTCAATGATGTACAGTATTGGTCGAAGGCTGAAATTGATTTACTAAACTGACCCCTCTCTTTCCATCAGAATTTATGGTTTTATGCCTACTATCATTTAACATCCATTGTCCATGCTGGCATAAGTTGGACAGTTTGACCAAAGCTGGAAGGCTGCACCAGATTCTCGTCTGATTTGGTATGGTTTCTACAGCTGGAAGCCCTTCCTAACGCCAGCCACTTTGCAGAGTGAGCTGGATGCTTTTACATGACACCGCACAGGTGCTATGTTAGAAACAATTATTATTACCTCGTCATCATCATCACCATCACTACATGAATACAATGATACTATTGGGCATTGCATTGCTACAATGACTAGAGTAAACTAGTTCACACTTTGTTAATGATTGATTAACCCTCCAGCATTTAAACCAACCATATCTGGCCCAAATGTTCTTTTTGTTTAATGTTGCAACTGACCAGACGTAGTCTCTCACACCTACCCTTCAGGTCATTCTAGAAATAAACAATCACATCTTCAAAATCTTCAAGCTGCAAGATGCTACATAATTAACTTTTTAAAATGTGGATAAATAATAAGCTTCGCATTTAACTGAGTAAGCTGAATATTAAAGGGTTAAAGGAATTGGTATAATTTATTTCTCTAGTTTAAATGTTTATTAGGGGTTGGGGGTGCAAAGAGGTTTTATTCTGATTTAATATAAAGAAAAAATTGTTTTTCCTTTCTTGTTGTTTAGCCCCAGGTCAGTCTAAGTACAGTTGATTTATGATATCAGAAATGCATCAATCATCTGTATTCATCTCATTCTCACTCTATCTCTCCCCTATGTTTTTCATATCAGGTACTATATTGTCCACTGTTTATTTAAGATGACAATCTAACTTGAGGAAGTTTGGCTGCTATTTATAGCAGATCAAGCAATTATAGATAGGACTCCTTGTTTATGTATCTTGATAATTTTCTTTGAAGTACATATTTGTTTAGAAATTGCTATAGATATGTATGTGTATATTTTTATGCATATATATATATATATATATATATATATATTTCTCTGTGTGTGTATGTGTGCAAATGTCTGTGTACTCACATATGCACACACAACTTTCTTCCTTCTGTATATATGTCATGTATATATATATTACACAAATACATGTATTTAATATTGTGTGTGTGTGAGAGAGAGAGATGTGTGTACATATACATATGTACATGTGTGTGTATAAGTTATGTATGTATATGTGTATTGCCATCAGTAAGTATAATGATATCATCTAATTTTGTTCTGACAATTTTAGATTTTTTTTTTTAAATATTTTTTTTATCTTTCAAGACTAATGTTTTTAACTGTATTCTTACATGGCTGTCACAAGATAGCCTATCTTAATATTTACAAAGATATATATCAGCATTTGTTGGGTACATGTAGATGAATATCCATGAGGTAATTGGAGTTGGTGTGTAGAACACAAGACGAGTAATTTTTGTTATGGGCGTCATTCTCAAATTACAACACGATAATAGCAACAACAATAACAAAATCTTAGAGATTTCCTTTTTTTTATTTTAAATATCATGCAGCAGATTGTATTCTGTCTTTTTTTTTAATCTTTTATTTGTCTCAGTTGTTGGACTGAAATCATGCTGGGACACTCCCTTCAAGGGTTTAGTTGAGCAAACTGACCCCAGTATTTTATTATATTTTTAAGACTGGTACTTGTTGTAATGGTTTTTTTTTTTTTTTACTGAATTGCTAAGTTATGGGGACAAAAACAAACCAACACTGGTTGTCAAGAGGTGGTGGATGACAAACATGTGTACACATGCACACGTACAAATGACTTGCATGCTTCCACACCATTTCCAGTAATCAGTCTGAAGTAGAAGACACTTGCCCAAGATGCTATGCAGTGGGACTGAATCCAAAAGCATATGGCTGAAAAGCAAGCTTTATAACCATATGACTAGACCTGCACATATTGTAATAAATTAATTCCTTTCCCAAAATTATGGTAATTCATAAAACCAGCATTTAATTATGTTGTTAATTTTGCATTTACTAATAGAAACAACATTGGCCCACTTAACAGGATTCCTCGTTGTTGCTATAGAAGTAATTCTCAGAATTTGGTGGGTTCGGGCAAATAGAATAACTGTCCTACCCAGAAACCCAACAAAATATCTGCAAAGGATATGAAGAATCAGAATGTAGAGATTATATGTGCAAGGATAATGATTCTAAATTATAATCTAGGGTTTCTTTTTCTCTCTCTCTCTCTCTCTCTCTCTCTCTCTCTCTCTCTCTCTCTCTCTCTCTCTCTCTCTCCTCTCTCTCTTTCTCTCTCTCTCTCTCTCTCTCTCTCTCTCTCACTCACTCACTCACTTTTTTTATGATTCCATCAGACTCAAATGAAAACAACTTGAGATAACTGCTTCTTTTTTCATATATTAAAAAAAAATACTTTATTGATAACGAAAAAGATAAATGGCTAAAGTCTCAATCTACATTACTTTTCAAACTGTAACAACAAAATTGTAACTAGTTTTTGTTGTTGCTACTGTTGTGGTTTTTATTTAGCTCTTCAATCATAAATGTAGACCTCTGATTAAAAGTGTTCTAATTCTGACAACCCCCACTCCTTTGTTTTTATCATGGGCAGACATAGTGTTCTCTTGGTTACTATTTTTAGCAAACTAAATGCTGTCATTGAAGCCCCCTTTCATTGTCTGTTGGTTCTGAAGTTCTAATCTCACTGGTTGTCATTTGGAATTTAAATGATGTCTGTAGCAGCCGCCGTTGTAATATTAGCCATACAACTGCTTTCAGCTGCTCTGATATTTTGTCTTTTAGTCACTATTTCACCCTTCTTAAGTGTCACTTTTGTGTTTTAAACCCTAAATATTTAAAACCTAAATACAAGATATCTTGTGACAGCCTAAAATGTAAAACAAGTATAAGCCATTTTGCTGCTATATTTCTGCTTAAATACACTCTCTTTGTTTCAGTAAATTTTGAAAATAACAAAGAATTTAGTAAAATAATTCTGTCGTTTATCAAATTAGTGTTTGGAACATAAATTAACATGAAATTTTGATGGGTTTTAATATACTCTTTTAGTCTTTTACTTGTTTCAGTCATTTGACTGCGGCCATGCTGGAGCACCACCTTTAGTCGAGCAAATCTACCCCAGGACTTATTCTTTGTAAGCCTAGTACTTATTCTATCAGTCTCTTTTGCCGAACTGCTAAGTTACGGGGGACACAAACACACCAGCATTGGTTGTCAAGCGATGTTGGTGGGGGACAAACACAGACACACAAACATATATATATATACACATATACATACATGGCTTCTTTCAGTTTCCGTCTACCAAATCCACTCACATGGCTTTGGTCGGCCCAAGGCTATAGTAGAAGACACTTGCCCAAGGTGCCACGCAGTGGAACTGAACCCGGAACCATGTGGTTTGTAAGCTAACTACTTACCGCACAGCCACTCCTGTGCCTATGAACACTTTTGTTACCATTACTTTTGTTGAAAAACACTGATTTTGTTGTAATTAACTTCGAAAATAATGTAGAATTTATTACAATAATTGTCATTATTAAACTGGTGTTTATAACATGAATTAAGATGACATTTTGATGGGAGATTTTAATTTAGATTATTTTAAAACAGCAAGTTCGTATCATAGAATCAGGTGCCACCTGAAAAGGGCTAACTCTTTTGGGTGTTGATAGTTTTGGTTTTTGAGAAATTTTTCATGTATAAAGTACTTCAATTCTATAATGAAAATATAGGTGCATGAGTGGGTATGTGGTAAGCACCTTGCTTACCAACCACTGGTTCTGGGTTCAGTCCTACTGAGAAGGCACTTTGGGCAAGTGTCTTCTACTATATCCTTGGGCCGACCAAAGCCTTGTGAGTGGATTTGGTAGACGAAAACTGAAAGAAGCCTATCATTTATATGTATATATATATATGTTTGTGTGTCTGTGTTTGTGCCCCCCACCATTGCTTGACAACCAATGTTGGTGTGTTTACATCCCATGTAACTTAGTGGTTCGGCAAAAATGACCAGTAGAATAAGTACTAGGCTTACAAAACATAAAGCCTGGGATCAAGTTGTTCAATTAAAAACTGGTGTTCCAGCATGGTCACAGTCAAATGACTGAAACAAATAAAAGAACATCATCATCATCATCATCATCATTTAACATCTGTTGTCCATGCTGGCATGGTTGGACATTTTCACCAAGGCTGGCGGGGGGGGGCTGCACCAGACTCCAGTCTGATTTGGCATGATTTCTACAGCTGGATGCCCTTCCTAAAACCAACCATTCTAAGAGTGTAATGGGTGCTTTTATGTACCCTGCCCAACACTCGAAAAGTACTTTTGTGTGCCACTGGCACAGGTGCCATTTGCATGACACCGGTATCTGCCACAATTGCAATTTTACTTAGATTGCTGAGTCTTCTTCTCAAGCACAACATAATGCTAAAGGTTTCAGTCATTGCCTCTGTGAGACCCAACCACTTCACCTCCGTGAGGCTCAATGTTCGAAAGGTGCTTTTTACGTGCCACCTGCATGGGTGCCTGTTGCATGATACCAGCATCAGCCAATGACTGTAATTTCACTTGGCTTGACTGGTCTTCTCTAGCACAGCATATATATATATATAATATATATATATATATATATATATATATATATATGTTTTCTTCACACACAGACATTTCTCCAATCCTGTCATTGTCAGTTGAATTGCTTTGAATAATCATCATCATTTCTTGTTTGCTTTCCATGCTGGCATGAATTGGACAGTTTGACTGGAGCTGATAAGCCAGAGGACTGTGCCAAGCTCTGATATCTGCTTTAGCATAGTTTCTACAGCAAGTTGCCCTTCCTAACACTGGCCACTTAGAGTGTGTACTGGGTGCTATTTACATGGCACCAGCACCAGCAAGCTCACAAGTAACTCATAAGATGAAACTCTTCAACTGAAGGGTGAGTAGTATTGAGAGAGGTGGCTTTGAGCATGTCACCCTGGTTGCAACTAGAAGAAATCATCACCATTGTCGTCGTCATCATCATTATTATTATTGGGAGAACATTGGATGCCATCTAAGTGACACTGGGGTAAAATAACAAAGCCTAGTATACCCATCATGACTGCCCATCTGATAAGGATACATCAGGCACATGTATCATAACCATATGTGCACAACATAGTGATCTCATATCAAGATAAACAGCGACCTCACAGGTGGGGCCCAGTTAGAATTTTCTTCAGGTCAAGTAGCCCATCCCGCTAAAAAGGTCCCTGAATAAGGGTTGTTTAAAGATTTTGAACGAAACACCCATGTTTCCAGAGGTGAATTTTTCAAACCCCAAAGAATCCCTCTCAACACATGGTTATGATGCTCCCCCACTACTTCTGCTTGTGATCAGAGATGCACGTATCGTCAACCACTAAGGGACATGCTCAACTGGTTAAGGTCAAACAACTGACAAGCAAATCTGTGGTGTTGAGCAGAATATTTGCTGTAGCCCATCTTTTATACCAAGACAAAACAACGTACATGATAACACTTCCAGTCAGTTAAGATCAGAAGCCACAAGAGCCACTGCCTGGTACTGCATCAGGGCATTATTATTATTAAGTTAGTGAACTGGCAAAATCGTTAGCATGCCAAGTAAAAGGCTTAGCAGCATTTTTACCATCTTTATGCTCTAAGTTCAAATTCCACCAAGATCAATTTTGCCTTTCTTCTTTTTGGGATTGAAAAATTAAGTACCAGTGAAACACTGGGGTCGATGTAATCGACTAGTCCCCTCCCCCAAAGTTTCAGGCCTTGTACTTTTAGTAGAAAGGATTATTATTATTATTATTATTATTATTATTATTATTATATGACTTAAGGATGGTGGATTTCTCAATATCTCTACCATTTGTGGACATATGCTTAGAAAACAACAAAAAAAAAAAAAGGAAAAATACAGCCCAGTATCCATGACTTTCACCAAAATTTTTTCACACTCGGAATATTCATAGCATATATTTGTAAACTACCTGTCAGTTGTGAGCTGTTAGGTTATAACATCCTTGAAAAATTCCATGCTTCCTGAAATTCATCAACACTAATCTAATCCTATCTATGCATCCTTTCCTCTTTTTTAGCGTCTCTCTCTCATTCTCTCTCTCTCTCTCTCTCTCTCTCTCTCTCTCTCTCCCCCTCTCTCTCTCTCTCTCTCTCTCAGATAAGGCCAATTTAAATACTAAAGGATCAAACCTAGAATAGTTACTTACTGAACTATGCCAGTGTCTTTTAGTAGAAGGGCAGATAACATTAATTTGTAGAACACATGTTTCTTTATACTTTCAGTTGAAATGGTAGCAATAGGGATTAGAATTTCATGAAAAATAACTTGAGAAATGTTAGCTGTCATGTTACTATTACAACCTACGCAGGGGTCAGCGTAAAATTGTCATTATCATCATCATCATCATCATCATCACAAACATCATTACTGCTGTCCCCTCCACCACCACATCCATAGTCACCTCCACCGTCACCACCACCTCCATCATCATCACCAGCTCCACCATCATCATCACCACCTCCACCATCATCATCACCACCACCACCACCTCCTTCGCTGTCACCTCACACCACATTACCACCTCCACCAATATCAATGTCACCACCAACATTAGCAGTACCAATACTATCATCTTCCATGTTTGTTTTCCCCATGACGCCATCTCAGCTCTGACAAAACACTATTTCTTCTTCATTTCAGTTGTTCACTCACATCTTTATATATTGCTTCGTGATAGTCATCACATCGCAACAATTCACTGTTCTGAGAGCCATATATAATTCTCAAATATTTGCTAAGACACGTCTTAACACATCATCATCATCTTGAGCACATCATCATCATTTTAACATCTATATTTTCGTGCTTACATGGATCAGATGGAATTTGTTGAGGCAGATTTTTTACAGCCTGATGCCCTTCCTGTCACCAACCCTTACCTGTTTCCAAGGATACTAGAACAAAATTCCCGCTGGACAAACCCCCACTCCCCCACCCTCTTCCAGACTAAATCCCCCTGGGATATTGTTCTTTCTTTACAATAAAAATATTTTAGGAAAGTGAAATTTTATTTTAAAAAATTTTTAATATTTATTAGTTGATATTTTCATGTAAAATTTGTCCTCTGGGCAGGATTTTGTCCTGATACCATTTCCAAGTATGGTAATATTTCCCCACAGTTAGACATCTTTTTCACAAAAGACTGCAAACAAACAACATTGGTTGTATAAAGGTGATGCTTGTTTACAAACATCACATGATGCCAAGACAAGGGGACACACACAAACACACATATAATCATTATCATCATCATTTAACATCCACTTTCCATGGGTTAGACAGTTTGACTGGAACTGGTAAGCTGTAGAGCTGTACCAGGCTCCATTTGTCTGATTTGGCTTAGTTTCTATGGCTATATGCTCTTCCTAATGCCAATCACTCCAAGAATGTAGTAGATGTCTTTTACATGTCACCAGCATTGGCAGCAACTATGATTTCACTTGGGTTTGACATGTCTTCTCAAGTACAGCAAACTGACAAAGGTCATTTGCCTCTGTGAAACCCAACATCCAAAGATCATGCTTCACCACTTCGTACCATGTTTTCCTGAGTCTGCATCTTCCACAGCTTCCCTCTAGAGATCAACATTTCTTCACACAGCTGTCTTCATTCCATATGCATTACATGACCATACCAGCAAAGTTTTCTCTCATGCACACTGACATTGCACAGCCGCATATGTCTGTGTGTGTGTGTGTAAAATATATATATCTTAGTCATCTATAAATCCATTATTCAGGATAAAGACACACTCATATATCTGTCAATAGAGTGGGTGTATTATCCAAAGTGTACAGTATTATATATCCATCACAGCTGATCTTACCAATTGGTTTCATGCTTCACCACCTTATCCAATGTTTTCCTGGGTCCACCTCTTCTGCAGATTCCCTGCACAGTTAGAAACCAGCACAGTTTTTTGTGCACCACATCTGATGCCTCTTATGCCCAATTTTTTATTCCCAAGATGCTTACACTCTGTCGTACATGCACACTGACATTGCACATCCACTTGTATGTGTGTGTAATATATATTTATATATACATATGACAGGGTTCTTCCAGTTTCCATCTAACAAATTCCTTTCACAAGGCTTTGGTTGGTCTGGGGCTATAGTAGAAGACACCTGACCAAAGCGCCATGCTATGAGACTGAAACAGAATAGCATGATTGTGTCACACCTAAAGGTACACTTGTCTAATTAAAATTCCTCACACATCTTCAGAGCCATATGAGTTTTCTTGGGTTTTCATCATTAACATGTTTCCTTTAACCCTTTAGCATTCAGATTACTCTGTCGAATGTAATGCTTATTTATCCACATTGTTTTGCATTAATCATGCATTATCTTATAGCTTTAAGATTTTGATGAAGTGATTGTATATTTCTAGAATGTCATTGTAGGGTAGGTGTGTAAGGCTGGATCTGGCCAGTTTTAACATGAAACATGTGGAATATTTGGGCTGGATGTGACTGGTTTGAATGCTAAAGGGTTAAAATCAATGAAAGACGATGAGGTGGCACTAAGCTGAGCAACATGTCAAGGCTTTCATCCAAAAAAAATGAATGGCCAGTCTGACAGACTCTCACAGCTTCTGTCTGCAAATGCCACTTACAAGGGATTGGCTAATCTGAGATTATAGTAGAGACATTTGCTCAAGGTACCTTACAGTAGGATCAACCCTTTAGCAGTCAGATTACTTAGTCAAATGTAATGCTTATTTATTTACATTGTTTTCAAGTAATCCTGTTTTATCTTGTAGCTTTGAGATTTCAATGATATGATTGTTTAGTTTTAGAATGACATTATAGGGTTTGATGTGAGAGATTTGATCTGGCTAATTTGAACAAAAAAAAAAGAACATTTGAATATTTGGGCTGGATATGTCTGGTTTAAATTCTAAAGTGTTGAAGACAATGGAAATATTAAGAGGAAACCTTTGCATTTAATGGTTTTAATTATTTTAAAAAATGGTGCGGGAGTAAATCCTTTTAATTATTTTTTTAAAATTGGGGTGAGAGAGTAAGTCCAGCCAATTCTCCTTGGGCAGAGAAAAGGATGACTATTTATATGTACGTCCACTGTTATATACATTTATGTTTGTATATACCTTTAATCAAATATTTTCACCACTTTACCCCTACAGTCAAGTGACTAATACACACCCCACTCTCTGCTGGTTGATGTTTAGTCCTGGGTCAGCACTTACAGAGCAGGCCTACATTATCCAATCCTTCCATTTTTAAGATGGTTGAGTGTATTTGGGGGGAAAATTTGGTTGCTACCTCTTGCAATATGAATAACCAGAACCTATCTACTTCCCTAAGTATAGTGTCATAAGATACAGTTTTCTGTGTCCAAGCCGACATTATCCATTCCTTCCATTTTAAAGATAGTTAAGTGTATTTTGGGGAAAAATTTGGTTGCTACCTCTTGCAGTTTAAAGAATCAGAGCCTGTCTGCTTCCGAGTACAGTGTCATAAGATATTTTCTTATCTCAAAATAATAATACAACAAACTAAACAGAGCAGTGCATATGTACTTGTTTTAAATATGAAGCTAGCATGTTGTAAATTGCTTTAGTTCCAAACACTTGTTATTATATATATATTTGTGTGTGTGTATTATATATATATTATATATATATATATATATATATATAATATATATATATTATAACACCATCATTATCGTAATATCATCATTTTAACAGCCACTGTTCCATGAATAAGACGGAATTTGTTGAGGCAATTTTTCTGTCACCACCTGGCACTTGATTTTAAGCAAGACTTTTTTTTCTTCCACAGCTAGACATGCTTTATACAGAAGATTAGTAATGAATACCTTTTTTTTTGTGATGGTGACGCTTATTTTAACACCAGACAAGTGGTGTGTGTGTGTATATGTATATATATTATATATATATATATATATACACACATATGTGTGTGTATATGTATGTTGTGTGTGTTGTGTATATATATATATATATATATATATATGCGCGTTTGTGTTTAATATTATATATACACACACACATATGGCAGACTTCTTTAATTTTTTTTGTCTACCAAATCTACTCGCAAGGCTTTAGTCGGTCCAGAGCTTTAGTAGAAGACACTTGCCCAAGGTGTCATGCAGTTGTTGGGAAGTGATTTTTCGACTGCTCTGCCATGCCTGCCCCTGTGTGTATGTGTGTGTGTGTGTGTGTAATTGTATTCTAATGTCAGATTAACCATTGATCACATTAAAGCTGTAAGGTTGACTAACTCTTTAAGATCATCTGATAATGTTTATTAATCCACCTTCAATCTATGAATGTTGAGAAATTAGTTATTATATCAGCAAGTTATATCAATATTATTACTTCATGATGCAAAGAAACAATAAAACTGATAATTGTGCAATCAGTGATTTAGTATTTCAATCAAGTTGTTGTTCTTTTTTTTTTATCAAGTTCTTTATCATTTATTATTATTATTATTATTATTATTTAACCATATGTGTGCTTAAGTGTTTGTATTTGCAAAAATGAACATTAACATTACCAAATTACATATTTTATGAACTTATACGTTTCGTAAATCTGATATTTTTCATGACTATTTATTTCATCAGAAATGTGTTTTTCTTTATTCACTTTTTAATCATTAAATATTTTCATTTTTGTGGTTGTAGATTGTAATTGAAAATCTCAATATGCATGAGTGTGTGTCTGAGGAGGGAGATTTCCCATGTGATTTTTAAAGTTTGTGATAAATTTGAAACTTCTTGTTTCTTTGCTTTTTTTCCATATTTATCACTAATTGTCTTTGATATTTTTTATTTCAGATCAAGTGGACCAAAACAAAGTTAGCAAGACCACAAGGAATAAGGTTCCTAGCCTGAAAACGAGCCAGGGTGACAATAAAGATGTCAAAAAAGAAATTACTCGACTTGAGGGTCTTTGTGAATCTCGCACCAAGGATCTTCACATCACCAAGCTACAGCTGAAAGAAACTTTAAAGGGTTTTGATGCTATGTCAGTGTTGGTTAACTATCTAGCATTTGAGGTAAGATATTTTCTGCTATTATGGTAATGTTATTCAATTATTTTGTTCCCAACAGATGGCATTGCTGGTACAGGATGTGGTGTGTGAGACGCTGAAATTATTAGCAGCAAGCTATATTGTTTCGGTGCAGCTTGTTGCTACAGTAAAAATTAGGTTTATGAATTTAGTACATATATGCTAGCATGGGTGGAGGCGCAATGTGTGTTTATTGAGCAAAAACACCAAAAGCTCCTCAAGGCCCCAGCAAGGGATGGTGGCGACCCCTCTTGTACTCTTTCACCCCAACTTTCTCTCACTCTTTCTTCCTGTTTCTTGAGTAACACTGCAATTGAAAGTTGGGGTGAAAGAGTACAAGAGGGGTCGCCACCATCCCTTGCTAGGGCCTTGTGGAGCTTTTGGTGTTTTTGCTCAATAACACACATTGCGCCTCCACCCACCTTTCCAGCTGGGGGGGGGGGGCACATACGCCACAGAAACCACGAAACCGGGCCCATGAGCCTGGCTAGGCTTGAAAAGGGCGCATAAATAAATAAAATGCTAGCATGGAAGGCAGACGTTTAATAATGATATATATATATAACAAAAAAGGTCCTGGCTTTAAGTGTATCATGAAATGCCAGATTGGAAGTGCAACCTTCTGAGTTCTCTTACAGAGTTCAGAAAAGTTAAAGGACTGCTTCAATAAGTGTGTGAATCTGAGAGGGGAATGTGTTGAATAAAAACATAATTAACTAATTCTCTTGTATTTTCTTTTACCCAGAGCAAAGAACTTTTCAGCACCCCCTTGTGTGTGTGTGTGTATATAATCATCATCATCATCATGTGGCTCCTTTCAGTTTTATCTACTAAATTCTCTCACTTCAAGCGCCATGTAATGGGGGACCAAAGCTGAAGCCTCACAGTTGAGAAGCAAATTTTTTAACCACATTGCCATGCCTGCCTCTGTAATAAGTGAGCATAGTTAGCAAGATAAAGAGACCCAAATGTAGACAACATACATCTCAACTCCACCATTACTACCATCATCATGTTCACATGCATTTTGTTACACTTAATGTAACCTTGTTAGGTCTTCTCCAATGCAAAATTTTGCTGCTTGTCATGGCCCTTTGTCATCTCGTCTATAAGGTTCAAATTCTCCAGATCAATCTTCACTTCCTTACATTTTCCTCTTTCACATAATCCTTCCACTTGAATCACACAACAATTCTTATTTATTTCATTTTTATTTATTGCCCACAAGGGGCTAAACACAGAGGGGACAAACAAAGACATTAAGTCGATTACATCGACCCTAGTGCATAACCGGTACTTAGTTTATCAAGCCCGAAAGGATGAAAGGCAAAGTCGACCTCGGCAGAATTTGAACTCGGAACGTAACGGCAGACGAAATACCACTAAGCATTTCACCCGGCATGCTAACGTTTCTGCCAGCTCGCTGCCACACAACAATTCTTTATACAACTGACACCTTCCATGATCACCATATCTACATATTAATGCAATTTTCTATCTTACAGACTAGATATGATTCCTCTTATACTGAGTTTTTTTCTCAGCTTATTTGTTTCTTTATTCATGTTCTCATCCAGTGGAACAAACTTGTCTCGTTTCTTTCCTAACTGCATAAGTCATTCACATTCAAGGCTCACATCTTGCTATTATGCAGCATCATAAGTTATACATGAACATAGTACAATGCTCTTTTTACTCTCAGAGGAAATAATTCTTTGGTGAAACAGACATAATACCTCCCTCAGCTTTTTTCCAATCCTTTCATTGTCGGGCTGTTCTGCTCTCAGAACACCCATATACACTGCTAATTAGATCCTCCAGGTAACAAAAGCTATCAACTACTTTGAAGAAACCTCGGAGGTATTTGAAAGAAACTTTTAGACATGAACTTCTACTGTTATCTGTACTTTAAACATCTGCCACATACAAAGTATCAACCATCTGTATGGTGTTGAGCACTTTTATTGAAAATACCATGTTATTATTAAATGTACTCTTTGAGATGTGTGTGTGATATTACGAATAACATATATTCTCGAAACAGACTGTAAAGTAAAAACATGCATATTTCCTTTACATCCTACATTAAAAGTTGACCCTTTCTGCTTATTCTGTGTATTTAAACTTAATGCCACAGACCCAAATAGTTCATCACTTAAATCAATGTTTCTCAATCATTTTTTGCCTGTGGACCCCTTTGATTCCCGTTTTATTGGATGGACCTCGTGGCCATTTGATGTTTAAAAAATCCTATTATAATTTGATAATTAAATACTATTAGAAAATGTACTCAGTGGTTAGAGCGTCAGACTCACAATCATGAGGTAGTGAGTTTGATTCCTGGACTGGGCTATGTTGTGTTCTTGAGCAAGACACTTTATTTCACGTTACTCCAATTCATTCAAATGTAGAAATGAGTTGTGGTGTCACTGGTGCCAAGCTGTATTGGCCTTTGCTTTTCCTTGGATAATATCATTGACATAGAGAGAAAAGGCTGGTATGTATGTGCGACTGCTGGTCTTCCATAAACAATGTTGCCTGGACTCATGCCTTGGAGGGGAACTTTCTAGGTGCAATCCCATGGTCACTCATAACCGAAGGGGATCTTTACCCTATTATTAGAAATTATATAATAAATATTGTTAAAATATTTTGTGTACTGTAGAAGTATAACCATTTATTGTACATAACAACAAAATATGAACCCCTAAAGGTCCTGTGAAACCTGGTTGAGAACTGCTGACTTAGATGAACACTTTTGTTGAAAATACTTTGCTATTCTCTGAGGTGCATATATGTGTGTGTATGTGTCTGTCTCCTTGTTTTGACGTCACTCACTAGTAGTAAACAAACATCACCAGCAGTGTCATTCATTCGCAATCTTCTGGGAAAACATATTCAGCTATTATTATTATTATGCTGTTTGCATTTGAAGGACTAGGAGAAATATTACTTTAACTGGAAGCAAGTGAGATTTGGGAACAGAAAGGGAATCTGGCCAGAGAAAATCTGCCTCAACGATCTGACTATGGAAAACATAGGCATTAAAATGATGATGATGAGGAGGAGTGGTTTCATGGTAGTGATATATATTATTGGACCCTACCAAAGCATCCAGTCCATACTTGGAACATGATGTTAAATGATGATGATGATGATATCTGTGTGTGTGTATGTAATGACAGACAATAAAAATGGGGTGAGCAAGTTTTTTTAGCGCATCAGTTTACTATTATTTCATCTGAATTCAATCTCATCAATCTTGCCATATTATTGATTATTGCAATTATTGATTTACTCATCAAGTGCCATTGAAATGACATGCTGAATCACTCATCAAAATTATGTAAAAATTTGCGCTTTTCAAACAATTGTTTGATAAAACAATCCATCTTCACATTGTTGTCTTGTTTGATAACCAATGCCCATGGATGAGCTTAATAGGGCAAACTTTAGAGTTACTATCCAAATGAAATTATTACACACACACGTAATAAAACAGGAAGTTGAACAATTTATTGGTATTATTTACTCACCATCATATATGTTTCATTTCCTAATAGGAATTGGTTTTACATGTTAGATAAACATAAGAGATTTCCTATCAGTAATTCTTCAGATGGAGAATTGAATAAATAATACAAGTAAATTTTCCAAGATCCTATTTTGTTATACAATAACTCTGCAAACAATATTTACAGAATTTTCAATTTTAATATATACTTTTGCATCTACACTAAAGCAACAGCAAATGCATACTCTACATACAGGATTGTAATAAAGCAGATGTGCTTCATGAGGAAACATTTGGGATTTTGTCCTACCTACCAACATAATATATATACTCTCTCTTTACTCTTTTACTTGTTTCAGTCATTTGACTGCAGCCATGCTGGAGCACTGCCTTTAGTCGAGCAAATCAACCCCAAGGACTTATTCTTTGTAAGCCTAGTACTTATTCTATCGGTCTCTTTTGCCGAACCACTAAGTTACTGGGACATAAACACACGAGCATCAGTTGTCAAGCGATGTTTGGAGAACACACACACACACATATAAATACATATATACGATGGGCTTCTTTCATTTTCTGTCTACCA
The DNA here is from genome assembly GCF_006345805.1 of Octopus sinensis. Taxonomy (NCBI): domain Eukaryota; kingdom Metazoa; phylum Mollusca; class Cephalopoda; order Octopoda; family Octopodidae; genus Octopus; species Octopus sinensis. The sequence goes on along the minus strand of NC_043016.1, from coordinate 29,066,844 downwards.
AATCCACTCACAAGGCTTTGGTCAGCCCGAGGCTATAGTTGAAGACACTTGCCCAAAGTGCCACGCAGTGGGACTGAACCCGAAACCATGTACTTACCACACAGCTACTCCTGCACCTATTTAAAATGGTGGCCTGTATATTATATATACGAGGTGGTATCAAAAAGTTCCCAGACTAGTTATGTTTAATAAAAAATAACTTATTTACCTAAGTTTTAACATCATCTCCTTTGAAATAGTCACCTTGCACAGCAATACACTGGTTCCAGCATTCTTGCTACTTTGGGAATCCGATCTGGAAGTCATTTTCCGTAAACGAGTCAAGGGCCTTCTGTGATTCACTCTGGATCTTGACAATGGTGTTAACACAGTGATCAATGAGCTTTATTTTCATCTTGGAGAAGAGATGGCAAATAGGGCAGGTGCAGAAGCAATACCATATTGTTTTTGGGAAGAAATTCATGAGTGAGGAGAGCTTGGTGACTGGTTGCATTGTCATCATGAAGAATCTAATTCTTCATGTTCCAAAGATCTGGTCCCTTTCACTGAATATCATTCGAACGCTTCGAAACATCACAGTAGAACTCTTGACTGGTGGTCTGGCCCTGGTGGAAATGAATTCTCAAGGCACAATATCACGGATGTTGAAAAATACAATGAACGTGCTCTTGATTGAGCTGGAGCTCTGTTGTGCACCTGTGCCACTCAAAACATTGCATACAACTCATTACCTCATCACCATACTCTTCCTCTGCTGAAGCATGCTCAATGTGTCTGTAGCAGACTTCCTGAGTTTAACACAAAATTTCACGTTGGCTTTTTGTTCCAACTTCCTGACCATGACAAACATTGCAGACTACAGCATACACGTGATCACTAAAACACAAATTTCACAACTTACAAAGTAAACACAGCGATGTCACTCGGCACACTGCCTCATGCAGGTCACTGCTAGTTCTCACTCTGCATGCAACTCTGCTGCCATCTGTTGGCATACTAAAGAACTAATCTAGGAACTTTTTGACACACGCGCACACAAATTCATGTGTGTGACAGCTGGGACCTCACATCTAGTTACTCAAAATTTACGTAACTGTTCATCAGTCTGGATTTAGAGTGTATCTGTATATCATCATCAACATTATTTAACATCTGTCTTACACGCTGACATGGGTTGGATGATTTGATAGGATCCTTTGAGTCGCGGGGCTGCATCAAGTTTCAATGTCAGCTTTGGTTTGGTTTTTTTTTTTTTTATAGCTAAATACCCTACAAACTTACACAATACTCACATAAATCAGGTGACAGTACAAAGTTAGTCATAGTCCAGGTTTTCTACTTAGCAAATCTTATCCAAATTTTATGTGTAGTCAAAAAAATCTAAAATTTGGCCTTTTTTTTCCTACTTCTTTAAAACTGTTTTTTTTTTTTTCACAACTTTAATTAATCAAACTGGTAATTAAAATAGTTCACTGTCCTACCTTACTGTTCACAAAATCTAGGGGATTACTTCTAGACATCAAGGGAACAATATTATATTATAGGTACAGGTGTGACTGTGTGATAACAAGTTTGCTTCCCAATCATGTTGTTCTGGGTTCAGTCTCACTACAAATCATCATTATCATTATTACACCAAAAGTAGTTTTTGTTTGAATGTGTCTTCTATATTTATAATTTCATTCTTAAATGGAATTTTGATTGTCATTGTTTAAACCTCCCCACCACTCCCAGGTAGTTCTGAGCCAACAGAACTACGAGAAAAAAAATACGATAAAAGCACCATCCGTTCGTGGCCGTTGCCAGCCTCGCCTGGCCCCCGTGCCGGTGGCACGTAAAAAGCACCATCCAAACGTGGCCATTGCCAGCCTCGCCTGGCCCCCGTGCCAGTGGCACGTAAAAAGCATCATCCGTCTGTGGCCGTTTGCCAGCTTCGTCTGGCACCTGTGCGGGTGGCACGTAAAAAGCACCCACTACACTCACGGAGTGGTTGTCGTTAGGAAGGGCATCCAGCCGTAGAAACACTGCCAGATCAGACTGGGCCTGATGCAGCCTTCTGGCTTCACAGACCCCAGTTGAACCATCCAACCCATGCTAGCATGGAAAGCGGATGCTAAATGAAGATGATGATGATGATGATCTAAGTTTCATCACTTCATGTTTTATTAAGTCACAATGTATCTAATGTATAGGAGTTAATATTTGTGGCTATGAAAAAGCAGTAAGCTGGTAGAATTATTAGCATGCCAGGTGAAATGCTAAGCAACATTTCGTTTGTCTTCACATTCTGAGTTCAAACTTCACCAAGGTCTACTCTGCCTTTCATCCTTTCAGGATTGATTAAAGTAAGTATTTGTTGAATATTGAGGTTGATGTAATTGACTTATGCCTTCCACCAAAATTTGAAATCAATATTATTGGCAATGTAAGGTGTCAAGCTGATAGAATCATTAGCATGTCAGGCAAAGAATTTAGCAGCATTTTGTCTGTCTTTATGTTTTGTGTTCTAATTCTGCCACGGTTGACTTTGCCTTTCATCTTCTCAGGTTCAATAAAATAAGCACCATTTGAGCACTGAGGTCGATGTAATCCATTTATTTTCTCTCTTGAAAACTGCTGGCCTTATGCCAAAATTTGAATCCAATATTGATAGGTTTATAAAAGAATGTGTCTGTACAATAGAATATGATTGTATAAAGGGGAAACTGGCTCTGTAATAGAATGTGGCTATATAATTGAAAATCACTATATAACAGAAAGTGACTATTTTATTGTAAAACCTGGTCATATAATAGAGCATAGTTATGTAATATATCATGGCTGTGTATTAGAAAGTAACTATATAGTTGGGTTGTATAACACATCTATATAGTACAGTAGATATTTGTCTAGTGGTTCAATCCTAAAATAATGCTTGATATATAAGCAAAATTTGAATATAAATTCATGATAGAAAAATATGTTGTCAGGTTTTATATCCATAATCTTCTTGCATGTGTTTTGTAACATTGACAGAAATAAAGGATTTCTTTTCAATCTTCAAGTTAGTATCCGTTGCTGTTGTTGTTCGTGGCAGTGGCATTTCGGACAAACAATTTAACTGAGTAAAAGGCATGGACATGTTTATGTGACAGACTAAAATGAGAGAATTCTCAAAACAAGATAAAAATCCATGATTGTTTTCTACAGCTGTTTCAATAGGATAAAATATCATTTATACAATTACAAAATTAGTGTACATAATTAACTGATAGGCTATTTCAATTTTTTTCTCTTGATATCACATTTAAATTAATTGATTATGTATATTAACTATGTAATCAAATAAATGAGGATTTTTTTTTACTCTAACTATTGAAACAGTTGTAGGGAATAGTTAAATTATGAATCATCTGTGTGAAATTTCTACTTCTTTACTTTTCCAAGTACTCTTAACTATTGTTTCAGACCAAATTTTTCTATTTACATGTAAATGTATTCTGCCTTGTAATATTGTATTGTGTTAAATGATGTGGGCTTTCAGATACTGCAAATATACTTTATAATACTTCAGCTCATTATATAGAAAAACATATAATATGCATAATCTAGTATATATAGTAAAACAAGATAAATATTTACAAAATATCTATCACTCTTTAAAATTTCTTCTGCAGCTTGATGCATTTACAAATTTCTCCTTGAAAGAAAAGTTTGGTTTAATGAAAGAAGAACTCACTGAAACTAAAAAAGAATTGGGTAAGTTGATTCTTTCTAATTGTCCTCATATTCAAAAATAGCACTTTGAGTATAGATTTGGTGACTTTCATGCTTTGCTGACATATTTATCCTTTTGTCTCTGAAGATGAACAAATTTAACAGCTTTACTTTTTGAGTGTCCTGAGGTGGTTTTTTTAGGCCACCAATATTGGCATAAAATCCATAGTTACTGTGAGGTTTGTAATAACAGAATCTGGAATCAGTGGGACTCTTGCTTTACATGCTGCCCTCATCTCTTTAGTTTCTCTGATCATTTCTGGTATAGTGATCATTAGCAAGGTGTTTACATGTTACCAGTTACTTAGAATCATCTGGTATTGACTAAAACCTTAATGGCCATCATTGGATGAACAGGTCCCAGTGCCCCTTCAAAATGTTGGACCAATTACACAGCTTATTTTGAATTACTTTACATCATACATTGACCAATGATGATTCCATTGTATTCCTGAAGCTCAGATCACCATTCTTTTGGCATCAGAAAAGAAAAATATTTACATAGAATAGGAACTCACCACTGTAAACTTTATCTCATGGCACTCTAAACTCACTTTCTTATAGTTGCTGTGTGACTGGTAATAATATTTTTCTTCAAAATAATACAAACCAGCACAATTCTCTGACTACTCACACTACCAGACACACTATCTCCACTACCATCATCAATGTGGTGGCGATGGCCATGGAAGTTTTGCCCCTGACCCAATAGACCTACAAGGTATTCCAGGCATGACTATCTAGTCAGTTTTTCAAGCAGTGTGCATCTGGGAATTACAATATCCAGTGTGTCCTTCCATTTTTAAGATGGTTGGATGTGTTTTTGGAACATTTGGTTGCTATTTCTAGAAGTCAAGTAATTCTGTTGATGGTTTCTTGATATCTTGAAATAATTCATGTTACAGGAATTAGTAATTATCGCCTCAAAAATCAAAATTCTTCGTAAGACAGATATTGGTTATGAATATTATCTTTGGTGTTTACATTCCCTGTAACTTAGCAGTTCAGCAAAAGAGACAGATAGAATAAGTACCAGGCTTAATAAAAAGTACTGAGGTTGGTTCATTTGACTAAAAATTGTTCAAGGTAGAGCCCCAGCATAGCCACACTCTAATAAGTGAAACAAGTAAACAATAGCATTGATTAAACTCAAGCTACAAGGGCAATACAAGTTAGAATACACCAATAGAAGGTCCTTTCACAGCAGTAGAGTAAATATTCCAGTAATAACAGAGAATATCTACAATTAAATGGTAAACCAGAAAACAGCTGGGACAGAATGGATTACAAGAATTACTGCTTCCATGTCTGAGATAGCACTGTTGCTACATACACACTACTTTTTCTCTTTGTTTATTGTGTGATTACTACAATGGCCTCTGCTTCTTGTTGCCAAACACTCTGTACAACTCTGTACCCAATAACCCTTCTACACACACACTTGTATCTGTATCTCTCTTCACATAGGACACATACATCAGTGATGTGTGGTATGCGGTATCTATGTTGCAAGTGGATATGGTATGTTAGAGAGGAATAAACTGCATGAGTATTGTTGGGTATGGTGGTGGCAAATAAGTCATTGCTGTACAGTAGGAAGAGAGTAGAGGAGAGCAACTAGGTCGTGGAACATTGTGAAGTTAACAGAACGAGGGGCAGGAAAAACTCCATCAATCAACACACCTGGCAATTGTGAGACCTAACGGGAAGCTCTCAATCTGAGGGATGAGAAACACATAGAACCCTTAGGCCAAAAGTTTCAATTTGAAATTTGCATGCCAAGGCTTGGCTCATGTCAAAAGTAACAACATTGCTTTCATCTAATTCCTCCAAGACAAGCACACACTAGCAGGTAACAAAGAAGAGCGGGTCGTTTAAGGGAGAAAAAGATTCAAGATGTCAAAGGATATCAACTGGTAAGGGCAGATTCGTTAGCATGCCAAGAGAAAAGCTTAGCAGCATTTCATCTATATTCATGTTCTGTGTTCAAATTCTGCCAAGGTCAACTTTGCCTTTCATCCTTTAGAGGTCGATGACATAAAAACCAGTTGAGTACTAGGGTTGATGTAATTCACTTACCCTATCCCCCAAAATCGTTAGCTTTGTGCCAACCAATTACCTGAGAGTTGTTAAAATTTTAGTGTAATAAGAGGATAGTTGGAGAGATTTCTTTTCTTTGGGATAGAATACAGTGTAGTATCTTTCCAAAGATCAAGTTACGTCCCTGTAGAGAGGTAATGAATAGAGTTTGCTCAGGAGTGCAATATTTGAGGATTCACCATCAGAATCAATGGTACTTTCTCTTAGAACAGCTAGTTAAACATGGAATCAATATTGCCTTGCTCTACTGTTTCCAGTTGTACCATTCTTGGTGTAGTACCGCTGTTTTTAGAGGATACAGCTTGAAAATGATTCCCAATAACAACTGCTATGAGATACAATGGAATCCAACCCTCGAGTAAAACTTCAAAAGGCTGTCATATTCATTATGAAGCATGCCCATTGCCACCACCTCTCCAGTTGAGTTATTGGCAGAGATTGAAATAGTGCTTAGCAGCAGCCCATCAATAATGGTTTCCTTCACACCTCACTCGACCAGAGTCCCTTAAACAGTCCTCTCTCTCTCTCTCTCTCTCTCTCTCCTCTCTCTCTCTCTCTCTCTCTCTCTCTCTCTCTTCTCTCTCTCTCTCTCTCTCTCTCTCTCTCTTCTCTCTCTCTCTCTCTTCTCTCTCTCTCTCTCTCTCTCTCTCTCTCTCTCTCACACACACACATTGCTAATTCTTCAATGTTTAATTTTAGCTCTGCTAACATCTTTTTTTTTAATGATTTCTCTTTTAATCAAAACTACTATTTAAATTTCAGAGAATTTAAATGATAAACAGAAAAGCCTGACCAAAGAAATAGAAGACATCAATGCTGCCCATGAAAAAGCTTTATCGCTTTTGGTTACAACTCATAACACCACTCTTATGGAACTAAAAGAAAAACTCAATGAGAAACATATGCAAGAACTATCGCGACGTAAATATACCTTTTTGTTTGTTGTAAAGTCATTTTGGAAATGTATGAATGACCAGAAGTGATTAGTTTATGGTGTGCCGAATTCTTGATATTGTTTCTATTCTGTGGAATTATTTTTACTTCATGTTTTGTACTTGTGTCAAAAAGTTCCCAGACTAGTTATGTTTGATAAAAAAAAAACTTATTTACTCAAGTTTTAACAGCATCTCCTTTGAGAAGGTTACCTTGTGCAGCATTCTGGCCACTTTTGGAATCTAGCCTGGAAGTTGTTTTCCGTAAATGAGCCAAGGATCTTCTGCGATTTGCTCTAGATCTTGACAATGGTGTTAAAATGACAACCTTTGAGCTGCATCTTTATCTCGGGAAAGAGATGGAAGTCTGCAGGTGCTAAATCTGGCAAATGATGAGGAGAGCTCAGTGAGAGGGTGCATTGTCATTTTGAAGAATCCAATTCTTTGTGCTCCACAGATCCGGTTGCTATTTCCAAATGTCCTCCCTCGAGCACTTCAAAATATCATTGATTGTCCTCCAATGAATTTCATGCACAAGCTGATCATTTTCTCCACATTTTTGGGGGTGACACTCAAGTAAGGTCTTCCAGAGATGTTCTTGCACTTTTGAAACTCCCATGCCACTTGAAATATTGCATACAATCCAGTGCTGAAGCATGCTCAATGTCTGTGTAGTAGACTTCTTGAGTTTAACACAAAATTTCGTGTTGGTTCTTTGTTCCAACTTCCTGTCCATAAAAAAAAAATCACAGACCACAGCATACACATGATCACAAAAACACAAATTTTATAACTTGCAAAATAAACACAGTGATGTCACTTGGCACATTGCTTCATGAAGTTCACTGCTAGTTTTCACTGCACATGCAACTATGTATAGCCTTCTGTTGGCATGTTACAGAACTAGCCTGGAAACTTTTTGATACCACCTCATATGTATAGCCACAAGAGGCATCGTGAATATCTTGAGTTTCATCATGTTGTGCTCCTTGAAGAGATTGTCCAATGCCAGCCAGCAACTCCATGTAGTTGTTTTTGCGGATATTTTCATTTAGAAATTGTAAATTCATTATTATTTCAAGGAATGTACCATGCTTATATGTCATCTATTTATTTTAAAGAATCTCTTACACTACCTACATGACTGTGTGCTTAAAAAGCTCACTTTGCAACCATGTGGTTCCAGGTTTCATCCCACTGCATGGCATCTTATTTTACTAAATTCTTTATTATATTTAAAGTAATTGAAAGAAATACAGAGCATCTCAAAATAAATACAGTAACGAAAGGGTTAAAGGAATTTTTTTTTCTTTTGTTGGTCAAAGAAATCAACCTCTGGCTTTGTTCTTTGTAAGCCTAGTACTTATTCTATCAGTCTCTTTTGCCGAAACACTAAGTTATGGGGATAACAAATAGATAGTAAGGGTTTCAAATTTTGGAACAAGGCTAGCAATTAGGGAGGGGCTAGTCAATTACATCAACCCCAGGAACTGACTGGTATTTATTTTATCAACCCCAAAGCGATGAAAGATGAAGTCAACCTTGGTAGGAATTGAATTCAGAATGCAATGGGCCGGAATGAATACCACCAAGCATTTTGTTGAACATATTGTGTGTGAAAAGACCAGGCAGGACAAGTGAGTCCAGCCCACTTATGCATGCCTTCCCTCCCTTGGACACACAAAGACCTGTTGAGGCAAGCGAAGTCGATATCGAACCTCATCCGACGACAGGCACCTATGCCTACCCCCCTTTGCTTGCGAAGACCTGTTGGGGCAAGTGAAATCGGAATCGAAATTGAACCAATCCTATGACTGGCACCCGGCAGATGCCAGGACCCCTGGACTGGAGATACTTAAAAAGCACTATCCGAATCGTGGCCGATGCCAGCGCCGCCTCAACTGGCTTCCGTGTCGGTGGCACGTAAAAAGCACCATCCGAATCGTGGCCGAAGCCAGTGCCGCCTCGACTGGCTTCCGTGCAGGTGGCACGTAAAATGCACCAATCCGACCGTGGCCGATGCCAGCCTCGCCTGGCACCAGTGCAGGTGGCACGTAAAAAGCACCCACTACACTCACGGAGTGGTTGGCATTAGGAAGGGCATCCAGCTGTAGAAACATTGCCAGATAAGACCGGAGCCTGGTGCAGCCTTCTGGCTTCCCAGATCCCCGGTCAAATAGTCCAACCCATGCTAGCATGGAGAACGGACGTTGAATGATGATGATGATGATTGCTGATTCTTCCAACTCACTGCCTTGATGAACAGTTGATAATTTCAGATATTTTTTTCACTAAAGAAAAATTGTTTATGTAATTATTGGCTCATTAGTGAGGTCCTATATCAAAACCTTTTATTTGTTAGCATTTTTAAGGGGTTTTTTTCTCTTTTTTTAATATTCACAAAATTATTTTTAAAACAGGAATGCTAAGTATTTTGTGGTGAGGACTAATTATGTTTGGTTTTTAATTATCACTTAAAATCTATTTTTACAGAGGCAGAGAAATGGCAAAATGATAAAGAAAAATATAAACAGCAAGTAGAAGAAAAGGTATAGTGTGACTTTGATTTCTTTTAAAATGTTTGTATGTGTTTATACATACGTGTGTGTGTGTGTGTGTGTTTATGTGTGTATACTGTTCATGTTCAAACATCCAGGACAAAAATTACCTTACTTAAAAGAACAAGTGAAAGTTGGTAGCATGAAAAGTCTCTGGCCATAGGAAATCTGCTTCAGTAAATTTCATTTCATCTGTTCAAACAGAGGAAAGCAGATGTTTAAACAATGATGATGGTGATAGTAGCATTTAACAAGCTCTAGTTACTTTGTGTTTAAAAGAAATAGTTATTCAAGAATTTTTTGTCAACCTGATATTGAATTTGGTTTGATTTCTTTCAGAATAAAGATATTGACTCTGAACACCAACAGGAATTGAGTTCTCTGCGATTGCGTAACTTGGAAGAAATTAGAACTCTCCAAAGAAAGCATGACGATCAGATGGAACGTAAGTAGCTTGGTGATAAATGGTAATGTTTGCAGTCAGTAGTAGTGGTGTTATTGAAATGCAGCTATAAGATCCATGGGAGTCTTTATGACAACCAGAATTTAAAAAGAAAGTATTTCCTAATAGGAAGTATGCATAGTGTATATAGATGGATGACAGACTCAGGAGGAATTTCCACCGTGTTTTGTGGTCTGCTACCACAACAGCTCCTTTATAGGATCCAGTTAGCTCAAGACATCATCAGGAGGAACCACGTCCAGTTTCAGCCCCTACTCCTCTACCGTTTTGACGTGGTGGGTCCCCGCTTACAGAGGTGTCTTCAGCTCTGGTGTTGGGTGCATGTCTTCTTTCTCCTTCTTTCTTCTATTCCCTGGCCTCTTCGATAATAGGAAGTATGCATAGGGTATTTAGATAGATGACAGACTCAGTAGAACTTAAGACAATTTATCTTTTTGGTATTTAGTTATGTCCCTTCGCTTTTTGGATTCAAATCCAGCTCATACCAACTTTGCCTTTCTTTTGCAAACAAACAAATTATCTTAATTACATGAAGTAAAAATATTTTTCTTTCTTTGTGCACCCAAATGTGTCTGTGCATGTGTGTGTGTTTCATATATGCTTGTGAGAAGGAGTGCTGGGTTTAGCATCATATTCAAGCCAATGAATTTTCTGGTCTCTCAGAAAATGCTTCCATATATTAAAGAATAAATTTGTACTCCTTTATGAAATTCCTTTGTAGGTTCTGGTATGATGTGTGTGTTGTACAAAAACATTGTGAATGTGATTTGGTTTCATTGATCATTTCAACATCTATATAGTTGTGAGCATACATAGACACCTTTTCAGTTCTCCCACTCCTGGAGGGTGAAAGAGAGAGAGAGAGAGAAGGTTCTACTCCACCAAAAATAAATACTAGAACTTTGTTGGTATTCATTTACAGTTGACTACATTGGAACATAAAATGAAGTGCCTGTTTCAAAAACATCTACTCATTTTGGGATATGAACCTGCAACCTCATGGTCATGAGTCAAACACTCTCCCAGATCATGGTACCCTCACTATATGTGTGTGTGTGTGTGTGTGTGTTTCTTTTCACCTCCAACAATAGAGAGCAGTCACCATATTTTATTCCATAACTGCCATCTCTGAAGAGTACAAGGTTACATAATCAGGCTGTTATCTAACACTCCATTGAATCCCTAGTGCAAAACTGATTGGTAAGATTGGGCCATAGTGGATATATAATACTGTACACTTTAACATATATGTATATATAAATGTATGCATGTCATATATACTCTTTTCTTCCCCCAGGACTACACCAACAACATAGAGACAAACTTGCAGAGATTACCAATACTTTTGAAACCATTAAAATGTCATTATCAGTAAGTTAAAATTTTTATTACATGTAAATACTAATATGTAATTTGTGTTGTAGAACTAATTAGGTTTTGCTAATTTTGAGGATAGTGTTAAATGAATTTCTGTTGTTGATGGATATATGAGTGGATTTACTTCCCTTGCTTCTCATGTTGCTCTTACACTGGAAATTAGGTTCACAGGAAAAGCATTGAAGAAAAACAATAAGTTATGATGACAATTAATTATAAACGTAAAGCATTTTGTTTTCTTTATTTAGCAGGGGCACATAACTTTCATCACATAATTTCAAATTTAACTTATGTTCATTGTACCAAAGTCATATCCCTGATTTAATGCTAAATTGTGGTATGGGAACTCACTGTATAGAATAAGCACAGAGTTGTTATTATTATTATTATTAAGTGTTGAATATACTATATTTATTTGTGTTGCACTATTTCATACTTGATTTTTAACTGAAAAAAAACTGGAGTACAACTTATACTTGAGGCAAGGCTAAAACTATGAAGGGTAAAAATTTCATACCATTTATCAGGAAAGGGTAAAAGAGGGGACAGAAAGCAGCAGTAAGTCAAATAAAGAAAGACGGCAATAGCAGCCAAAAGAACATGCACAAAACACAGAATGACACACAAAAAAGAAAAGTAAACCGTAAAAGACATAAAAAGGATAGGGTGCATGGGTAGGGCAGGAGTAGTGTTGATGAATTTTAGGAAACATGGAATTTTTTAAGCATGCTGTTTCCTAACATCTAACTGATAAGGATATATTCCAGACTTTGACAATTCTGAATATGAAAAAAAAAACATTATTTCAAATAATCATAAGTGTTACACCTTTTCTTCTTTTTCTTTTTTTTTTCAGTCCCCCCCCCCAGCCCCCGATTAATGGTAATGTCTTAAATTCTAATAAAACAACATGCAGATAGATCGGCAAAGTAGTTTTAATTTTAATGATTTACTGTTTCATGCATGTTTATCTTTGTTGTGTTGGTCAGCAAATTCTAAAATTACAGTAACTATAGAAGATACAACAAAAATGGTTAGATGATGATGATCATGTTGGGACATGTTGTCTCCAAGGAGAGAAAGTAGTAGGAACATAATTATTGAAATACTCTTTTACTCTTTAACTTGTTTCAGTCATTTGACTGTGGCCATGCTGGAGCATCGCATTTAGTTGAGCAAATCGACCCCAGGACTTATTCTTTGTAAGCTTACTACTTATTCTATCGGTCTCTTTTGCTGAACCGCTAAGTTACAGGGACGTAAACACACCAGCATTGGTTGTCAAGTGATGTTGGGGGGACAAACACACACACATACATATACACACACACATATATATATATATACATATATACGACAAGCTTCTTTCAGTTTCCGTCTACCAAATCCACTCACAAGGCTTTGATCAGCCCGAGGCTATAGTAGAAGACACTTGCCCAAGGTGACACACAGTGGGACTGAACCCGGAACCATGTGGTTGGTAATCAAGTTACTTACCACGCAGCCACTCCTGTACCTTGACTGTCTTTACATAAAGTTCAAATTTTGATAACAACTACAAGAATTTGCAAGCTAATGAAAGAAACTCTACTGGGTCAGTCACTCTATTAGAAATAGCAAGGAAATCTCACTTAAATCTCACCTCACTGTTTTAAAACACTGAGGTATACACTGGGTAAAACAGTCCTAGATTGACTATGACTCATTGCTTAACATTTGTCTTCCATGCTGGCATGGATGGGACAGTTTGACAGGAGCCAACCAAGCAGAAGCCTGCACCAGACTTCTGCAACTGTTTTGGTAGGGTTTTTACGGCTGGATGCCCTTCCTAACACCAGCCACACATCAGCATGGACTTAGTGCTTTTTATGTGGCACAAGCACAGGCAAGGTCAAGTTTGGCAAGGATTTTACAGCTGGATGCTCTTCCAAATGCCAACTACTTATAGTGTAGACTGGGTACTTTTAAGTGGCACTTGCACTGACAGGGTCACCAAGTACTTGCAAGACAAAAAAGTGACTGAATAAAGAAAGTGGGTTGGTCATGGCTTTGGTGTCTTTAATCTTAAGTCTGTTTCATCAGGTTTGACAAGAGGTGAAAGAAACTATGGTATCAACAGGAGCCAGAAGGCTTTCTGTGGTCACTGGACTAGGTAAAAATAGCAGTCAAATCTCCTTCAAATCACATCATATTGCCTTAAAAAGGGTCTGACTGGATACTGAAGTCCTAGAAAAAGTGTGTAACTGGAAATTGGAGGTGGTCATTAATTAGTCCTGCTTTGTCAGAACTCTCAAAAAGGTTTTATTCAATTTGTATTATTATTATTTTTACTATTATTTTAATGTGAAATTGTAATTTCATCTTTCAATTTATACAGAATAAAGTTGAATCTTTATGTGAAGAATGTGATAAATTAAGAAAGCGAGCAGCCGTATGTGAAGAAAACCTTGAAAAAGAAGTTGATGTAAGGATTCATGTATGCATCACCTTATATTCTCATTACTGGTTTGAAATTCAATATTTATATATTAATCATTTCATTTAAACATAATATACTCATCCTTCAGTAAATTTCAGTGTAAATTTCTTCAACCCTTTAGCATTCAGGTAACTCTACCAAACATAATGCTTATTTATTCACATTATTTTGAATTAATCATGCATTATCATGTAGCTTCAAAATTTTGATGATGTAATAGTTTTATTTTTAAGAATGACATAGGTTCAGCATGAGAAGCTGGATCTGGCCAAATTGAACATAAAACAAGTATAATATTTTGGCTGGATATGTTCATTTTAAATGCTAAAAGGTTAAAGAAACAGAACAAAAAATACATTTCCAACTATAATATATTCTTTAGCACTTGAGTGGTTTCTATAAGTCGTTTCTAAATAAGGCATGAAACCTAGATGTTTTAAGTGGAGGACAACTGAGAATTGTAACATTCATGTGTTTTCTAAAACAAAAATTTTCTTTTTAATTTAAAAAAAAAACTGTTTCATGATACAAAGTAAAATATCGATTTCTTTTATTGGCCACAAGGGCCCAAGACATGGAGGGCAATATCAAAAGACGAGTTCCAGCACACAAAAATAAAACAAATACAAAAACAAGCAAAAAACAGGTGGCGGGGTTCACATCATTCAAAGGGAGATGCTACCACATTAAGGGATATCACAGAGGATATATAATAGAAATTAGATAAATAAATAGAATCCTCAATAGCAGAGAAATCCACTTAGGGTAATCCAGGGTAAACCCCACACAAAAATCCCAGATTACTCTGCCATCCTCAAGGCATTGGAAAGTGCCCTCTTCCAGTTTCTTTCCCCTTGCTTAGAAAAGCATACTCAGTCGGTCCATTCAGTCTCACCAGTCTTGCCACTGTCAACCACCTTTTGATAAACACAGTAGAAGGCAGCACCTCCCTCTCTACCTTCACCTTTCTCTTCAAATGATATTTGAAGAAATTGATGAGGGCTTAATGATTACCAAACAAAAAATAAAACTCTATTTCAATTTATTTTCTACAAGGCATCTTATTCCCTTCATTTGTGAAAAACCTCATTAAGAATCCCTTTGTAACTTTGAAAAGTGTTAATTACTTTCTAATTTTGGTGCTGTACCAACAGTTTTGATGGGGAGGGGCAAATTGATTGCATCAACCTCAGTGCTGAACTGGCACTTAATTTATTGACCCTCCAAATGGATGAAGGGCAGTCAGCCTCAGTGATATTTAATCTCAAAACTGTAAGGAACCAGAAGGAAGTTTACTAAGCATTTTGTCCAGCTTGGTAACAGTTCTGCTAACTCAATGCTGTTAATTAGCTTGATGTAAACCCCTAGTGCTTTTCAAGTTACAATAATGAGCTGAAGTAATTATTATAGCTCATGTAGTTATGAGCTATCACCGACTGTCATAAAGCTTTTAAAAAACAGAAGTCAATGTATTCAACCTAACCACATTCATATATTTGTTTATTTATATTGTACACTCTTAATGTGTACACTGTCTCATGCACCAACTAAATTTCTCTTCTTTTATATTTCTTATTGAAACAGAATGCTCTTGAAGTGTACAATCACCTACCCCAAGAAATAGATAGCTTAAAAGCTGTTATTGATATGAAAAACACGGAGATTCAGAATCTTAATAAAGAAAATGGTAACTTGAGAACTCAGGTAGGTGTCTGTTAGTGTTTACAAATTCATTAACTTTATTTTTAATTAAGTTTTTTTTTCTTTTTTTTGAATTCTCTCATCATGAGAGTTTGCAATTTAAAAAGCAATAACAATAAAGACTATAAAATATATACATTAAAATATTTTGTGACTGTATCCTTATTGAGAAAACTGCCTAAGTGTTTCAATTCATTTTCAATGTAGTCAACATTGCAGAGATGTTTTACTAAAATATCTGTCTGTAATTATTTTTATTACTATATATATATATATATATTGGTAACTACACACATTTTTTTCTCTCCTTGTTTTTTCTGTGTCCCTTTCTGTAGAAAAGCGTAGGCTCGAAACACAAAAGACTTTTTCTATTCCTGAGCATTATACTAATACATCTGTTTGTTTTGTACACCACCTGCCTTCGTCTTTTGTTTTTTTCATAAACTCTCCCTATATATATATACACACACACACACACACACACATATTATGATGTTGTTAATCAACTAATACATGTTTTATGTTGATGTCAACTAACTGATATATATATATATATATATATATATGTGTGTGTGTGTGTGTAAATGTATATATATATATATATGTGTGTACTTGTGCATATCTATATTTCTTGTCTCACTCTCTTTTTCCTCTCTCTCTCTCTCTCTATATATATATATATATATATTTACACACACACACACACATATATATATCCATGTACCTCCCCTATAGCAAGACACTTGTTTCTGCCTCTCTGTCTCACTCTAACTTTTCATCCTCTGACATGTTATTGTGGTGTACCCCTTCTCCTCTCAAAATTCCTTATCTTACAAGTTACTTGGTGGTCCTACCGGTGTTGATGCCAGTTCACACTGTAAAGTGATTGGTGTTCGGAAGGGCATCCAGCTGTAAAAACCTTGCCAAAACTGATCTTGACTGGGATGGTTGATGTTAGGAAGGACATCCGGCCGTAAAAACCCTGACAAAACATACACAGTATCCTGGGATAGTCTTCTGCCTGGCCAGCTCCTCTCAAACCATCCAACCATCTGCGTGGAAAGCGGACATTAAGTGATGATATATATGTGTGTGTGTATGTGTATCTGTGATTGTCTCCCTCTAACTAAAAATTCTTCAAGGTTTTGTTGCTGGATAACCACATTTCAATGACTTTAACAAGTAAGATTAATGATAAAAAGCATTTGTGTGTGTGTGTGTGGTGTATATATATATATATATATATATATATATAATATATATATATACATATATATACACATATATATACACATATATATCTCTTTCTTTCTCTGTGTGTGCATGTGTCATCCATTTTCCATGCTGGCATGAGCTGGCCAGTTTGATAGGGGCTGGTAGATTCTGTTGTGGCATAGCTTCTACTGTTGGATGCCCTTCCTAATGCCAACCACTTTACATTGTGTGCTGGGTGTTTTTTTTTTTTTATGTGCCACAATCTATAAAGGACAAGTTTGTATGTATGAACGACAGCAATTTTACCTAGCTTGATGTACAGCAAATCAGCACAGCTCGCGCTCCCTTGTCATTGCCTGCAGTGAGGCCCAGCATCCAAAAATCCCTTCTCACCATTTTGTTCTACGTCTTCCTGGGTCTATCTGTGTGTATATTATGTTTATGTTGATATATATATATATATACATCATCATCATCGTCGTTTAACGTCCGTTCTCCATGCTAGCATGGGTTGGACGGTTCGACCGGGGATCTGGGAAGCCAGAAGGCTGCACCAGGCTCCAGTCTTATCTGGCAGTGTTTCTACAGCTGGATGCCCTTCCTAACGCCAACCACTCCGTGAGTGTAGTGGGTGCTTTTTACGTGCCACCTGCACAGGTGCCAGGCGAGGCTGGCAACGGCCACGGTCGGATTGGTGTATTTTATGTGCCACCGGCACGGAAGCCAGACGAGGCGGTGCTGGCATCGGCTACGAGTCAGATATGTTGTTGAGCAATTGTGTGTGTGTGTGGTTGGCGCAAGTTCCCTTTCAGACATAAGGTGATGTGGTAGTGAAATGACGCACTAGATAGAGATATACAAGTTAACGAAGGCAACAATGAAAGCCAATATGTCTACTAATTCTGAGCTAAAATTGCAGCCACTGGCATTGATTTGACTTCTTAGACAAATATTACATTACTATTCCAATCAAAGTAATATGAAAATAAATACCATCTCTCCGGCACTGAAACAAATGCCAGAAACGATTAGTAAAAATGATATTCCTCAAACATTTAGACAATTATCTAAATTGACAACCACATAATGTGCAAAAGTTTGATTACTTACCACAGCCAGCCAGGCTAAAAATAAACAGCCATGGCTCCTCAGATTGGAGTTTTTAACTTGAGGAAGGTCAAAAAATGCAGAAATCGTTTCTTCATGAATATTTTTAAATAAGTTCAAGTCTAGGGGATCTGTTAGAGCAGAGCTTATCCCAGTCTTTGTTGTGTATAAGCAGCTATTAGTACAAAACTCACTCCTGAATGGACACCAGTCCATCACAAGAGTACTTCTGGTACTTATTTTCAACTAGATGGACGGAAACTTTTTGTTTTTGATATTTTGCTTGCTGAAGGAAAGGGATAACCCATGACTTTTGCAGGAGCTCTGAGACCCAGTGAGTTTGATGCTTATAATGTTCCATTTAAAGTGTTGCAAGTCAACAGCTGCAGGAAAAAGATTCCAGTAGGATGGTGTTTGGCAGGAAGTGGGGCGGGTGGTATTGATTAGAGTGAGTCAGGGCAGGGTGGGTTACAATAAGCTATACAAGCTATATAGAGGCAAATGTGTTGCGGTACATGATTGGAGACGGTATGAAATAATCGGCCCTGAGGGGCAGGGGCTGGATTGTGTCTGTTAGTGATTGAATTCCTATCAGTTGAGTGGCTCTTCCCTGCTTTCAGTCCAGGATGTTTAGAATAATTGCTTGGTATATTGGGACTCCGTATGTTTTTCTAAAATCGTTTAAAATTATTAGAAAACATGTTAATTTCTAAAAATTACCTTGTTATTGAACGTAGTAACATTTAAAATGTTTTTTTTTTTTAACGCTATGTTCTTTGTTTTATAGGCAGCAGAAATACAACCAGCTCTAGAAAAGATAACATTACTGCAACAGAAGATTGAGAATTTGGAAGCCATATTACAAATTAAAACTGACCATGAAAAGTAAGTTTTATTAATTATTTATTAATTAATTGATCTGTGTTTCTTTCCCAACTCCACACTTTGCTCAGACACCAACAACCAGTTTCCCTTTTATTCCCCATCATATTGTTAGGAAATCAGTTTCTGCCTACCAAATTTCTTATAAAATATTGATTAAAATAGTGCTATAGGAGACATTTTCCCCAAATATTGTAAATCTGAAATTATGCGGTTGTAAAGTGAA
The DNA here is from genome assembly GCF_006345805.1 of Octopus sinensis. Classification (NCBI taxonomy): domain Eukaryota; kingdom Metazoa; phylum Mollusca; class Cephalopoda; order Octopoda; family Octopodidae; genus Octopus; species Octopus sinensis. The sequence goes on along the minus strand of NC_043016.1, from coordinate 29,048,048 downwards.
TTTCTTTAGTGCACACCTATACAGTATTTGATGCTCAACATATCTGCTAAAATTCAATCAGTTTATCCATTGATTATCTTCAGATAGCGTATTCTGAAACTAATACTTAACTGTAATGTATGCGTGACGACAGTTGGTCTCTATATACCAAATCATTCTGCCCCAAAACACACACTATATCATTCTTCATACACATAATTAGAAATATCACACAGAGGACCATAAAACTAGATACAGTATGTTTAATGAATGAATAAAAACAAGGGGGGAAACACAAGAGGGACAAGTTTTCACAAAGGTATTATTAGGTTTATGCTTGAAAAGAAAAAAAGAAAAGGGTCTTCGACATTTTGGACATTAAATGCTTCATCAGAAAATGTTGAAGGCTGGTGGGAATGCTGTTTTATGGGGAGGAATTGAGAAGAGAGATAAAGGTTGGAAGTTGAGTGCATATGAAAGAGTATCTGTATAACGAGACGGACATAGGGGTATGTGTTTATATATTTGTTTATATATATATATATATATATATATATATATATATATATTTGTGTGTGTATATATTATATTGCTGGTTCAAATACTACTACACATCCCCAAATCATTTACATATAGTATACATATGTTTGTGTCTGTATGTGTGTGTGTATATATATATATATATATATATATATATATCAGTGGTTCAAATACTACTGCTCACCCAAAAATATTTTTTTAATGAGAAAACAAAATAGTTTTCTGCCTCCATATAATTCTTTATTTTCCGCAATTGTGTTGGATAAGTTTTAAATGTTGAAAACTGCCCTGATGTTATTAAACGGAGCAATTTGTTTTCACAGCTCTCCAACATAAAACACCTTACTTTATATAATACACACCTAACAGTGTTATTGGCTCCATATTGTGTATATTTATATAAGCCTTGTGTATAACATGTATAAATCATGGGGTAATATATCTAATAGTTGTACCTTCTCTATATTTGTGTTGTTCATTTTTATAAGAACATTTATACATAGTAAAACCTTTTATCAAACTTTTTTCATTTTCACTTTTAATATTTTTTGTTATTTCTTTTTTTTCTTTCTCAGGCAATTAAACGAGAAATGCCAAAGTTTAATGAGGAAGTTTAATAAAGAGAATCGGGCTAACAAACGCATGTCGATGGAATTTGACAAACTGAAATGGCATATGAGTCAAAGTGACCTTTCTGGTTCACAGGAAAATATCTTAAAGATGTACAGCTGTTCACCTTCTGGTAGTGAATCCGGATCTCCCGATCCTACTCAGAGATTCAGTCGGTCACCAAAACATTGGGATTATGATGATACCTCTGGTGATCAGCTATCTATGTCCGTTTCTTGTGACGGATCAAATGAACTTAAAACAAGGCGGAGAGTGGATACATTCTTGGTAACTGATAGGATCTCTCCTCAAAATAGTCCAAAATATAAATCCAACTCAGTTCGTATGTCTCAGTCGTGGACAACAAGTGACGATCAAACAGACCTATTTACTTCTACACAATCAACTAACACAGACACCACTACTACCACCGCCACTTCCACCACCACTACCACCACCACCACCACACACGCATACTTGCCATCACCTGCTGAATCAACAAAACCTATATCATCTGAAAATTCAGATATAAACACGTGTCCAACTAAAGAAGAGTCTTCATCTACTTGATCTCATTTTTTTTTTCTCCCCATTGTTGAACATTTTTTGTTAACTTATAGGCAGAAAAGTTTATGCATAGATTAGTTGTTTCAAATTTTTTCCATAAATTTGTTTAAAACGTGTTTCAAATAATTTAGATAACTTTTATGATATTGGTTCACAGTATCTTTTTGAAGGAAGGCATTTGTATTTTTCATTAATCATTATTCAAAATAGGTAAAAAAGAAAAAAGACAAAATTGTCAAAGAAAAATAAGCTTTCTATTCAAAAATTTACAATTCTGTAAACAAAAAAATATTAACAGTAGGAAAATGTTTTGAATTTTAAATAGGAAATTTTGAAAGATATCAAAGCTAAGTCTTTCGAAATTCTACACAGAATCTCTTTTTATTAAGAATAGTAGAAAACTACTAATTAATAAGTGACTAATTAATAAATGCTATGGAAATAATGAAGCAATCATGTTGATCATGTAGACATTTCTGCTGAACATGTAATACGGCCCGAATTATGTATGTATAAACTTTTTTTCCCATTTTTTTTTTTTTTTACTATATAGATGTGTGTAAATGTTACTGTGTATATTATTTAAATTCCACCTTAAAAAAAAAAGGAAAAAAAAACTGTTAAAAAAATTTAACCTCTAAGAGGTCTCCTCGAGGTGGAAGTCAGTCCTAGGTTTCGAACCTGAAATTTGAGTTGTTTAATTTAAGATGAATTTGTTTTGGATATACCTCACAAATAACTAGAAATAAGTGAGCAAACTGATGTCTTGACTGTCATTTGGAGTTGAACTTGTACTGTGTGCTTGAATATAACACTGAAATTAATAGCTAAAAAAAAAAATGGAAAAAAAAAAAGGATTATATATATATATATGTATGTATATATGTATATATATAGATGTTGTCTTGCAATCAATCAGAACTGCCATAATTCTTGAAAGAATCATATCAACAAAATATTTATGAAATGCCACATTTCAGAGAAAAACATGAGGTTGAAAGAAGAAAGAAAAAAAAAAAACATAGTTTACAAGATGGTAAATATTCTTTTCCAAGAATTTATATCCAAGAATATATTTACAGGCAAAATTACACCGATGTATGAATCTATATCACAAGTCATTTTCAAACTTATAATTGGGTTTGGTGTAAGCTGCATTGTAAAACACGGGATTATAAATTGACTCTACGGCTTTCATGAATGAAAGAATGTAAAGTAATGTAAACACAAGAAAATCTGAAACAATGGAACTCCCAGAATTTTCAACTTCATAACAAACCATGTTGGGAGTGGAACTGATATCGATAAAAAAAGACAGAATGAAGTAAAAAGGCAGCTCGTTAAAGATTGTTTGGACAGTGAGCTCTAAATTTATTTTTGCTCATTATCAGTAAGACAAATTGCCATCTTATTTTGAACTATCTGGACAGACTTAACTTCTTTTCAATCTTTCTGTAGCTTGTATTTGTCCTTAATTACCCTATGTCGTTAATATTATTATCATTATTATATTACCATTTGTTGTTGTTGTTATTGGTCAATAAAATTAAGGCAATTATTTCTGACTTCTTTCTTTAATTTTTTTTTTCCCAACTGTATGTTGTGTGTCTGTGTATCACCATCAGCTTTTAACATCTATCTTGCATGTTCACCCAACAAGCCAAAGGACAGTGTCGAGCTCCAATATCTGTTTTGGCATGGTTTCTGTGGTTGGATGCTCTTCCTAACTCTGACTGTTAGAGTGTACTGAGCACTTTTTTTTTTTTTATCATGTAACTTGCAAAACTAAGGTCCCTTTGGCTGAGTGAGGCTACAGTAGAGGAGGAGTAAGTATTATGCTTGATGTGATGAGTAGTTAAAGTATGAAAGAGACCTGAACAAGTTTCTTTCTGCAGACAAGACGTATAGCTACTCATATTATAGAAGAATGGGTGGGAGTAGCTGGAAGATAGAGGAGAGTAGGTGATGACAAAAGAATTGGGTTAAGTTGAGGTGTAAATGTAGTGAATGATGAACAAAGACAAGAATAATCAGTAATATATATGAGTTGGGACGGGTGAGTTTGGGAAGAGTTGGTGCTGACTAGCAGTACAGAAAAGAGTGAAGAGCAGTAGAACAGTAATCTTAGATAAAGTAAACAGGAGAAGGATGTGGGAAAGGTAGATAACATGAGGGTGGTTTCATTGCCAGAGTGAGATGAAAAACATAGTGAGTAGGGAGGGTGAAAAATGTGTGGAGATAGGGGGCAAGTCAACAGGAAGTAGTTCATTGAAGAGGGATATATATATACACACACATATGCTGTGTCCTCTACTGTCAAAACGGTCATAGAAGTCCCGTGCAATCTTCTGCCTGGTCAATTCCTGTTAAACCATCCAAAAATATATATATGTAAACACATACCTCTATGCCCATCTTGTTATACAGATACTCTTCTTCATATGCACACAACTTCCAACCTTTATCTCTCTTCTCAACTCCTCCCCATAAAACAACATTCCCACCAGCCTTCAACAATCTCTGATGAAGGACTCAATGTCCAAAATGTCAAAGACCTTTTTCTTTTTTTCCTTTTCAAGCGGACATTAACAATGATTATGATACATATATATAAACATGCCTGGCCATGAAGAAATATTATCTTGCTTTGAAAGAGGGGAAGAACTGTTTGATAGGAAGGGCATCTGGCCATAGAAAGTCTTCCAATGAATTTCATTTGGCTCATGGAAAGTAAATCTTAAAGTATTATATATATACTTAACATTGTTGTATTTTTCATTATACACATTCTTTTATTACTGGTGTGTTGAGTGTTTCATCTTATTGCTACAATGTACTGTAGATTATATTTGTAGCCTCTTTAGCCAACACTGTGTGTTAGAGCAATTGTAATCAATGTGTCTATACAATAAGTCCAAGGATAGAAAATGAAAATGAAAACAGCTATACCCATGTTGGAATCATCATTAGCAACTTCATACTTTTCCCATTCTGGTTTTGCTTCATATTTGCTTCAAATTTTGGCACAAGATCAGCAAATTCATGAGAGGGGTTAAGTTGATTACACTGACCACAGTGTTCAACTGTTATTTTATAGGCCTTGAAAGGATGAAAGTCGACTCTGACAGCATTTGAACTCAGAATGTAAAGACTGACAAAATGCCACTAAGCATTTTACCCGCCACTGTAACAATTCTGCCATCTTCCCATCTATATTTTGTTTCATATTGCTTATACTCTTTCCAACATGTTTTACTTGTCTAACTTCATTTATTTATTCATTTGTATTTCCTATTTATCTCTCAATCTTCCTCATTTTATCTGCATGCTTTTATGTTGAGGTGTTACACATTTTTATTCTCTCAATCCTTTTTGTTGAAGAGCGTATGCTCGAAATGTCAAAGACTTTTCCATTCTTCCTGAGTGTTAAACTAATACACCTGTTGTTCCTTCACCTGTCTTTGTCTTTTATTTTCTGTAACTTTGAACTAATATATATATATATATATTATATATATATATATATATATATATATATATATATATATATATATATATATATATATATATATAAATTGAATGTCATGCAGCCTTGTCCACAGTATGTTCTTATATTTATATATATATATATAATATATATATATAAACCATCCATTTTCTACACCCACTACTCTTGGAAGAGCCATGAGGGTAGTGTCCTCTGGCACTTCCTCCATAAGGTCCTGTCAGAAGCAACCATTGTACCACTTTGCAGTTTAATTCCCAAACATGACCTACTGAAACTTTTATTACAACCATTTCATTCTTGGTCTGCTAGATCTCCTCCTACAAGTAGGCTCAGCTTTAAAAAAATCCATCTTGCAATTCTTTCCTGCAATAGTCTAATCACATGTCCGTAGTACCAGAACTGTGACCTCTCCATGCAAAGCAGTAACAGCTCAATGTGAAGAGATTTCTTATCTCTAAACCTTGTGTGTATAAATGTATGTAAAAGTAAAGATCCTCTTTGGTCATGAATGACCATGGGATTACACCCAGAAAGTTCCCTTCCTAGGCACAAGTTCAGGCAAGATTGTTTTATGGAAGACCAGCAGTTGCCCATACATACCAACCCTCCTCTACATGCCACTGATGTTATCCGAGGGAAAGGCAACGGCCGATACAGCTTGGCACCAGTGACATTGCAACTCATTTCTACAGCTGAGTGAACTGAAGCAATGTGAAATAAAGTGTCTTGCTCATTAACACAACACAGCCCAGTTAGGGTATCAAACTCACAACATCACAATTGTAAGTTCTACGCTCTAACCACTGAGCCATGTGCCTTGAAATATGTACATTGTACAATTTTTCACAGGTTGGTTTCTTTTAAAGTTTAATTAATTTTAATATCTTCCTATTCAAAATTAGAAACTGGGTACTAGTACACATCATGTTTGGCAGGCTCACTTTTGGAAGTTTTGATTTTTAAGTAAAAAGACTCTGCTTCTTTGTGCATTCACTTTCAGTTTAACATCCAAACTCAATTAGCTACACACTGAAATTATGCAAACTTTGAAGTAAAATAATTTTAGAGCAAGAAATACAAAAGATAGGTGCAAGTTAACAAGCTTGCTTCCCAACCAACCATGCAACTTTGGGTTCAAATCTCACTGTGTGGCACCTTGAGCAAGTGCCTCTATAGCTCTAGGTTAACCAAAGCTTTGTAAGTGAATTTAGTAGATAGAAACTGATTATGAAACATCTATAATAATAAAATCAAAATTCTATCTGTCTGTATGGGTCCCCCATATCTCAACCTATATTTGCTCTACATAGATATATTATACCTTTTTGAAATCAGGATGATCCCGGGGTTGACAATCTGCCCTTCATTTGGTTCTTGAACATCCAGCATAGGAATCTGATTTGAAAACATTTGGGTTACTATTTCTAGCAGGTAAAGCTTGGCTGATTCATGCCATCTTGGTGGCATTTGTCAGATGACATCAGAGATCAAGGGAAAGATAAAAATGAAATTTGTTTCATCGAGAAAAGCACTTCAGGACAGATAGGCCAACAGTTGGAATTCAACTTGGGACTGGAACAATAGAACGATTGCATTATAGAATTAATTCTCATCCATCCTTAACCTCTGATCAAACACCACTGAGGTATATAGTCATTTTACATGTATTATAGTCATGCTATTTAGCTCTCTTAAGTTTTGGGCCAAAGGCCCAGTTAACCCTCTGCAGGGGGTAGCTTAAAATTCCACAAGGAATGCAGCTTTTAAGCTAGTTGTTGATAAATAAGCATGCTAACATTTTTATAATGAGCTTGCTAGCAAGCCAAAACTTTGAAGACAATGTCACCTGTCATTTTGTAAAAGTTTAATAAACATGTATTCTACTAAAAAATATTGAATGATTTATTCAGTTTAATGCTAAATTGTTTATATGAATGTACTTGACATAACAAACAAATAATATATTATTTGTGTGTTTCAGTGTTCCTTCATTTTAACATCATGATAGTTGTAAATGAATGTCATTCAAGTAATACTGTTTGTTTCTAGTCTTCCCTGAAAAAACATGCCTGGCCATGGTGAAATATTACCTTGCTTGGAAACAAGTTAGGGCTGGAAAACAACAAAAGGGGTATCTAGCTGTCGAAAATCTACCTCAGCAAATCTTATCTGTTCCATACTATCATGGAAAAAGTTGATGTAATATGAAGAAAGATAAAGGTGGATTCAGTGAATTATACCACCAAATACTTTATTCTGATTGGTGCAACATTCAGGTTTACAAAGAATAGTTTTGCAATGGCTGAAATTTAATGATGTCCACAGTGTGTTATTGAAGAGAAATACAATTCCCAACCAGGGTCCATATGAGGTTTATTTTTTTGTTAAAATTTATGAGCAATAAATTTGTTATACTTCTACAATACACTAATTATTTTGATGATTTTTCTTATATAATTCCTAATGATATTTAATCATAAAAATATAACGGGATATTTTAAACATGAAATGGTTCAGAGGGTCTACCAGAGTAAAATAAGAATTGAGGAGGTCCATATGATAAAAAATAGTTGAAAAACACTGCTGCACAGAACTGTCTATAGAATGGCAGAAATAGGTTTTTGCTGGAAATTAACCTTTTCATTACCAACCTGGCTGAAACTGGCTCTGGCTCTGAGTACAAATGTCTTGTTTTCATAAGTTTTAAATTAAAATCTTCCACCAAACCTTAGTCACAATTTATGTTCCTAACACTAGCAGAATGATAGCGAAGTTAGTTTACTAAATTCTTTGTTATATTTAAAGTAATTGAAAGAAACACAGAGCATCTCAAAATAAATACAGTAATGAAAAGGTTAAACAAATTAAAAAGGAGGGAGAGAAGAAAAAAAATCAAGAGAAGGTACTTGATGGCTTTACCAATTAGCTTCAAGTATACTGACATGGAGTGAGAGAGAGAAAAGATACTGGATGGCCTTACCAATTGGCATCAGAGAGAGCAACTATGAGAGAGAGACAATATTGGCTGGCATTGCCAGCTGGTTACAGAAAGAGTGACCATAAAAAGTGAGAAGATACTGGATAGCCTTACCAGCTAGCAACAAAATAACTGACCAAAAGAGATGGGAGATACTGAATAACCTTACAGGTTGGCAACAAAATATTTGACCAAAAGAAATGGGAGATACTAGATAGCCTCATTTGCTGGCAACAAAATATGTGACCGAAAGAGACAGGAGATACTGGATAGCCTTAATGACTGGCAGCAAAATATCTGACCGAAAGAGACAGGAGATACTGGATAGTCTTAATGACTGGCAGCAAAATATCTGACCGAAAGAGACAGGAGATACTGGATAGTCTTAATGACTGGCAGCAAAATATCTGACCGAAAGAGACAGGAGATACTGGATAGTCTTAATGACTGGCAGCAAAATATCTGACCGAAAGAGACAGGAGATACTGGATAGTCTTAATGACTGGCAGCAAAATATCTGACCGAAAGAGACAGGAGATACTGGATAGTCTTAATGACTGGCAGCAAAATATCTGACCGAAAGAGACAGGAGATACTGGATAGTCTTAATGACTGGCAGCAAAATATCTGACCGAAAGAGAGAGGAGATACTGGATAGTCTTAATGACTGGCAGCAAAATATCTGACCGAAAGAGACAGGAGATACTGGATAGTCTTAATGACTGGCAGCAAAATATCTGACCGAAAGAGACAGGAGATACTGGATAGCCTTAATGATGGCAACAAAATATCTGACCGAAAGAGACAGGAGATACTGGATAGTCTTAATGACTGGCAGCAAAATATCTGACCGAAAGAGACAGGAGATACTGGATAGTCTTAATGACTGGCAGCAAAATATCTGACCGAAAGAGACAGGAGATACTGGATAGTCTTAATGACTGGCAGCAAAATATCTGACCGAAAGAGACAGGAGATACTGGATAGTCTTAATGACTGGCAGCAAAATATCTGACCGAAAGAGACAGGAGATACTGGATAGCCTTAATGACTGGCAGCAAAATATCTGACCGAAAGAGACAGGAGATACTGGATAGTCTTAATGACTGGCAGCAAAATATCTGACCGAAAGAGACAGGAGATACTGGATAGCCTTAATGACTGGCAGCAAAATATCTGACCGAAAGAGACAGGAGATACTGGATAGTCTTAATGACTGGCAGCAAAATATCTGACCGAAAGAGACAGGAGATACTGGATAGTCTTAATGACTGGCAGCAAAATATCTGACCGAAAGAGACAGGAGATACTGGATAGCCTTAATGACTGGCAGCAAAATATCTGACCGAAAGAGACAGGAGATACTGGATAGCCTTAATGACTGGCAGCAAAATATCTGACCGAAAGAGACAGGAGATACTGGATAGCCTTAATGACTGACAGCAAAATATCTGACCGAAAGAGACAGGAGATACTGGATAGCCTTAATGACTGGCAGCAAAATATCTGACCGAAAGAGACAGGAGATACTGGATAGTCTTAATGACTGGCAGCAAAATATCTGACCGAAAGAGACAGGAGATACTGGATAGTCTTAATGACTGGCAGCAAAATATCTGACCGAAAGAGACAGGAGATACTGGATAGTCTTAATGACTGGCAGCAAAATATCTGACCGAAAGAGACAGGAGATACTGGATAGTCTTAATGACTGGCAGCAAAATATCTGACCGAAAGAGACAGGAGATACTGGATAGTCTTAATGACTGGCAGCAAAATATCTGACCGAAAGAGACAGGAGATACTGGATAGTCTTAATGACTGGCAGCAAAATATCTGACCGAAAGAGACAGGAGATACTGGATAGCCTTAATGACTGGCAGCAAAATATCTGACCGAAAGAGACAGGAGATACTGGATAGCCTTAATGACTGGCAGCAAAATATCTGACCGAAAGAGACAGGAGATACTGGATAGCCTTAATGACTGGCAGCAAAATATCTGACCGAAAGAGACAGGAGATACTGGATAGCCTTAATGACTGGCAGCAAAATATCTGACCGAAAGAGACAGGAGATACTGGATAGTCTTAATGACTGGCAGCAAAATATCTGACCGAAAGAGACAGGAGATACTGGATAGCCTTAATGACTGGCAGCAAATATCTGACCGAAAGAGACAGGAGATACTGGATAGCCTTAATGACTGGCAGCAAAATATCTGACCGAAAGAGACAGGAGATACTGGATAGCCTTAATGACTGGCAGCAAAATATCTGACCGAAAGAGACAGGAGATACTGGATAGTCTTAATGACTGGCAGCAAAATATCTGACCGAAAGAGACAGGAGATACTGGATAGTCTTAATGACTGGCAGCAAAATATCTGACCGAAAGAGACAGGAGATACTGGATAGTCTTAATGACTGGCAGCAAAATATCTGACCGAAAGAGACAGGAGATACTGGATAGTCTTAATGACTGGCAGCAAAATATCTGACCGAAAGAGACAGGAGATACTGGATAGTCTTAATGACTGGCAGCAAAATATCTGACCGAAAGAGACAGGAGATACTGGATAGTCTTAATGACTGGCAGCAAAATATCTGACCGAAAGAGACAGGAGATACTGGATAGTCTTAATGACTGGCAGCAAAATATCTGACCGAAAGAGACAGGAGATACTGGATAGCCTTAATGACTGGCAGCAAAATATCTGACCGAAAGAGACAGGAGATACTGGATAGCCTTAATGACTGGCAGCAAAATATCTGACCGAAAGAGACAGGAGAGATACTGGATAGCCTTAATGACTGGCAGCAAAATATCTGACCGAAAGAGACAGGAGATACTGGATAGCCTTAATGACTGGCAGCAAAATATCTGACCGAAAGAGACAGGAGATACTGGATAGCCTTAATGACTGGCAGCAAAATATCTGACCGAAAGAGACAGGAGATACTGGATAGTCTTAATGACTGGCAGCAAAATATCTGACCGAAAGAGACAGGAGATACTGGATAGTCTTAATGACTGGCAGCAAAATATCTGACCGAAAGAGACAGGAGATACTGGATAGTCTTAATGACTGGCAGCAAAATATCTGACCGAAAGAGACAGGAGATACTGGATAGTCTTAATGACTGGCAGCAAAATATCTGACCGAAAGAGACAGGAGATACTGGATAGTCTTAATGACTGGCAGCAAAATATCTGACCGAAAGAGACAGGAGATACTGGATAGTCTTAATGACTGGCAGCAAAATATCTGACCGAAAGAGACAGGAGATACTGGATAGTCTTAATGACTGGCAGCAAAATATCTGACCGAAAGAGACAGGAGATACTGGATAGTCTTAATGACTGGCAGCAAAATATCTGACCGAAAGAGACAGGAGATACTGGATAGTCTTAATGACTGGCAGAAAATATCTGACCGAAAGAGACAGGAGATACTGGATAGCCTTAATGACTGGCAGCAAAATATCTGACCGAAAGAGACAGGAGATACTGGATAGTCTTAATGACTGGCAGCAAAATATCTGACCGAAAGAGACAGGAGATACTGGATAGCCTTAATGACTGGCAGCAAAATATCTGACCGAAAGAGACAGGAGATACTGGATAGCCTAATGACTGGCAGCAAAATATCTGACCGAAAGAGACAGGAGATACTGGATAGCCTTAATGACTGGCAGCAAAATATCTGACCGAAAGAGACAGGAGATACTGGATAGCCTTAATGACTGGCAGCAAAATATCTGACCGAAAGAGACAGGAGATACTGGATAGCCTTAATGACTGGCAGCAAAATATCTGACCGAAAGAGACAGGAGATACTGGATATCCTTAATGACTGGCAGCAAAATATCTGACCGAAAGAGACAGGAGATACTGGATAGCCTTAATGACTGGCAGCAAAATATCTGACCGAAAGAGACAGGAGATACTGGATAGCCTTAATGACTGGCAGCAAAATATCTGACCGAAAGAGACAGGAGATACTGGATAGCCTTAATGACTGGCAGCAAAATATCTGACCGAAAGAGACAGGAGATACTGGATAGCCTTAATGACTGGCAGCAAAATATCTGACCGAAAGAGACAGGAGATACTGGATAGCCTTAATGACTGGCAGCAAAATATCTGACCGAAAGAGACAGGAGATACTGGATAGTCTTAATGACTGGCAGCAAAATATCTGACCGAAAGAGACAGGAGATACTGGATAGTCTTAATGACTGGCAGCAAAATATCTGACCGAAAGAGACAGGAGATACTGGATAGTCTTAATGACTGGCAGCAAAATATCTGACCGAAAGAGACAGGAGATACTGGATAGTCTTAATGACTGGCAGCAAAATATCTGACCGAAAGAGACAGGAGATACTGGATAGTCTTAATGACTGGCAGCAAAATATCTGACCGAAAGAGACAGGAGATACTGGATAGTCTTAATGACTGGCAGCAAAATATCTGACCGAAAGAGACAGGAGATACTGGATAGCCTTAATGACTGGCAGCAAAATATCTGACCGAAAGAGACAGGAGATACTGGATAGCCTTAATGACTGGCAGCAAAATATCTGACCGAAAGAGACAGGAGATACTGGATAGCCTTAATGACTGGCAGCAAAATATCTGACCGAAAGAGACAGGAGATACTGGATAGCCTTAATGACTGGCAGCAAAATATCTGACCGAAAGAGACAGGAGATACTGGATAGCCTTAATGACTGGCAGCAAAATATCTGACCGAAAGAGACAGGAGATACTGGATAGCCTTAATGACTGGCAGCAAAATATCTGACCGAAAGAGACAGGAGATACTGGATAGCCTTAATGACTGGCAGCAAAATATCTGACCGAAAGAGACAGGAGATACTGGATAGCCTTAATGACTGGCAGCAAAATATCTGACCGAAAGAGACAGGAGATACTGGATAGTCTTAATGACTGGCAGCAAAATATCTGACCGAAAGAGACAGGAGATACTGGATAGTCTTAATGACTGGCAGCAAAATATCTGACCGAAAGAGACAGGAGATACTGGATAGTCTTAATGACTGGCAGCAAAATATCTGACCGAAAGAGACAGGAGATACTGGATAGTCTTAATGACTGGCAGCAAAATATCTGACCGAAAGAGACAGGAGATACTGGATAGTCTTAATGACTGGCAGCAAAATATCTGACCGAAAGAGACAGGAGATACTGGATAGTCTTAATGACTGGCAGCAAAATATCTGACCGAAAGAGACAGGAGATACTGGATAGTCTTAATGACTGGCAGCAAAATATCTGACCGAAAGAGACAGGAGATACTGGATAGTCTTAATGACTGGCAGCAATATCTGACCGAAAGAGACAGGAGATACTGGATAGTCTTAATGACTGGCAGCAAAATATCTGACCGAAAGAGACAGGAGATACTGGATAGTCTTAATGACTGGCAGCAAAATATCTGACCGAAAGAGACAGGAGATACTGGATAGTCTTAATGACTGGCAGCAAAATATCTGACCGAAAGAGACAGGAGATACTGGATAGTCTTAATGACTGGCAGCAAAATATCTGACCGAAAGAGACAGGAGATACTGGATAGTCTTAATGACTGGCAGCAAATATCTGACCGAAAGAGACAGGAGATACTGGATAGTCTTAATGACTGGCAGCAAAATATCTGACCGAAAGAGACAGGAGATACTGGATAGCATTACTAGCTGGCAACAAAATATCTGACCAAAAGTGACAGGAGATACTGGATAGCCTTAATGACTGGCAGCAAAATATCTGACCGAAAGAGACAGGAGATACTGGATAGCATTACTAGCTGGCAACAAAATATCTGACCAAAAGAGACGGGAGATACTGGATAGCCTTAGTGGATGGCAACAAAATAACTGACCAAAAGGGACAGGAGATACTGGATAGCCTTAGTGGATGGCAACAAAATATCTGACCAAAAGAGATGGGAGATACTGGATAACCTTACCAGCTGGCAACAAAATAACTGACCAAAAGAGATGGGAGATACTGGACAGCCTTACTGGTTGGCAACAAAATAACTGACCAAGAGAAAACTAGAAGATACTGTATGGCCTTTCCATTTGGTAACAATAACTGACTGAATGAGCAAGAGATAATGGGAGGGAATGAAAGAGATGGTACTGGATGGCCATACCAGCTGGTTACAAGAAAACTGACTGGCGAGAGAAGAAATTGGGAGGCCTTACCCACTGATGACAGGAAGTCTGACCTAGAGAGAGTAAATACTGGACAACCTCACCAGCAGTTACAGGAAGTTTGACCTGGAGAGAGAGAAGCCACTGGATGGCCTTTCAAGCTGGCTATTGTATAATTGACCAAAAGAAACACGGGAGATACTGGTTGGTCTTAACAGCAGGTTACAAAAAAATTGATCTGGAAAGAGTGAGAGAGAAGATACTGAATCAATCACTGATTGGCTACAGGAAGACCAGCTATGAGAAAGAGAGAAGATACTCAATGGCCTTACCAGTTGGAAACAAAATAACTGACCAAGAGTGAGAAAGAGCTAGAAGGCATGAAGAGAGAAGATACTGGATGAATTACCAATTGGCTACAGAAAAACTGGTCGAGAGAGAAAGAGAAGACAGACACAGGATGACCATAGTAGCTGGCTCCAGAAAATCTGACCAAAAAAAGAGAAGCGGGTGATAGTGAATGACCTTACCAGCTGGTTATAGAGACACTGATCTGGACAGAGAGAGAAGATACTAGATGATTTACCAGTCAGCTACAGAATGACTGACCAAGGGACAGAAGATACTGGATAATATTGCAAGCTTCTTTTCAGGAAAACTGACCAAAGGAGAGAGAGAAAGAAGTTATTGGATGGTCTTACAAACTGGTTACAGAAAATCTGGCCAAAAGACAGGAGATACTGGATGGCCTAACCAGCTGGTCATAGAGGCACTGACATGGGGAGGGAGTGAGAGAAAAGTTACAGGGATGATTTTCCTATTGGCTACAGGAAGTTTGACCAGGAGAGAGAGAGAAGATACTGGATGGCTTCTTATCCAGATCCAGATACTAGATGCTTCAGTAGCAGGTTACAGAATGACTGACCAAGAAAGAAGAAGGGAAGATACTGGATGCTGGTTATAGAAAGATTGCAAACTAATTAAAGGAAGGCTGACCAAGAGAGAGAGAAAAAGAAGCTGGTTACAAAAAGTCTAAGCAAAAGAAAGGCAAAAGATACTAGATGACCTTACCAGCTAGTATAAGAAGAAACCTGGATATTGATTAAGAGAGAAGATACTGGATGATTTACTTATTGGCTACAGAACAACTGGCCAAGAGAGAACGAAAAGATACTGGAAGGTTTTTACCAGCTGGTTAGAGGATAACTGACCAAGAGAAGTAGAAAGAAGTTCCTGGGTAGCCTTTCCGGCTGGCAACAGGAAGACTGACAAGGAAAGACAGAAAATACTGCATGGCTACACTAATTGGTTACAGAAAGACGGACCTAATAACTTGCTGTGTTGAGTGAGGGAGATGAAGGTGGGGATGATTGCTTCAATGTTATGTAAAATGTGTTATTCATAAATTTATGGATAATTTTGTATACCTATGCGGTGTGAGACAAATGATGTCATCTTTCTGTAGGTATATGAATATGTGTGTGAATATATATGGTTGTATGTGTGTGTGTATGTGTTTATTTTGTATATAGATTATTGAAAGACAGTTTCCCTCTAAAATATATTATATAGACTATTTACTTGTCTTGCACGACACAAATCAAGAGACAGCATTATGTCAATTTTCTGTGGTCTTTCCTTCCTTTCATAATTATAATATTTTTTACACAAAAACAAAAAGATTTCATAATTTATGTTTCACATACTCAGATACACACATGTTTATATCCATTCATACATACACAAAAGCATACACATGTACACACACAAGCATGTGCACACACACACGCACACAAGCACATACACAAAAGCATGCACACACACTCACATACACATGCACATATATATATGTGTGTGTATATATATATATATATATACACACACACACACTTGTTCACAAAAGCACACACACACACATATACACACACATGCATACATGCATACACATATATACACTATGAAGGAAGTCACATGGTTGCACAAAATTAGCATAAGTTTTCCTTTTTCCATTTCAGATATTATTTTTAAATTTTGAAAAAAAATTTTTATAAGTCATACTGTCTCAAGTTTACAAATAACAAACAAATTCAAAAAGATGTTTCGAAAAAATAAAGGGGGGGGGGAGTTTGCAAAAGTTTAAAAAAATAAAATTTTGTCTTGTATAAATCCAAAGAAATTGTCTCAAAATACCAACTAGCATAATATCTACAGATGGTTAAATGCTGTGCTTCTGTTTCATTTTGGCATGGAAATTACTTTAACATCTTTAACTATTTTTAACTATAGGCACAGTATGGGTAAGAAGCTTGCTTCTCAAACTCATGGTGCTGTGTTCAGTCCCCCTGCATGCCACCTTGGGTAAACATCTACTATAGCCTCAGGCCAACTAAAACCTGTGAGTGAATTTGGTAGACAGAAACTGAAAGAAACCCATTATGTGTGTGTATGTGTCTCCCAGCACCACTTGACAATTAGTGTTGATGTATTTACATGTCTGTGACTTAGCAGTTCAGCAAAAGAGACAATAGAATAAGTATCAGGCTTTAAAAAATAAGTACTGGGTTTTGATTCATTTAACTAAAAATTCAAGGCGATGCCCCAAGGCCACAGTCTAATGACTGAAACAGGTATAATATATAAGTAAAAGATATTACATCTGCCTCACGAAATAGGTGTATGAGTAAGAAATAGTAAAAATTTACCAAAAAAGAACACAGAATTAGGGGTGGAGGACAAAGAATTTTTTCATGCAGAAACCACCACCTAATTCTTGGCATTTTTCCTTCTCTTTTGGATCATCATCATCATCATCGTTTAGTGTCCGCTTTCCATGCTGGCATGGGTTGGACGGTTCAACTGGGGTCTGGGAAGCCAGAAGGCTGCACCAGGCCCAGTCTGATCTGGCAATGTTTCTACGGCTGGATGCTCTTCCTAATGCCAACCACTCCATGAGAGTAGTGGGTGCTTTTTACATGCCACCGGCACAGGTGCCAGGCGAAGCTGGCAACAGCCATGATCGGATGGTGCTTTTTATGTGCCACCAGCACGGAGGCCAGTCGGGGCGACGCTGGCAACGGCCACGTTCGGATGGTTCTCTTATGTGCCACCGGCATCACAGCTACAATTTCCATTGATGTTGATCAATTTTGATTTTGATTTTGATTTTCACTTGCCTCAACAGGTCTAGTAATAACTATTCTGAAAGCTCATCAAAAAGGTGTAACAGTAAAAATTTACCAATAATTTGATTTCTATGGGGCCCTAGAAATGAAAAATGCCAAGACTAATTTGCAGCCCAATTAACCAATGCAGATACCACACACATGCACATAAACCTACTAATGTTTGCTGAAATGACAAAAATTAAATATGTATCCTGTAAAGATACCATGATAAATATGTGTCCAACTTAAAAACATTCAATTTGGTGATGATTCGTTTTATGATACCAAAAATGAAACTACAGAAGTTAGCAGAGATCATCATTTGCTGAAAACTCAACAGTGAAAGAGAAAAAAACTATTTTTCCTTTTTAAATGAAATGTAAGTGAAACATGCCTGATGTAACAAAATGATAATTCTAAAATCTGAAGTTTGAAATGGGTGGAACTACATAGAAATAACATGTTGAATTCCTGAAAACCTACAAAAAATTCAAGGGGTCATCATCATCATCATTGTTTAACATCCGCTTTCCATGCTAGCATGGATTGGATGATTTGACTGAGGGCTGGCGAACCAGATGGCTGCACAAGACTCCAATCTTGATCTGGCAAAGTTTCTACAGTTGGATGCCCTTCCTAACGCCAACCACTCTGAGAGTGTAGTGGGTGCTTTTACGTGCCACCTGCATGAGGGCCAGTCAGGCGGTACTGATAACAGCCATGGAAAAATCATGTTTTTTTTTTTGGGGGGGGGGGGTTACGTGTCACCTGCACACAGGCACAAATGCCAAAATTTTTAAATCTATAAAATATACTATGGTGAATTCTCTTGTTGTAAATGACAGATGAGAATTCTGCATTCTTGCTGAACAACCTGCTCAGATGATTTGTTTATAGTGATCATATGTTTGTGCTGCATATAAGCTCACTCCTCCCATCAACTCAATGTTTCCTGAACAACTACAAAGTGTTCCACATGTCAGATGTCAAAGCAATCACAGAGCAACATAAAATGAAGTGTCTTGCACTGTCTGGTCCAGGAACCAAAGCCACAATTTTGTGATTGTGAGTCCAACATCCTCACAACTAGGCCATGTCAATCTTTCCCCTTTTTACTCAATCTTGCCCATTCTTTGTGGTTTTTCCTCAAAACATCCTCACATAAATTATGCTTTAAGATGGTATTTGATTCAGTGTAATTAGTCTTATCACAGGCTCCCTCAGTGGCTTGTAAAGTGGCTTATTTATGCTTAAAAGGAAATGAAAGAGGACCAAGTTATGTGGTGCATTGCTGTACTTGAGAAGACCCACCCACTACAACTGATTTGATATCCTAAAACCAAGGTACCATGCAAAAAGCATTGGTGTTGGTGCTTTTCCATGTAAAAAAAAACTCTGATGGTGTCATGGAAAAAAGCACTGGTACTGGTACCACATAAAAAGCACTTGTGATGGTGCTATGTAAAAAGCACTGGTACTGGTACCACATAAAAAGCACTTGTGATGGTGCTATGTAAAAAGCACTGGTACTGGTACCACATAAAAAGCACTTGTGATGGTGCTATGTAAAAAGCACTGGTACTGGTACCACATAAAAAGCACTTGTGATGGTGCTATGTAAAAAGCACTGGTACTGGTACCACATAAAAAGCACTTGTGATGGTGCTATGTAAAAAGCACTGGTACGGTACCACATAAAAAGCACTTGTGATGGTGCTATGTAAAAAGCACTGGTACTGGTACCACATAAAAAGCACTTGTGATGGTGCTATGTAAAAAGCACTGGTACTGGTACCACATAAAAAGCACTTGTGATGGTACTATGTAAAAAGCACCCAATAGACTCTGTGGAGTGGTTGGCATTAGGAAAGGCATCCAGCCATAGAAATCAAGCCAAAACAGACTTTAGAACTTGATGCAGCCCCTGGACTTACCAGTTCCTATCAAGCCATCCAACCCATGCCAGCATAGAAAACAGACATTAAATGTTGATGTGGAGGATGCACACTTCCTTGAATGTCTGAAAGAAAAAAATTCTAACATGTGCTGTTTTATGTCTATAAAATATATTATAAAATTGTAATTTACTCAGTTTAATTAATCTTTGTAATGCAAAATGAGGATTTTATTCATAAATTGGGAGAATGTAGCATGTTTCTACGTTTAAGTTGTATGCATTCAACAACTCAACTGCAACAACTTTGTAAACAGGTGAATGAAAAAGTTTGGTGCATTCCAGAAGTTTTGAGACTTTTTCCAGAATAGACATTTATTAATTTCAAAGAAGGAGAAAACTCCAATTTCCTTCAGAGTAGAATCCTCTGAATTCAATGTACTTGTTACACTTTGTGAAGATCCCCTAGAAATCCTCTGCAGTGAAGGTATCCAGGACTCTTGTCACAACCATGATCTTCTCAATGTCTTCAAAACAACTGCCCCTGAAGTTCTGCTTGGAGAATAACAAAAGGTCACAGGAAGTAAGGTCTTGACAGTAAGAAGAGTAAGGGGACAGTTTTGATGTCCATCTCTGTCAAATAGTTGGTCACCAGGATGGAATTGTGACAAGCAGTGTTTAGTAGGAGGTGTTCAAAGTCTTGTGGCAATAGTTTCTTTCTATTTGGAATATCAAAAATTGCAGGTCAGCTTATTGGATGTATAGCAATTATATACTAAAATTACAATAATCTAGGATTGTTATAACTGCCATTCCAAAAATTTCTCAAAACTGAAATGCACCTTATTTACATTATTTACATTCGACAGATATTTGTCCTCATCTTGTTTGTTGTTAACACGTTTCAGCTGATATACCCTCCAGCCTTCTTCAGGTGTCTTGGGGAAATTTAAAACCTGGGTTCTGTTGTCCATGCTGACATGGGTTGGATGGTGTGACCAGAGCTGGCAAGTTGGTGAGGGAGGGGCTGTGCCCAACACCCGTCTGATTTGGCATGGTTTCTACAGCTGGAGGCCCTTCTTAATGGTAGCAAGTAAAATACACAGTGCATTTCAGTTCTATATTTTAGAGATGAGGAATTATGTACATTATTCACATTATCATTTACATTTGACAGATATTTGTCCTCATCTTGTTTGTTGTTAACACAACATTTCAGCTGATATACCCTCCAGCCTTCATCAGGTGTCTTGGGGAAATTTTGAATCTGGGTTCTCATTCCTAAGGTATTTTTCAATGTTATTATTATTATTGTTCAGTTCACTGCTTGGAATCGAACTCAGAATCTTGGGGTTAGAAGCCATGCTCTTAACCACTACGCTATAGGCCCGTGGACATATGGCATAGTGGTTACATCTCTTGTCACATCTCTCTTTCTCCTTCTCTCTCTCTCTCTCTTTGCAAGTGGGCAATCTTCTTCACCTCTTCAGCAAAACACTTGTTCCTTTCTCTCTATCATACTTTCATATCCTTTAATATATATCCCACTCATTTGAAGTGTTTTGTCTTGCATATATTTTATGACCTCTGTAGTGTAGTGGTTAAGAATGTGGGCTACTAACCCCAAGATTCTGAGTTCGATTCCAAGCAGTGAACTGAACAATAATAATAATAATAATAATAACATTGAAAAATACCTTAGGAATGAGAACCCAGGTTCAAAATTTCTCCAAGACACCTGATGAAGGCCGGAGGGTATATCAGCTGAAATGTTGTGTTAACAACAAACAAGATGAGGACAAATATCGTCAAATGTAAATAATGTAAATGATAATGTGAATAATGTACATAATTCTTCATCTCTTAAATATAGAACTGAAATGCACCGTGTATTTTACTTACTACCATTAAGAAGGGCCTCCAACTGTAGAAACCATGCCAAATCAGACGGGGGGGGGCACAGTCCCTCCCTCACCAACTTGCCAGCTCTGGTCACACCATCCAACCCATGTCAGCATGGACAACAGACATTAAATGATAATGATGTTGTCTGGACTTTCATACCATTCTTTATTTCACCCCAATCTCCATCTTTAATCATCTGTCATGCTCTTTACACTCTAAGTCACTTACCTATCCATCCACCTTTTCTGTTCTATCCCTATTCTCTCATATTCACCTAATAACTTGACATCACATATCTCTCTCTCTCTCTCTCTCTTTCCAAGTGGGCAATCTTCTTCAGCAAAACACTTGTTCCTTTCTCTCTATCATACTTCCATATCCTTTAATATATATCCCACTCAGTTGAAGTGTCTTGTCTTGCAAGTATTTTATGACTTCACCAGTACAGGTGCCATGAAAAAAATAAAAAGCACCCAGTACATGCTGTGAAGTGCTTGGTATTAGGAAAGGCGGCGAGCTAGCAGATTCGTTAGCACGTCGGGCGAAATGCTTAGCGGTATTTCGTCTGCTGTTACATTGTGAGTTCAAATTCCACCGAGGTCAACTTTGCCTTTCATCCTTTCGGGGTTGATAAATTAAGTATCAGTTAAGCACTGGGGTCGATGTAATCGACTTAATACCTATGTCTGTCCATGTTTGTCCCCTCTATGTTCAGCCCCTTGTGGGTAATAAAGAAATAGGTATTAGGAAAGGCATCGGCCTGTAGAAACCTTGGACTTTGGTGTAGCTCTCTGGCTAACCAGTACATGCCAAATTGTCCGATTCATTCCAGCATGTTAAAAAAGAAGCAGTCATCATCATCATCATTGCCACCCTCCAGTAATGAAAGTTAAATTTTTTTGTCTTGAAGATGTTACTATGGATATTCTTTACATGATAAACACTTAATTTATATTTAATTCTTTATTGCCACAAGGGGCTAAACATAGAGGGGACAAACAGACAGACAAATGGATTAAGTCGATTACATCGACCCCAGTGCATAACTGGTACTTAATTTATCGACCCCGAAAGGATGAAAGGCAAAGTTAACCTCAGTGGAATTTGAACTCAGAACATAGCGGTAGACAAAATACCTATTTCTTTATTGCCCACAAGGGGCTAAACATAGAGAGGACAAACAAAGACAGACAAATGGATTAAGTCAATTACATCGACCCCAGTGCATAACTGGTACTTAATTTATCGACCCCGAAAGGATGAAAGACAAAGTTAACCATGGCGGAATTTGAACTCAGAACGCAGCAGCGGACAAAATACCACAAAGCATTTCGCCCGGCGTGCTAACGATTCTGCCAGTTCACTTCCTTCACTCAATTTATATTTCCTTCCTCTAGTCTCTAATTCTGATGACTTTCTCAAGGTTTGAGGATATTTCTTTACTGTAATCTATTAAGCCCATTTACCAATTACCAAGAACAAGTTTTCCTTCCAACACAACAAGATGAAAGGAATCTAGAAATTCATTGAAAAGCTTTATAATCTTTCTAGCTCAGGTTTGATGGAAGCATTTCTCCTAAGACTTATTTTTAGTTCTTGCTTTCAGTATACACTGATAGATGTGGATGCTAGGCTATTATTAGAAAAATATTCCATATTTTCTTTTATATTTAGAGTTTACTATTTCTGTTTATTTCCATTCACGTAAACAATGGTCAAAGCACTGACTGACTTGTGTCATTATACATTCTCAGTCATCTTGTTTAGACAAATTAAAACGTATCAAGTACAATTCATTAGTGTCTATTTACTTACATGAGAGTCAATATGGCTGAATGATTAACCCTACAGATACAAACCCACCCTGAAACCACACTTGGTCCTATGATACAAACTTCCCATTTTAAAGTAATCTAAATTAAAATTTCATATTAATTTATGTTCTAAGCCCCAGCTGAATAATGTCAGAGTTATTTTAATAATTTTAGGAGTGGCTGTGTGGTAAGTAGCTTGCTAACCAACCACATGGTTCCGGGTTCAGTCGCACTGCATGGGACCTTGGGCAAGTGTCTTCTACTATAGCCTTGGGCCGACCAAAGCCTTGTGAGTGGATTTGGTAGACAGAAACTGAAAGAAGCCAGTTGTATATATGTATATATATGTATATGTGTGTGTGCGTGTATGTTTGTGGTTGTCCCCCTAGCATTGCTTGACAATCGATGCTGGTGTGTTTATGTCCCCGTAACTTAGCGGTTCGGCAAAAGAGACCAATAGAATAAGTACTGGGCTTACAAAGAATAAGTCCGGGGTCGAGTTGCTCAATTAAAGGCGGTTCTCCAGCATGGCCACAGTCAAATGACTGAAACAAGTAAAAGAGTAAAGAGTATTATTTTCAAAATTAATTGAGAAAAGGGCAGTGTATTTCAACAGAAATAAAAAAAAATAATAATAATGAAATTATTGTATACAGTGCTCAGGTGCACCATAACTTGTCAAAAAGTGCGTATAAAGTATATGCAGTAATATACAAATGTGTGGACAGCGAACAGTGTATGAGTCAGATACATGCTTGCATGTGTATGGAGGGGAGAAAATTAGGTGTAGTGTTGGTGAATCTCAAGAAGCATGGAAGTTTCGAAGGATGCAGTGCTCCGACAACTAACAACTGATGCTGGCAGTTTGTTCCATGCTTCAGCAACTCTTAGCGTGAAAAAATGTTTCCGAAAGTCATGGGAGCTGTGCTGTTTTCTGACTTTGTAAACTTTGTAAACGTGTCCACGGATGTGGTAATGGTAGTGAAAGGGTTAAGAAGTATGTTTCCTAACTACGAGGTTCAGGGTTCAATCCCACTGCATAGTGTCTTAGGCAAATGTTAATGTCTGTAACCTTGGATAGATTGTACCTATAATTCGGAATAGAAGGGAGAGTGTGATGATGCTAAGTGAGCTCATGACAAAGACAAACTATAAGAGGAGCAGTTTGTAGTTGTGAGAGGCAAGAGTAAAAGAGTATAAACAGTATATATATATATATATATATATATATATATATATATATATATATGACTTTTATTCCTACTTCAGTTCATCTAATTGTATATATCATGTCTTTCGTTACTTTTCATAAAAAGCCTTTACTTTTTTTGATTTCCAATGTGCATTTTCGCTTATTTTTCTTACTTTCCCCTATATATATATATATATATCATCATCATCATCTTCACCATCATCATCATCATCATCGTTTAACATCCGCTTTCCATGGGTTGGACGATTTGACTGATCTGGCAGAGTTATTACAGCTGGATGCCCTTCCTAATGCTAACCACTCCGAGAGTGTAGTGGGTACTTTTATGTGCATATGTATGTATGTATGTATATACATATATTACATATATGTGTGTGTGTGTATACATATATATATATAGAGAGAGAGAGAAAGAGAGTAGTATGTAAAGAAAGAGGAAAGGAGAAAGGAATTAGTGTCAGGGGTTAATGAGAGAAGGAGTGGTAAGGTGTAAGGATGAAAAGGTGAGATCAGTAGGAGGATCCCTTGCCATCCTATATAAGGGTATGGGTGGAATGGAACATAAATGAAAGAGAAATAGGTGAGAGTGGCAAGAAATCAGGAGAGGAGGTCACTTGAGTGAAGGTGGGCTTTGGGATGCATTGAGGTAGGTTAAAGACAGTGTGGTGGGGATGAGTTTTTGAGGCAGTGGATAAGCTGGGAGAAAGTGCAATAAGAGAAAAGAGGTAGGTCAAGGGAGCAGTGGATGAATGCAGCAAGAGCAGTGATGGAAAGAGAAGCTGAAGGAGGGGCTACCAAAGAGGTGGTGGCTGCGGTGGTAGGAGAAAGAACAAAGTATGAATGTAAACAAAATGCCCTAGTTAGGGAGGCTGAGGAGAGAGATCGTGAGAGAAAGAGAGACAGAGTGGTGGGGTGAGAGAAAGTGTTGCAGCAATGTGTGTATGCAAGAGTAAGAGAAAGAAGGGCTGGAAATTACTGTAGAAATAGAGAGAGAGAGAGAGGAGAGGGTGAATGTAGTGAAAACAATGAGACAAAGAGAGGTCAGAGGAGAATATCATAAAAGGGGGTGGGGAGAAGAGTATAGTAAGAAAAGAGTGAAAGCATCTTGGGCAGGGAGACTTGTGGAGAGAAGATAGTAAAAGAATTGGGGAGTGGTAGGTAACTGCAGCAAGAGGATCTCAGCTGACAGCACTCCTATCATTAGTATTCTTTCTACCATGCTCCATGCTGGTCTAAGAGGGAGAGAGAGAGAGAGAGAGAGAGAGAGAGAGAGTGGTTTTCTGCATTACCGCAGGTGACTGGTTGTTGCAATCACTTGTCAACTATTTTGTGAGATTCATCATCATCATCATCATCATCATCATCATCGTTTAACATCTGTTTTCCATGCTGGCATGGGTTGGATGGCTCGACAGGAGTTGGCCAGCCAGGGAGCTATCCAGACTCCAGTTGTTTGTTTTGGCATGGTTTCTACTGCAGGATGCATTTCCTAACACCAACCACTTTATAGAGTATGCTGAATGCTTTTTACATGGCACCAGCGCAGGTGCATTTACACACCACATAATTCTTTACTACCCACAAGGAGCCAAACATAGAGGGGACAAACAAGGACAGACAAAGGGATTAAGTCGATTACATCGACCCCAGTGCGAAATTGGTACTTTATTTATCGACCCCGAAAGGATGAAAGGCAAAGTCGACCTCGGCGGAATTTGAACTCACAACGTAACGACAGGCGAAATACCGCTAAGCATTTCGCCCGGCGCGCTAACGTTTCTGCCATCTCGCCGCATTTACACACCACAGGCACAAGAAGCATTCTATGTGGTTCCAACAAGATCAGTTTCCATCAGTTAGTCCCATGTCATTCTATAACTTCCTTACTTTCCTATTCCATTGGCACAGTCCACTCGGATCACTCACCACTTATTTTATGCAACAGTCTTCATTCACATCATTTGTCCATACCAATGTAGTTCTCTCTCTTGCATCTTAATGTCAGCTTCCCCTTATACATTGAATATAAAAAAATAATGGCTCTTTTATGAAAAGTAGCAATAAATAAATACAATTAGATGAACTGAAGTAGAATTAAGAGGAATTAAATTCATTATTTTGAATTGTTAAAGAGATTCAAAGTCAAACTGGTGTCGTCATTCCTGTTCACTGGCTTTGAATGCGCACCGATTATCAAACGGTGTCAGGTATACTAGTCCCTGAGTAAAAAGATTGTGTATATATATATATATATAATATATATATATCATCATCATCATCATCATCGTTTAACATCCACTTTCTATGCTAGCATGCGTTGGACGGTTTGACTGTGGGCTGGCGAACCAGATGGCTGCACCAGGCTCCAGTCTTGATCTGGCAGAATTTCTACAGCTGGATGCCCTTCCTAACGCCAACTACTCCAAGAGTGTAGTGGGTGCTTTTTACGTGCCACCAGCACAGGGGCCAGTAAGGCAATGCTGGTGATGATCCCGCTCGAATGGTGCCTCCTACATGCCGCCAGCATGGAAGCCAGTTAGCCGCTCTGGCAACGATCAAGTTCAGATGGTGCTCTTAGCACCCTACTAGCATGGGGCACAAGTGCCAGTAAGGCGAGGCTGGTAACGATCACACTCGAATGGTGCCTTTTATGTGCCACTGGCACGGAAACCAGTTAGCCGCTCTGTCAATGATCACACTTGGATGGTGCTCATACCCATCATTGAATTTCACTTTGATTTTGATTTCGATTTCACTTGCCTCAACAGGTCTTCGCAAGCAGAGTTTAGTATCCAAAGAAGGAAAAGGTACGCATAAGTGAGCTGGTTACGCCCATGGCACAGGCTATGAGGTTATGGTCTCATTTGGCTTGCTGGGTCTTCTCAAGAACAGCATATTTCCAAAGGTCTCATTCACTAGTCATTTCCTTGGTGAGGCCTAAAGTTCAAAGGTTGTGCTTCACCACTCCATCCCAGGTCTACCTGGGTCTACCTCTTCCACAGGTTCTCTCAATTGCAAGGGTGTGCACTTTTTCACATAGCTATCCTCATCCATTCTCGCAACATGCTTCTTAGGTCCAACTTTTCTCTCAAGGTACTTACACTCTGTCGAGTATGCACACTGACATTACACATCCATCGGATCATACTGGCTTCATTCCTTGCAAGCTTGCGCATGTCCTCAGCAGTCACAGCCCATGTTTCACTGCCACGTAGCATGGCTGTTCGTACACATGCGCCATATAGCCTACCTTTTACTCTAAGCGAGAGGCCCTTTGTCACCAGCAGGGGTAAGATCTCTCTGAATTTTTCCAAAGCTATTCTTATTCTAGCAGCTATACTTTCAGAGCACCCTCCCCCACTACCGACTTGGTCACCTAGGTAACGGAAGCAATCAACTACTTGTAGTTTTTCTCCCTGGAATGTGGCGGAAGTTGTTCTCTGCGCATTGTCAGTGTTTATTGCACTCGAGCATCTGCCACATACAAAAGCTATCTTCCCAGTTATACTTCCTTATATATATATATATATATATATGTGGTAAATGAAAGACGTTTTATTATCTAATACACACACACATACACACATTAGAAGTTGGACCTATTTCAGTGAAGAACCCAGTTTCTGTGTGTGACACAGTCCAAACTACGAGTCTTAACCATCATTAAATTCTCTTTGTTGTCTGGACGATTCGAGGAAAAACCCCAAAGGGCAAGATTGAGTAAAAAGTGGAAAGATTTGATTTTTTAAAAGTGTAAACACTGGGATAGACAGACAGCAAAGAAAAACGATCTCTATGGAAGTTTCACAAGAAATAATACACTTAATTACTGCATTCGTATTTCGTCATGAAAGACTACTCCGTCGCCCTTTCCTCCTCCTTGTCCTCGTACTCCTCCTTCTTCTTCTCCTCCTCCTTCTTCTTCTTCTTCTTCTTTTTCTTCTTCTTCTTCTTCTTCTTTTTCTTCTTCCGTCCCCTCACCCAAACAATGAAACAACGAACAAGGGCAAAAGTGAGTGAAACAAAAGAACCGTGCATCTCTGAGATGGAGAGGAGGAGGAGGAGCAGGGCAGGAGGAGGAGGAGGAGGACGAGGTGGGAAATGGAATAGAAACTAAAATTTGAAAACAATATCGTTTATTTCATTGTAAATGTGCTGACGTTCTGAAAAAAACTACCTTTTTAGTGACGTCGTCGCCTTTCTCTCCAAAAGTTAGGAATGTACTGTTTTGGTTTTTTTTTTAAAATGGTGGGATGGGGGGGGGGTAAAAAGGTGGTGGGTGGGAGCAAAACAAGTACAGACTCCTGGATGATGAGAAACGGTCAGTTAGTAACTGTTAGAATCGTATTTCAAGAACAAAAGCCTTTGTTGCCCATCGCACAAAGACACAAGCTAGCTTCCATTGTCCATCATTTATGGCTGGACAGTCCGCTTACTTCACTTTCATCCACGATTCCATATAAGTTTAAACTTGGCATGGATCAGCTCTAGGTCTCTAAGACAATTAAGTAGTCATGTTATTAGCATTGACTTGGATGTATCCGCATTATGATTATCATCATCGTCGTCGTCGTCATCGTCGTCGTCGTAGTCGTCACCACCACCATCACCACCACCACCACCACCACTACATCTGTGGGCGGTCATCAGTGTTAATGGAAAATTGTAAACCTGATTAGTAACAAGTGAAAAGAAGAAAAAAAGCTCTCTTCAGCCCTCCATTCTTTAATCATAATCAACAAGCATTATCATCATTATTCTAATTAGTATTCGCACTTAATACGTGTATGTGCACCCCACTAACACGCACGCACATATCTATATATACATATTATATATATACACACACATATATATATATATATATATATATATAATATATATATATATATATATATATATATATTATATATATTATATATGGCCAGGTTCAACAATATATATATACATATATAATATATGTATGTATGTATATATGTACACACACATATATATAATAATATATATATATATTATACATATATATATATGCATACATATATATATATATGCATACATATATATTACACACACACATATATTAATATATATATATATATATATATATATATGCATATACATATACATATACATACATATATATATAAATATAATATATATTATATACATACACACGCATATACACTGCATGACTTATGCATACATATATACATACGTATAGTATAGAGATAAATAAATACTCATAAACGTACATATATGTGTGTGTGTGAGAGAGAGAGAATGATACATATTCTTACATGAGCACAAACACACATATAGTGCACCTGAACACTATACAAAAACGTCGTTATTATTATATATTTTTATTTACATATACATAAGTGTGTGTGTGTGTATGCATATATATATATATATGCATACACACATATACATATATGTGTGTATATCTAATGATGTATGTGTATGAATATATAGTTTGCATGTATATGTGTGCGTGTGTAGTCTCACATAATAATGACATTTATGCTGTAGAAAGTGTTCTGTTGTCTGTAATATTACCTAAACAAAACTGATAATATAATGTTTACATATCAAATGCACGCAAGGACAGAAGAGGTTTTTAAGAGATTGTAAAGGACGACATTTTTTAGTTTAAGTGATGTTGCTGGAGGAAGAACATTTCAAGAAGACATAAGTTAATGTCGCCATCGTTCTATGATAAGACTGCAGGACATTTTCCTTGAAATTTAATTCTAAGGTTTGATATGGGCAGCTGCTGTACCAAACTAATAGAAGGAAAGGTGACAGCCGTCTCTCATTTCAAATTGAAACGTGGGACTAAGCCGGAACGGAAAGAATTGGATTCGGAGCTACTGAAACTAACAGATGTGAAAGCAGCGCTGTTGATTCAGAAATGGTTCCGTGTTTGGTCGAGTAAGTTGAGAGTCAGAAGAGAAATAGCCTGGAATGTATTTCAAGAAATTGAATATTTCGGTGAACACCATCAATTAAAGTTGAGTAAAATGTTTAAAGTTTTGATCGAAGAATTCCAAGACACAGCAAAAGTGGATTTTATTCAACAAAGGTTGATCAACAAGGCCGCCGGACGTCCTTCAGTCATCGATGTAGACACTTCTATAAAAGATCTTGAAATTCCACAAATTATTCCAAACGATTATGTTGGCATCGTGATCACACTACCTTATTCATCTAATAAATTGCAGATTCTGGTCAATGATTTCAGATGTGGCAAAATAATCCATGCTGCATATGTTTCACAAATACTGAGGGACACGATTTTAAAACTGAAATCTCGAAATAATTTGTATCGTATAACAACAACTTCTGTTAACAAGAAGGTGACTATTATTGGAGACTTACATGGAAGTTTGGATGATCTACTTACCATATTTCACAAAAATAACCTTCCTTCTACAACAAACCCTTATGTTTTTAATGGAGACATCGTCGATAGAGGACCCAAGTGTGTTGAAGTGTGCATGATTATATTTTACTGTATTTTGGTGTTTCCTAATCATGTATTCTTGAACAGAGGAAACCACGAAGATCCTATTTTAAACAGGAGATATGGTTTCATAAAAGAAATTACTCTAAGATTTAGAACTTACGCAAAAAGACTCCTCAAGATGTTCAATATACTATTTAAATATCTACCATTGGGTTCGATCATCGATAATAAAATATTGGTTGTACATGGAGGAATATCGGATGAGTTAGATTTAAAGAAAATCAATCAAATTCCAAGAACGAAATTTGTTTCAGTCATAAAACCAGGTTCATTTTTTGAGGTAAATGAGAAATGTAGCTGGGGATACTTGCTCGATCTTCTCTGGAGTGATCCGTCAAACCAAAAGGGTTGCACTGAAAATGAATTTAGGGGAAGTGGGAAATATTTTGGACCTGATATTACAAGTAATTTCTTAGAGGAGAACAATCTTGTACTTCTAATAAGATCTCACGAATGTAAAGTGAATGGCTACGAGTACACACACGACAACCAAGTGTTAACCATTTTCTCTGCATCCAACTATTACGAACGAGGAAGCAATAAAGGTGCTTTTGTAATATACCGTGGTGACGAAAAAAATTTGAGTATCATCCCGTTTGTCAGCAATGAAGATGCGTTAAATAATTTGAACATAAAAGATCAGATAATTTCGTTGGAAATTTCCGCATTCAGTAAAATAAAGCAAATGATTAGTTTGAAACTTCCAGAGCTCAAAGAGGCACTTAGTCAATACGATAAGGATGGAACTGGAACCGTAAGTGCCAAAGACTTCAGCACATGTTTGGGTGCAGTGCTGAAGCTGAAAGTGCCATGGCGTTTAATCATTAACAGAATCTGTGATGTCGATAGCGACAACATGGTGCATTACGAAAACACTTTTAAGATATTGGATTTGTCTAGGGCATCCAAACACCCAGTCGCAGACATTGTGTATGCTAACAGAGAGATCTTGGAGACTATATTTCGAACATTTGATGTTGATAATTCTGGAGCAATTACGATGCAAGAATTTAAGGATGGCATGATGATTCTTCAAAGATGTACCAGCCATATATTTAAAGAAGGTGATATTGCTAAAATAGGGAAAACTATGGACTTTGATAAAGATGGTAACATTGACATTAATGAATTTTTTGAGGCTTTTCGCATATCTGCATATACGTGGTAATTAAAACAACAGAACAGATTGGAACCAGTATTCCAGAGAGCAAAAAGTAAAAAATAACTTTTTCTTAAATTTTCTCAACTGTAAGTCAAATATTCGACAATAAATACCTTTTAAGTAACTATATCAATTAATGTAAAGTGTTTCCTTATAAAATACTGTTTTGTTTTTCTTTTTTGTTTGTTTGCATTTGTTAAAATCTGTTTGGATAAAAAACAAAACGATTTATCTCGGCTTTTGAAACTGTTTACTTGGTTATATATATATATATATATATATATATAGGCATAACTACAGATTCCTGCCTCCCCGATTTTGGCTGATCATAACTTTCAGAAAAACGGATATTTTTTAATGAAATGTTCTACAAATATACCTCTGACTATGTGGTCTCCGAGAATATAGGAATTGTGTGTGTGTGAGGAGGGGACAATTGGGGATTACTTTTGAGGACCGTTCCCCACTCGGGGGTGTTTCGGAACAAGTGGTCCATATTTGTTTCATTTTCTCCGTTTTATGCGTTTATGCATCCGTAGATTTCTAGTCCTCTCGCTCACCCTTACACACACATATGTATATATATATATATATACATGCAATTAAAAAAGTTCAAACAGGGAATTATTCTATTCAATGTCTTTCTGTTAGAAACGTTTAGACCTTTAGCTGGTATTTTTAGCATAACTAGTTTCCCGGGGTGACGAGTTTTCTGGTGACAGCTTCATTGCCTACTGCGTCAGTAGAAATTTACG
This sequence comes from Octopus sinensis, assembly GCF_006345805.1. Taxonomy (NCBI): domain Eukaryota; kingdom Metazoa; phylum Mollusca; class Cephalopoda; order Octopoda; family Octopodidae; genus Octopus; species Octopus sinensis. The sequence goes on along the minus strand of NC_043016.1, from coordinate 29,015,248 downwards.
GATGCACAAACGCACAATGATCATCTAAAGTCGGGTGTGGAGCAGGAATCTGTAGTTATGCCTATGTTGTGTATTCTATATATATATATATATATATATATATATATATATATATATATATATATATATATATACTTATTTAAAGCAGCAGAAAATTCAACAAAATCTGTTACTCTGAGTTTCTCGTTGCCGTTCATCAGACAGTTTTTGCTAGAAAAAACTTGTTGATGAACGGCAACGAGAAACTCAGAGTAACAGATTTTGTTGAATTTTCTGCTGCTTAAATAAAGCATATTACTCTAACACTGGTATTTGAGTACTCTTTTTTCCACCTTGTTTCACATTTATGTGTTTACTCCGGTATATATATATATATATATATATATATATATATAAAACAATCAAATTGCGATAAAATAAATAAATATAATATATATATATATATATATATATATATATATGTGTGTGTGTGTGTGTGTGTGTGTGTAGGCATGTATCTATATGTATGTGTATGTTATTGCGGTTGTGTAAGTATATATACATGTATGTTTATATATTGTGTATATTATTCCCATCTTTAAATAAAACTAACAATCACGAAAATACATTACACTTTTCTTTTCGAAATGTTAGATCTTTTTTTATTATTTTACTGTTGGTATTGTAGTCGTAACTCTTGGCTCGCTGTAATACGCCCATAGCTATCAACATTTTAAAGGCTCTCAGTCATGTCATTATCTAGGTTGATATTTCTAACAAATCTAGTGACTATGTAGGCCCCACAATAGTTGTTCTGCTGTTTAGGCCCTTGTTCAGACCTAATCCAACAGATGTATGATCAAAATCGTTCCCGTCGTGACCATACGTTTTTTTAGTTTTAAGACAATATTTCTAGACTACATTATTTAATGTATCTTTTCTTCTTATTGATGTTATTTAACCCTAGGTCAGCCCTAATTAAGCAGATCTATAATTAAATCAATTGCATTCCAGCTGTGACCATCCAATTTCAAGCACTGTAGGTTACATTGTCCAACGGGCTTTTGGAATAGTTACCTTCCGAAGTTCTATACATTATGGGAAAGAAAAGGGTATGGAAAAGGGACCAAAATGTAAAAATGTTACATTTTTGGGATTTTTTTTTTTCAGAATCTTAACACGATAACCCTAACCCTAACCCTATCCCTCTGCATGGCACCTTGGGCAAGTCTCTTCTGCTATAGCCTCGGCCTGACCAAAACCTTGTGAGTGGGTTTGTGGTTGACGGAAACTGAAATAAGCCCGTCGTATATAAGCTGTAAAATAATCGCAGATTCTTTTGTCAGCTCTTTTCGTGTGTGTGTGTGTGTGTGTGTGTGTTTGTGTGTGTGTGCGTGCGTGTGTATGTGTCTTCCACCACCGCTTAGGGGTTCAGCAAAAAGAGGGCAATAGAATCAGTTTTGAGGTTGATTTTGACTCAGCTCATCAAGTTGGTGCCTAAACATGGCCCTGTTCTAATGACTGAAACAAACAATAGATAAATAAAATTACTCTTTTTTTCCCCATGAGGTGTGGAACTTTGAAGGATAGCAATTCCAAAACTCAGCCCTTCTATCCAATACACCTTTCGTTCTTTAGGATAATTCTGAGAGAACAACTTGACTGCTATTTTAAGCATATAGAGAAACCATCTGAAACCTTCCCTGGTTCCATGATGCAAATTTCCTTTTTTAAAGTGATCTAAATTGCAACCTTGCATTAAAATTTCATGTTAATCTATGTTCCAAACACTAACTTTATAATGACAGGTACATTTTATTAAATTCTTCATTTTCAAAATTCATTGAAACAAAAATCATGTATTTTAATTGAAATAAGGTAACATAAGGTTTTTCCAGATATATTGTTTTATATTTAATCTGCTTTAGTTTGTGCCACAACTCAATTTAATCACATTTAATTAATAAACTATTTGATATAACTCAAAACTGTTTATTGTTTTTAGTTATAAACCTTATTTTCATTTATGATTATGATTAAATTAACAATTGTTTTATAAAACAATTTCTGATAGGAATATTCAATGAAAAGATTTGTCAGAAAATAAGATAGGATAAAGAAAAATATCTTGATTGTAATTGTTGTTGTTGATGTTTAGACACAGGCCAGGTCAATCTATCAACGTTATGATGAATGACGTTCCTGTTATGAACATCTCCAAGACTGAACTGTTCAGTTTATTTTTCTTGACCAAGAGCCAGGATCCTAAAAAAATTTGTTTGGTTTGGGAGCCTTCTTAAATTTCATAAGTGAGATGTTTCAGTGGTAACTCATGAGAGAAAATTCATATTGATGACATGAAATTCCTAGTTTGCTGACAAGTGAATGGATACAAGTTTGCTGACAAGTGAATGACCCTTTTCAGATATAACTAGAATTTGTCAAAGGTAACTTTATCTCACCTAAAAGGGCTTTTTATTTCAAAGAATTTCGTTTCAGGGTCTTTTTTCACAACCTTGTAGACCAAGACTGTATTCTTACCTCCATTAGTAAAGAGGTAATTGACACCAACCAGCAGGTCTGACCGGTCACCTATATTGCTAAGAGCAATATAGGCGGCGAGCTGGCAGAAACGTTAGCACGCCGGGCGAAATGAGTATCCGTATTTCGTCTGTCGTTACCTTCTGTGTTCAAATTCCGCCGAGGTCGACTTTGCCTTTCATCCTTTCGGGGTCGATAAATTAAGTACCAGTTGAGAACTGGGGTCGATGTAATCGCCTTAATCCGTTTGTCTGTCCTTGTTTGTCCCCTCTATGTTTAGCCCCTTGTGGGTAATAAAGAAACATATATTGCTAAGAGCAATAATAAATGTGAAACCAATGGTAACTTTCTGACTGGCCATAACCAACGACTACATAATGACACACACGCTGCAGGATGGATGAAGAAATTTTCTTGATAATTATGACTAATCATAATATATTCATAGTCACTTCAAAAATTTCTAGATGTATTGTAGTTAGTGGTGGCAGTGGTGGTTTAGAGTTGGTCAGACTTGATAGAATAAACTTTATGTATGTATGTATATACCACACAGGCGCAGGAGTGGCTGTGTGGTAAGTAGCTTGCTAACCAAACCAAATGGTTCCGGGTTCAGTCCCACTGCGTGGCACCTTGGGCAACTGTCTTCTACTATAGCTTCGGGCCGCCGACCAAAGGCCTGTGAGTGGATTTGGTAGACGGAAACTGAAAGAAGCCCGTCGTATATATGTATACATATATATGTATGTGTGTGTATATGTTTGTGTGTCTGTGTGTCCCCCAACATCGTCTGACAACCGATGCTGGG
>NC_043016.1:28979538-29011820 GCF_006345805.1 Octopus sinensis | reverse complement strand
GAAATACATAACCACACCCACCCACTCACACAATTTTCACCTCCTTCGACAGAATCAAGCACCAAGCACTGACCTCCTCTCAACAGTTGCACTTTGTTTATCATGCACACTAATGTTACAAATCCAACAGAGCATACTACCGTCATTCCCCTCTAGTCTATGCATGTCCTCCACATTCAGAGCCCTTGTCTCACTATCATGTAGTATAGCCGTTCATACAGAAGCATCATATAATCTACCTTTCACTCTGAGAGAGAGTCATTTTATTGCCAACAGAGGTAGCAGCTCTCTGAACATCCTCCATCCTATTCTTATTCTTGAAACAATACTTTCAGAGCATTCACCACCGTTAGTAATTTGATCATCTAAGTAGCAGAAACTATCAACTACCCCAAAAGAACCTCCTGGGCATTTGAGAGAGTCTAAGCCCCTCGTGCTCTTAGTGCTTATTGTTCCTGTGCATCTTCCACACATGAAAGTGACCTTATCTGTTACCCTACCTGCAATTCCACTGCATCTCTTATGCACCCATAGCTTACATTGGGTGTAGCAAAGGGAATTACTTCCCACTCCTTTCCTACATATTGAGCAGGTACATTTACCTGATGGTAAGAGAATCTTATCTGCTTTCTTGCTAACAACAACTTTAGGTTTTGCTTCCATACCTGCTTCAGATTCTGCAATAAGAGCAAGGTCATCAGCATATAGCAGTGCCCATGAGCATCCAGTTTTGAATTCCTCAGTTATGGCCTGGAGAACTATGGTGAATAAGAGTGGACTAAGAACTGATCCTTGGTGAACTCCAACTTGTATGCTATAGCCATCACTGTATTCAAGGCCAACTCTCACCTTACTGACAGTACTGCTGTACATGGGTTGTAAATCTCTAACAAGCCACTCCTCTACTCCTAGTTTCCTTAGAGACCACCACATAAGTAAGTGGGGAACCCTGTTGAAATCTTTCTCCATGTCAACAAAAGCTAAGTACATTGGTTTATTTTTGACCAAATACTTTTCTTAGAACTGTCTCACTAGGAAGATGGCATCTGTGGTACTTCTCCCAAGAACAAAACCAAACTGCATCTCAACTAGTTTAATTCTATTGCTAATTAATTGAGCTATAACTCTTTCTGTAATTTTCATATCTCTGTCATTGTTTCTATCTAAGGCTTCACCTTTACTCTTATAGTAGCTAACTATAATACAACTACATCAGTCTTTGGGGTGATGCCCTTCCTATATAACCTGATTAACTATACGAGTGCCTAAGCTGTATCCCACACTGCCAGATATTTTAATCCCCTCAGCAGTGATACCCAATGGTCCAAGGGGATTTCCCAGCCTGTATATCCTTAATTGCCTTATCTATTATACTGCTATCAACTTTGATGGCTGGTCCTTCAATTGGTTCAATATTTGAAAGATTCTCCTTCTCCCAATCATTCTCTATATTTAATAACCTTTCATAATGATATTTCCATGCATCTTTCTTGTGAGTCACTAAGTACAAGCATACCATTATCCATTCACACACATTTCTCACCCACCACATCTCTATTCTCTCTGCTTTACAATCCTGAACGTCTCATGCCTCCGATCCTCACACTGCAGAACATTTGCAAACCTCTTACCTTGTTATTCCTGTTGCCTAGCCTCCCTTCTAGCTCCCTGATATAATGCTCTGCTTCCACCATTTTCCAGGCCTGTCTCTTTGCTTTATAGCACTGTCCACCTCCTTCTTCCACCACCATGTCACCCTCAGCCTCTGTTTGTTGAGGTAGTCTACAGAAGAACCTCATAGAATTGGTCCTTGTGGTCATCAGCCTGTGGAGCATAGGCAGAGATAAATGTAACTGTTAATCTTATTTCTTTATTGCCCACAAGGGGCTAAACATAGAGGGGAAAAAAACAAGGACAGACAAATGGATTAAGTCGATTATATCGACCCCAGTGCATAACTGGTACTTAATTTATCGACCCTGAAAGGATGAAAGACAAAGTCGACCTCAGCGGAATTTGAACTCAGAATGTAATGGCAGACAAAATTACGCTAAGCATTTCGCCCGGCGTGCTAACAATTCTGCCAGCTTACCACCTTGTTAACTGTTAATCTATCTATGATAAGTCTCAACTTATTACATACTCTGTCTACCTCAGTTACCTTAGCTATCCACTTTTCTCAATCATCCTTGCCTACCCAGAAGAATTTGAACCTCTGTTTCTTACCTGTGAGATATCTAGCACTTTTTGCACACCACACACATTGACATGGCAATGCTCCATCATTTTGATAATCTCACCAGATCTCCCTTTCATTTTGCCAACGTTGATGGTTGCAGCCCTAAAATTGTGTACTTGGGAGGGTCAATGCAAAGGTAGTTTTTGTGGAGCTTTTGTCGGTATCTGAAAAGAAGATCTGCGCAAACACTTGCCAGGTACATCATGTATTCAGTTCAATGAGATACAATTTCCTTACTCCCATACAGCATCCAGACTGAGGGCCAGTAAAGAGAGGGGTAAAAAGGGCATGAAAGTAGTCTTATGTCTATACACATACACAGTATTAATCTTATATGCTTGTATATACAGACATTGTATATGTTTACATATACAAACACTATACAGCACAGTATGAATCTTACATATTCATACATACAAACACACGCACATATAAAACCATACACCCATACATATATACACTCAATTATACCCACATAAACATATATACATACATATACAAATACACACACATATAAATATATACATACATATACAAACACACACACATATAAATATATACATACATATACAAACACATACACATATAAAACCATACACCCATACATATATACACTCAATTATACCCACATAAACATATATACATACACATACACATATGAACATGCAGTCCACATAAGCATACACTTAGATATAAATATACACATACATACTCACAAGCACATAGATCCACACTGACATAAGTGCATACATACATTCATATGGTACTCTGACAGGTGCATGCACACAAGTATATGGAAACAAGAAGTGGGGAACATTTACTCACAGAACAGGAGTAAAGTTAGGTAAGAAAGAAAGTCATGTGTGTTTAACCCTTTAGTGTTCACATTATTCTGCCAAAATTAATGCTTTTTTATCCACATTGTTTTGAATTAATCATGCATTATCTTGTAGCTATGAGATTTTGATGAGGTAGCTGTTAAATTTTAAAACGATATTGTAGGATTGGCGTAAGAGACCAGATCTGGCCAGTTTGAACATAAAACAGGCAGAATACTTTTGGCTGGATATGGCCGGTTTAAATGCTAAAGGGTTAAATTGAAACAGTGGGGATGGAGGTGGGTTGGCAGGCATAATCTGTTAGCAAAGATGGACACTTGTTTCAATGTTTCATTAATATTTAAACTTTTATTATTATTAATATTAATACACTCTAAGCCACATAATATCATTAAAAAAACATATAAGAAATCATTGGCACATAAAAAGCACCATTTGAGCGTGGCCATTGCCAGTACTGCCTGACTGGCCCTCGTGCCGGTGGCATGTAAAAGCACCGACTACACTCTTGGAGTGGTTGGTGTTAGGAAGGGCATCCAGCTGTAGAAACTCTGCCAGATCAAGACTGGAGCCCGGTGCAGCCATCTGGTTCGCCAGTCCTCAGTCAAATCGTCCAACCCATGCTAGCATGGAAAGCGGATGTTAAACGATGGTGATGACTGTTCTAACCTACATACTAACATAAAAACATAGACGAACTCATGCTATTCTAAGCTACATATTATCTTATAAACATTTAAGAAATTGGGTGGGACTGGAGATGCTGAATGGGAGAGACATTAGAATAAAATAAGACAAAGAGCGCAGGAGTGGCTGTGTGGTAAGTAGCTTGTTTACCAACCGCATGGTTCCGGGTTCAGTCCCACTGCGTGGCACCTTGGGCAAGTGTCTTCTACTATAGCCTCGGGCCGACCAAAGCCTTGTGAGTGGATTTGGTAGACGGAAACTGAAAGAAGCCTGTCGTATATATGTATATGTATGTGTGTCTGTGTTTGTCCCCCTAGCATTGCTTGACAACCAATGCTGGTGTGTTTACGTCCCCGTTACTTAGCGGTTCGGCAAAAAAGAGACCGATAGAATAAGTACTGGGCTTACAAAGAATAAGTCCCGGGGTCGAGTTGCTCGACTAAAGACGGTGCTCCAGCATGGCCGCAGTCAAATGACTGAAACAAGTAAAAGAGTAAAAAGAGTAAAAGAGTAAAAAAAAAATAGCTTTCATTCTAAATATATTCACACATGCACATAGACACACTCATATATATACACATAGATACATACACAACATGCATACACACACACATGTATATATATGCACATACATACATCCACACACATACACAAGCAATAAGCACACACACACACAAACATGCTCATGCATATGTATAAACAAATACATACACAGACATGCATATACACATTACATGCATATATACATCATCATCATCATCATCATCATCATCATCATCATCATCATCATCATTTAATGTTCGTTGTCTATGGGTTGGTTTGACCGAGGCTGGTGACTTGAGGAGCTGCACCGGATTCCAGTCTGCTTTGGCATGGTTTCTACAGCTAGATGCCCTTCCTAATGCCAACCACTCCGTGAGTGTAATAGGTACTTCTACATGCCACCGGCATGGGTGTCTGTTTACATGCCACCAATATCTGCCATGACTATGATTTCACTTGGCATGAGTCTTCTTCTCAAGCATGGCATTTGTCATTAGACAAGCACAGATACACACACACACACACACACATCGATATATATCCACATACACACATCCTTATACATACGCAAACAGACACACATACACAAATATATATATATATATATATATATATATATATATATATTCATACATATACACATACACACACACATATACATCTACACGTATACATATATACATATACATTTATATACTCATACATATACACATACATACACATTCATTAGATTTATATATATATTATATATATATATATTATATATATATATACATATGTTGGGTCTCATAGTGGCTGCATTTCTTTTAAGTATTGGTGCTCGTAGAGGCAAGTGGTTGAGTTCCTTTCAAGCGTTGGGTCTGGGCCTCATGGAGGCAAAGTGGCTGAGTTCCTTTCGAGCGTTAGGCTTCATGGAGGCAAGGTGGTTGAGTTCCTTTCAAGTGCTAGGCCTCATGGAGGCAAGTGGGTGAGTTCCTTTCGAGTGTTGGGCCTCACATAGGCAAGGTGGATGAGCTCCTTTCGAATGTTGTCGAAACCATGCCAAATCAGACTGTAGCCTGGTGCAGCCTTCCAGCATGCCAGCCCAGTCAAACCATTCAATCCATGCCAGCATGGACAACAGGCATTAAATGATGATGATGATATATATGCATATTTACACATACATACATACATACATTTATATATATATATATATATATATATATATATATACACACATATACATATATATACACATGTATATATACTGACATTACACATCCAGTATGCTCCGATGGATGTGTAATGTCAGTACTCATACTCGGCAGAGTGTAAGTACCTTGAGAGAAAAGCTGGACCTAAGAAGCATCAGTTGTGGTGTGCAAGAGAGACGTTTGCACTGGTATGGTCATGTGGCGAGAATGGATGAAGATAGTTGTGTGAAAAAGTGCCACACCCTAGCGGTTGAGGGAACCTGTGGAAGAGGCAGACCCAGGAAAACCTGGGACGAGGTGGTGAAGCACGACCTTCGAACTTTAGGTCTCACTGAGGAAATGACTAGCGACCGAGTCCTCTGGAAGTGTGCTGTGCGCGAGAAGACCCGGCAGGACAAGTGAGTCCATAACCCGTGGCCTTCTACATGGGATGGAGCCGGCCTACGTATGCATACCTTCCCTTCTTGGGACACAAAACTCTACTTGTGAAGACCTGTTGAGGCAAGTGAGGATCAGAATCGAAATCGATCAATGGAAATTGCAGATGTGTTACCAGTGCCGGTGGCATGTCGAAACTCTACTTGTGAAGACCCGTTGAGGCAAGTGAGGATCAGAATTGAAATCGATCAATGGAAATTGCAGATGTGTTACCAGTGCCGGTGGCATGTAAGAGAACCTTCCGTTTCGCAACCGTTGCCAGCACCGCCCCGTTTCGTGTCCGTTGCCAGCCTCGCCTGGCCCTCGTGCCGGTGGCACATAAAAAGCACCATCCGTTCGTGGCCGTTTGCCAGCTCTGTCTGGCACCTGTGCGGGTGGCACATAAAAAGCACCCACTACACTCTCGGAGTGGTTGGCGTTAGGAAGGGCATCCAGCCGTAGAAACACTGCCAGATTTGACTGGGCCTGATGAAGCCTTCTGGCTTCACAGACCCCAGTTGAACCGTCCAACCCATGATAGCATGGAAAACGGACGCTAAACGATGATGATGATGATGATGATGATGTGTGTATACATATGTATTTATATGTGTGTGTGTATATATATATATAGCGCGACCTTGACAGGTGTCTGTACCAGTGACACATAAGAAGCACCAACCGATTGTGGCCATTGCCAGCCTCCCCTGGCTCCTGTGCCGGTGGCACATAAAAAGCACCCACTACACTCACAGAGTGGTTGGCGTTAGGAAGGGCATCGAGCTGTAGAAACACTGCCAGATCAAACTGAAGCCTGGTGCAGCCTCCTGGTTTTCCAGATCCCCGGTCGAACCATCCAACCCATGCTAGCATGGAAAACGGACGTTAAATGATGATGATGATGATGATGATATATATATATATATATATATATATATATATATATATATATATATATATATAATATTACTGCTCTAATGTTTTAGAATGTCCTTCTTTTTTCAAATATATGAAACTACTGATGACCTGGGTGTGTGTGTGTGTGTGTGTGTGTGTGTGTGTTTTGGTCGTAAGATTGTAGTTTTGATTTCTGGATCATTGGTGTTTTTGTGCAAAATGCTTCTGTTCATGTTGCTCTAGTCTAGACAATAGTTGTTCTCTGTGTTCACCATCTGTTCTCTTTGGAGCATCCAGCACAAATGCCAAGCAGTACAGCATGTCATTTCCAAATTTCTGGCAGAGTGAATTGCGTCATGCTGCTGTTTTTTTCACAGATGGTGCCCGACTGCCCCTACTATACTGTGTAGTCAACAAAATCAAAAACAAACAATGCATGAAATTAAAAATATAAAATGGCAACTATTTATCCATCACACCCTATATATATATATGTATGTCCTATCTTCTTTTTAACTTAGCCTAACTCTAGTCTTGGCTAAGTTTACCTTAACCCCTTTCAATTTTAGATTTTACTTTCATGTTTGGAATTTCTTCTTCAAATCTTCTGCTGTAAGAACAACACCATCAGCATACAGGAGTTCCCATGGTCTTGCTTCTATTATGACTTGGAGGGCCATTAATAAACAGGAGAACTGAGGACAAAGCCCTGATGCCCCCTACCTATCTACTTGCTAAATTCTCTGCTGTACTCATTAACTTTCATCATGCTTACTGCCACTTCATACATAGTTTGTAAAGCCCTTGTAAGTCATTCATCTATCCCTTGTCCACAAGATGACAGAGTGAGAGGCTTTCTCAAGTTCTACAAATGCTAGGGATAAAGGTTTAATTCTATCTCAGTATTCCTCTAGTAGTTGTTTCACCAGGAAGTTGACATCTGTGGTGCCTTTTTCAGTTACAAAATCAAACTGCATCTCAACCAAACTAATCCTTTTTCAAATCAATTTTGCTATAACTCTTCCTGCAACATTCACGATCTGATCCAGCAACTTGATAATTCTATAGTTTTCTCTGTTTAGAGAATCTCCTTTGCCTTTGTAACAGTTTACAATAATGTTACTGCCTTCTTATATAACGTGATAGACTATTCAAGAGACTAACCAGTATTCTACTTCTCCAGATATTTTAACTCTTTGGAGACAGAGCCTCATTTGAAGTTTCAGTGCCAAGAAGATGGAACAATTTATGACCTGGAAACCTCCTCTTGAACTGAGTATTCCTGAGAAAGTCAGCAACATACTTATTGGTTTCTCAGATAAACATTTTAATGAGATTCCATGTGAAAAACAGCATAAAGTATTCCTCTGGGTTAGGCTCTGTATTTTCTAAGAATTCAAAGGGATCATCTCTATTAGTTCAGTATCCCTACTCATAAACCAAGGGTTCAAAACATAATCATCATTTTGATATTCTCCATTACTTTCCTGGTTGTTTTCACCAGTTTCAGTGTCAGATTCACTGGGAGATTCAGTGACAGATTCTGGGACACTGAATCTCCCAGACACTGGGAGATTCAGTGTCAGATTCAGGCTGGGAGAAATCAGACTTGCTAAAGATATTTTCATCAGTGTCACTGTTGCACATGTTGAAATTTCATGAAGCTCACTTGGAACACAAATTGATGTAAAATCACCAAACACAACAAAGTGTCATGGAAGCTGCCATTGAAAGTCTCAGATGTGCAAGAAATGCAAGAAGCAATCTGATTCGCTGGTATGAAGACCAGCCAGCTAACCTCAAAGATTGTATTATCGGGTTGATGGATTGGTCTTGTCATCTTCTTCATCATTTGACTTTTCAGCTGATAGATCGACCCTGTTGTCTCTTAAGGGTTAAGCATCTCAGTGACTGTTTACAAAATAGTTCCTTTCTTTAGCTTCATATCTTAAATAGCACCTATCTTATTTCTTTATTGCCCACAAGGGGCTAGACATAGAGGGGACAAACAAGGACATACAAAGGGATTACACCGACCCCAGTGCATAACTGGTACTTATTTAATTGACCCTGAAAGGATGAAAGGCAAAGTCAACCTCGGCAGAATTTGAACTCAGAACATAACCGCAGACGAAATACCACTAAGCATTTTGCCCGGCATGCTAGCGATTCTGCCAGCTTGCTGCCCTAAATAGCCCTATCTACCATATTACTGTCAACTTAGAGTGACTGCTATTTTTTTTTTTCATTTTTTGTTGGTTCTAATTGGGATAGGCTCCTTCTCTCCCCTGCATTCTCTACATTCAGTAGTCTCTCATAGTAGCACTTAAATGCTTTTTTCCTTTTCATTGTGTTGCTATTCTGAACACCATCTATCTCTGATCCTCATGCTGCAAAACATGTGCTAACTTCTGATTTTCTGTCTTTCCTCTTGCTAAGTATGACATTCCGCTTCTCTTTTAGTTATTTGATATTTTTCTTTGCTCTCACCTTTCTTCCAGTCTGATCAAGCATTTCTTTTTACTCTTATAGCCCTATCTACAACACTCTTCAACCACCATATCATTTTTCATATTGATGGAGCCAGCCTACGTATGCATACCTTCCCTTCTTGGGACACAAAACTCTACTTGTGAAGACCTGTTGAGGCAAGTGAGGATCAGAATCGAAATCGATCAATGGAAATTGCAGATGAGTTACCAGTGCTGGTGGCATGTAAGAGAACCATCCGTTCGTGACCATTGTCAGCGCCACCCCAACTGGCCTCGTGCTGGTGGCACGTAAAAAGCACCATCCGTTCGTGTCCGTTGCCAGCCTCGCCTGGCCCCCGTGCCGGTGGCACATAAAAGCACCATCCGTTCGTGGCCGTTTGCCAGCTCTGTCTGGCACCTGTGTGGATGGCACGTAAAAAGCACCCACTACACTCACGGAGTGGTTGGCATTAGGAAGGGCATCCAGCCGTAGAAACACTGCCATATCTGACTGGGACTGATGAAGCCTTCCGGCTTCACAGACCCCAGTTGAACCGTCCAACCCATGCTAGCATTGAAAACGGACGCTAAACGATGATGATGATGATGAGGCATTATTCTTCCCACATATCTTTTTCTGTAACCCTTCAGTAGATACTCCCAGTTTACCTTGTATTGCAAGTTGCTATCTCCTTTTCAAGTAGTAATTCTTTAAACGTCTGACTGTTTAGTGGTGCTTTAAGTTTCTATGTCTTTCTTCTCCCAGTTGTCTTGAGTCTTTGTCCAACATAGAATAAGAGTTCAATCGAAGTCGTTATTCTTCATTTGGGAAACAATTAGCATTCTCAGTCAGCCATCTGTTTATCCCATAGTATGGTGAGAATGAAATCTATCTGACTTTACCATTTACTTGATTGGTTTGTGATTAGGTGGTTGGCTGGTTTCTTGAAGTTAGTGCTGTAACCCTTCCTCATTCCTTATACATCTCCTCCATAGTCTCCATGTGCAACCTGGAAGATGTCATGTTGTTGTTCAACATGATGTCTGCTGAGGTCACCAGCTGCAATAATAAGGTCAATGTCATTTGTCATTTGTCATTTGTCATCTCCAGAAGGGATTCATAGAAACTGCATTTGTGCTCGTCTACCAACCCTGGTCGTGATGTATGTATTGAGATTGATGTGAATGTAAATTTGTGTGTGTGTGTGTGTGTGTGCATGTGCGCATGTGTATTTATATATCATCATCATTATCATCTTCATCCTCATCATATGTATTCCATGCAGCATGGGTTAGAAAGTTCAACAAGATAGTGCAAACCCGAGAACCATACTGTGCTTCAATGTCTGCTTTTGCAAGGTTTTTACATCTGAATTCCCTTCTAACATCAAACACTTTTCAGAGTGTACTGGGTGCTTTCATGCAATATAAAAAAGATAGCAAAGGTGATTAAATTTTTTTTTTAATTGAACATGTGTTGTTTAAATTAAACTTGCTAGTAGAGTAACTCATTTTCTTGCTCTTCATTGCATGAAATAATGGATTTCAAGCAGAAGCAACATACTGTCATTGAGTTATTGATGAAGGTGGAGTGCAGGCTGTCTATCATCTGTAGAAGTCTATAGCTTGTTTACAGAGATGGCATGGTGACAAGAACAATGTACACAGATGGATAAGTTTAAAAAAAGAGAAACCAGCATTGAGCACAATCAATTCAGTGGGGAGACCATCACTAAGAAGAATGAAATGAATCACCAGTGATTGGACAAATTAATTCGCACAGAGAGACCAGTCACAATCCATGAGCTTGCTGAATAACTGCACTCTGACAGCAGAATATTTTAGGTGTCAGTGTGTGAAAAATAGCCTGGGATCATCATAGAAAACACCTGACCAAGGTAGTATGCAGTGGAACTGAAGCTGAAACCATAGGGTTAGGGAGCAATCTTCTCTACCAATCTGGGGAGGATCTAATGCTACCACCTTTCAGATGAATTCATCATGTGGTGTCACAATGTCACGACCAAACCACCATAGTTTCCTCATCAGAAAACTTCCCTCATGAGGTGAGAGACTGCAGTGAGCGTAAAGTTGTTGGTTCAAAATGCAGTGTGAGATACACTGTTAGAGAACATGACAAATACAGAAGCAATTGAAGACCTCAAGCTTCTGGAGATCAGCAACACACATTGGCCAGGTCTCACAACCATAGAGGAGAACCATTTAGACAAGCACCTGGTAAATATGGCATTTCATCATGAGGTGGGTTTCCTGACAAGCACTTACGGAGGTGGCAGAAGGCCCACCATGCATGATTGATTCTAATCAAGATCTCATCCTTCCCCTGGCCAGTGGTGGTAAATGTGGATCCAAGATATTTGAACTCCTTAACCTCTTCCACAGCCTCCTCATCAAGTGACCCTGGGGGAGGGAGGTATATTGGCTGAAACAATCTTCATTTTCGAGGTGAACATACATACATAGATGCTTACATACATGCATACATACATAACCTACATACATAACATAAATAGACATGCATGCCTGTATGCATACATACATGCATGGATACATAAGTACATACATTGCATACATGCAATACATACATACACACATACATTCATGTTTACATACAGGCTTATATATATGCATACCTACATACATAACATACATACATACATAGATGTATACATAGATAACATAAATACATACATATACACATACATGAGGCTGATAACATGATAAGACTTGGTAGGCAGCTCCTTGAGCAATATTCCTTGTCTGATAACCTAGAATACATGCCCAAAGAAGTTGCACAACTCTACCACAACATGTCATCAGATGAAAAAATGAGCCTATATGAGCAGAAGACTAAGCATGGATATGTTAGTAGAAAGCTCCGTGATGATAGTAACATTAATCATCAAAGCAGTCTATTAAGGACCAATAGCCAGATTACTGCCTCTCACTTCGAAAGGTATCCGTTTACAATCCAGGAACAAGAAATACCAACCAAATACCTAATGCACAAAAGGGATAGAGATGCAGGAAGCAGTAAAATGTGACAATCGATGCAGACTTTGTGGAGTTAACACTGAAGATATCACACACATCATAAGGAGTTGTCCAAAAATGTCATCATGGTATTATCTACCAACAATATATGATGTAACTAGGATACTCTATAATGAAATCCATTGGAAGAATATCCCCAAGGACAAAAAAATAAGAACCCACAGTATGGTTGAAACCATAGCCACTCATGATAACAAAAAGAAGTACTGGTGGAGTGTCCCAGTGAAGACCTCAATAAAATGTAAGCACAACAGACCTGATATAATGATTAGGGATAGAGAAGATAAACTGTGCACAGTTGTGGAAATTAGCTGCCCATCGGATGTTAACATAAAGCTGAAGATCAGTGAAAAAGAGAATACCTATGCTGAACTATTGAGGATCTACAGTTACTCTATTCAGATTACAAGTTCAGGTTTATACCAGTAATTATTGGGGCCTTGTGATATGTAACACACTGCCTAAATGCCAATCTTTAGAAATTAGGCTTCTCAAAACCAGAAAGGAGAAAGCTAATTCAAAGACTACAGATCCAGTCCATCACTGGAACTGTAAAAATTTGTAAAACTTACCAGAAGTTTATCATTTAAATATATATGAGCATGTCTAGATATGCAACTACATGCATAAGAATACATACATAAAGCAAAACATACAAATCTGCACATACATACATACATACAAAAATACCCTTTTGTTGATGTTGAAATTCCAATGAAAGAGCCTTGGATTTAGGTTAGAAACCAGTTCTTTCTCTATTGGCAAGAAATCTTGAAATAGACTTAATAATGACGTACATACATATATACAAACATACATACGTACAAACAAAAATACCCTTTTGTTGATGATGAAATTCTAATGAAGGCTCTTTCTCTATTGGCAAGAAGTCTTGAAATAAAACTGAACTACATACATACATACATACATACATACATACATACATACATACTACATACATACATTACATACATACATACATACATGCATGCATGCATAAAACATACATACATACATACATACATACATACATACATACATACACACACACATACACACACACATACATACATACATATATGCATGCATATATATATACATAAAAATATACATACATATTATCAAGTACAGAAACTGTTTGTGTATATAAAAGTCACCTTTGAAGACAACAAGGCTGATGTATCATTCATATACTTTATTGCTAAACAGGTGTTGCAATTCCTCTTTAAGGTCCCTAAGACAGAACTTGTCTTGCAATAATGGTATAAAACAGTTAGCACATTCATCAAACATTAATGCCAAATTCTTAAAATTGTCACTCTGACCCAACAACATCATTCTTTAAAATATATTTTTGTGTAGCAATTAACAAATTTATTCTAATATTACAATCATAACAAATATGAGACCAATATATTTTAATAAACCATCTAATATTTGAAAATATCATTATCTCAATTATTATCATCATCATCATCATCATCATCACTTTAATATGTTTTACTATGTAGAGAGTGGTTGAATTGGTTTGTAAATTTACAAAGAGGCAATTTCACAGAGCAATTTCACAGAGAGAGAGAGAGAGAGAGGACACACACACACATACACATACACTCATTGAAATAGGCTTCTGTAGAAGGTGATTTCGGAAGATTTATACAGCATAGAAATTAATTCAGAAAAATTTTAGATCAATATTTAAAATTACAAAAATTACACAATTACAATGGCACCAACAAAACAATCCCTGAAATCTGTTATATGCATGACAAGCATTCATCATTAATTAAATATCAAATGTTATGAAATTATATTAAAGCCAATATTCTTTTCCTTTTATTAGACAAAAAAAAAAATATTTGTAACTGCTTTAAATTAAGAATCTTCTCAATCTCTTATTTTGTTCAGTTTTGTTTTTTTAACATACAATGGCGCAGGAGTGGCTGTGTGGTAAGTAGCTTGCTAACCAACCACATGGTTCCGGGTTCAGTCCCACTGCGTGGCATCTTGGGCAAGTGTCTTCTGCTATAGCCCCGGGCCGACCAATGCCTTGTGAGTGGATTTGGTAGACGGAAACTGAAAGAAGCCTGTCGTATATATGTATATATATATAAGTGTGTGTCTGTGTCTGTCCCCCTAGCATTGCTTGACAACCGATGCTGGTGTGTTTACGTCCCCCGTCACTTAGCGGTTCGGCAAAAGAGACCGATAGAATAAGTACTGGGCTTACAAAGAATAAGTCCCAGGGTCAATTTGCTCGACTAAAGGTGGTGCTCCAGCATGGCCGCAGTCAAATGACTGAAACAAGTAAAAAGAGTAAAGAGTAATGGAATACTATTGGAATAATTTATATTAAATTTTTAAATTTTGACTGTTAATTTGTCAATTTGTCAATAAATAATTGCGGTGATATTGACATGATCGAAAGGTAGGTTAGGGTTAGGTGAATCTTTCACCAGTTACTAAATTTTCTCATTCTTCATATCATTCGACATCTGAAAATAGAGCATTGAGCGAGCCAAAGCAGAACTCCTTTATGGAAGCGTCCAACTTACACAGTGCAGTAGGCATATCTTTGTCAATACTTCTTAATAATATTCAACAACCTGCCCTCCACTCCCACTTTACTCCTACCCATCAATAAATGTAGGTAAGACCATGGTTTGAGACACTACTTTGTTTCATCTGTTAGAGATCTGATTTGTAAAGTAATTGGGGAAGGGTACGTCTGCAATGTTTATAACAACAGCTGAGCAACTGTTGTGCCTCAAATATTACTGTAATAATTGGCAAGAAGTCTGAGTGTACTTTAGAATTCTGACAATTCCTTCCACATGTTCTCTCTCTCTCTCTCTCTCTCTCTCTCTCTCTCTCTCTCTCTTTCTCCTTCACTCCTTACCTCTCTCTCCCAAGAACATAAAACAATATTCAAAGTAGTCACTATTTTGAAATGGTTAAGATATTTGATTCAGCAGTAAAGCCAGCACATGAAATCCCAGAACAATCACATTGTATTTCGTGCAATCATTAAAATGTTTGAGTCTAACAAGGAATAATTAAGGGATAAAAAAATTGCCAGAAATGTTAGATTGCATCTCTTCATTTAAAAGACTTGGAACATATTTCTCAGGAAGATATATTTGCTGATAGTGGTGGAGTTTGTGGTCCCACACAATGTCTGTATCTAAGGTGTAACCCACAGTCATATAATTAATCATCCACATGTTTTATCATTCAACCAAACATACAGAATTTGATAGACAAAAGATAGATATATTAAACATCTGATAAATATTATATATATAATATAGTAATATATATATATATATACACAACACACACATCTTGTTTACTGTGGTGATATCCTGTACCCATATATGCATATATATATATATATATATATATATATATATATATATATATGTATATATATGTTTGTGTGTGTGTGTGTGTATATGTGTGTGTGTGTGTGTATGTGGTGTGTGTGTGTGTGTTTGTATATATGTATGTATATATATATATATATATATATATATATATGAATAAATAAATAAATGGAGTTGAACGAAGATGTTAATAAAATTCTTTTACTTTCGACATATGTTTCGAAGACAACATAGTTTTATTTCAAAGGAATAAACAGTGTAAAATGCAATCTTCTCATCAGGAAAGAAAAAGAGCCTCTCTCAACAACAAGACATTATAACAATTACGATGACTGCCTACATGATAAACAGAACGTTATTAAGTATTTAAAAAAACCGTTAGTAGATTTGACATCAAAGGCAGATAATAGGAAGAGAAGGGTTAAAGGAATAATAAGTTGAGAACAAATTAATTTATTTATTCATTTATAACACACAAATCACTGCACATTAACCCGGAGTTTCTACCTTTGGATAGGTCGCTTCAACTATGTTTCTGACATGAATTTTGTTACCCTGGTAACGGTTTATTGAATTTTCCATGTTAACGGTAAACATAGGATAATTCATTCATCCATTGATATATATATATATATATATATATAGAGAGAGAGAGAGAGAGAGAGGGAGAGAGAGATAGATAGATACATACATACATACATACATGGTGGCTGCCCCCTCGTTATTGAGTATGGCCATTGCACAAAGCTTAATCAATGTTGTTATCATGCAATGCCTGTGCAAGAAGATTTTTTTTAAAGTGAGGAAAGGCTGTGCATTGAGTCAATCCCACTCACTAAGCAACAGCAGCCATAATCCGAAAAGAAGAACAAGTCATCAAACATCATCGGTAAACCACTGAGCCGCAGGTTTATGTCGGAGTTATCCCAGTTTCCTGAGTTACCTTCTCCTAGAAGGATGCCCTAACAAAGGCTAGGAGTCCTTCACTCCCAATGGTTTAATCGCGCGATCGAGTATTCAGTCCGATTATTTCTATGTCCCCGCGCATGATACAGCCTTAAGGCATTTATTGGATGGCCGTTGACTCTCAAGAGTTCCTCCGCCCTTTGACGGGTTTTGTTTTTCATCCCGCAGGGTGTCCAATAAACACCCACCTCACCAAGCAAGCTTGGTGGGGTTGCCGGTTTAGTCACCAACGACCCGATCATGCAACATACACACATACATACATACATACATATATATACACTGAACCACAAAAGAAATGCAATTTTTTTCAAATGTCATTTTTATATGGTCAATTCTGAAAATTTATTTTGGGGCTGTAAATGTAAATATTCCAAGTCATGCTGGTTTATGGCTGAGACCCAAATTGTTGGTAAACTGTCAACTTTCCCTGAAACAAGATGTCAAAATGCAGCTGCATCGAATGCCATGGGTGGCATTTGCAAGCAATTGTCAGGAAAATCGAAATGCACATGCATCTCATGGAAGTTATGGGGTATAAAACTCAATTTGAACCATGTTCCTGGCACTTGTAATTTAGATGCATCAAGTATGACCCAATTGTCAGCAGCGCAAAGAGAACAAGCTATCGGCCGATTGCAAGAAGGGCAGCGTGCACTGGTTGTTGCAAAAGCTTACAATGTCCATGTCAGCACCATCTAGAATAAGGCCCAGATAGAACTGGGCCCTATGTGTTCCAAAATGTTGGTACAGGCAGAGGGAATGGAATCACAGCACAATGCCATGCTGACCAGTTCCTAAGACCTCACATCATGCCCTTCTTTGTGCATCACCATAGCCACATGTTCCAGCAGGACAATGCTCCCTCCCACATGGCCAGGGTCACCATGAACTTCCTGCATCAGCACAGCATCAGAACCATGCCATGGCTGGCTCACAGCCTTGATTTGAACCCAATTGAACACCTGTGGGATGAAATCCAGAGACAGCTGAACCAGGTGGTCCCAAGAGCAACAACTCATGTGGAACTGGAGGCAGATTTCGTCAGGGTGTGGGCACAAGTGCCAATGGCTTTTGTGAACTACCTCATGCACTTCATGTACCAATGGTGTATGACTATTTTGAACACCCAGAGAGGGCATACATGGTATTGAACATATCACACTATACAATCTCAATGTGCTGGATTTTCCCACTACCAGAACACATGACAATAACCCATAGACTGTAGTCATGTTGCATCCTAGAAATTGACTTTATCAGATTTATCAAAATTTATCCCTGACATAATGAAATTAAAACATATTTTGCAGTCACACACATCTCGCGTTTCTTTTTTGGTTCAGTGTGTGTATGTATTCACACACACATACATGTCTATACGGACAGATAGATAAGTAGATTGATAGAGAAATCAATCAAGATTTCAGTTACAACTTTAGAGTTGCAAGATTTATTGTTTCAGGTGTTAGCTAGTAAGTATGATGTAGCAAATATGATATATATATGACATGTATGTATGTATGTTGCAGTCGTGTATGCTTGTCAAGAGCAGGGCTCATTAGCCACCAACGGAACCGCAAATGCAAAATATAAGTTAGTCCTAGAGCGCACAATGTTCCTGAAGGTCGGCAATGGTCTTCCTCGGTCACGAGTGGATGGCCATCATGTACGTATGTACATATGTATGCATGTATGTATGTATATTTCTTTACTACCCACAAGGGGCTAAACACAGAGGGGACAAACAAGGACAGACAAATGGATTAAGTCGATTGCATCGACCCCAGTGAACTGGTACTTAATTTATCAAGCCCGAAAGGATGAAAGGCAAAGTCGACCTCGGCGGAATTTGAACTCAGAACGTAACGGCAGACGAAATACGGCTACGCATTTCGCCCGGTGTGCTAACGTTTCTGCCAGCTCGCCGCCTTCATTCCAGCTCGCCACCTATGTATGTATGTATGTATGTATGTATGTATGTATGTATGTATGTGTATGTGTGTGTGTGTGTGTGTGTGTGTGTGTGTGTGTGTGTGTGTGTGTGTGTGTGGTGTGTGTATGTATGTATGTATGTATGTATGTATGTATGTATTATGTATGTATGTATGTATGCATGCATGCATGCATGCATGCATGCATGTGTGTGTACATATATATGTACATACGTACATACATACATACACACCTACATACATACATACATACATATGTGTATGTAGGTCTTTGTGATAAAAATTATAGGCAAGATAATCAATGACCTAGTAGTGAATGATCTATAGGTTATTGACCAACCCAAATGTGTTTAACCATAATAGAGGTTTCTTTTGAATATGTTGTAATATATTCAAAAGAAACCTCTATTGTGGTTAAACACATTTTGGTTGGTTAATTTCTATTCTTTATCATTTCCAGTATATTACTGCTTTTATTTATGATTTTATCTATTTATTACTGTTTTTATCTATTATGAATAAAGAGAAAATTCCTTTCCAGTAAGAATTTGGATAGAGTCAAAACTCTGAGTAGTGGGTAATCAAGCTAATTTAATTGAAAATTCCTTCAGTCTGAAAACTAATTTGGCCGACTCCAATGTTCTGTTCTCTAAAGAATATTCCAGATATTTCAGCTATCAGAATATAAATTAAAATATATGAAAATCACCATGAGCAGAAAAACAGATCGACTGTCAATACAGTAAAGATCAATAACAATTAATTCTGTATTTTGTAACCTCTCAAAAGCAGACATACACGCACATACAGACATGCATGTGCATAGTCACACATGTCCATGTGCACACACGCACACACACATACTCACACTTTCACACCATTGCCATCAAAATCATCACTGTTTTGACATTCAATTTTCTCAGCTTGCATTGGGTCAGATAGAATTCATTTAGGCAGGATATTTTGGCAACCAGATACTCTTCCTGTCACCAACACTAACCAGTTTCCAAGTGAGGTGGTATTTCCCCAACAGCCGGAAATTCCACGGAAGATTGGAAATAAACATCACTGTTTTATAATGGTCACAATTGTTTACAACTATCACAGATGATAAAATAAAAGACACAAACACACGTTTACACACACACACATATAAGTATATATACGCAACAAGTTCATTCAGTTTCCATGTACCAAATCCACTCACAAGGCTTTATACACACACACACACACACACATACATACACATACATACATACATACATACATACATACATACATACATACATACATACATATTTACATACATACATACATACATACATACATACATACATACATACATACATACATACATACATGATCATCATCATCATTTTTAACATCCACCTTCCATGAAAGCATGGGTTGAATGGTTTGACATGAGCCAGCCAGACAGAAGACTACACCAGGCTACTCTCTCTTACTCTTTACTCTTTTACTCTTTTACTTGTTTCAGTCATTTGACAGTGGCCATGCTGGAGCACCGCCTTTAGTTGAGAAAATCGATCCCAGGACTTATTCGTTGTAAGCCTAGTACTTATTCTATTGTTCTTTTGCCAAACTACTAAGTTACGGGGACGTAAACACACCAGCATCAGTTGTCAAGCGATGTTGGGGGAACAAACTCAGACATATACACACACATACATATACACATATATACATATATACAACGGACTTTTATCAGTTTCCGTCTACCAAATCCACTCACAAGGCTATAGTAGAAGACACTTACCCAAGGTGCCACACAGTGGGACTGAACCCAGAACCATGTGGTTGGTAAGCAAGCTACTTACCACGCAGCCACTCCTACTGTGTCCGTTTTGGCATGGTTTTTATGGCTGGATACCCTTCCTAACACCAAACACCCCGCAGAGTGGAATCAATACTTTTTACATGACACCAGCACAGGCAAAGTCAGTTTAAATACAAATACATTGTTTTAAAGGATTTTTTTGTATTATGTGGACATGTAAGTAATTTATTTATTATTAAATATAATAAAATGAATTATCTTTACGTGCTTTAAGTTATGAAACAATTTGTTGTAATATTTGAATTTTCTTATAGAAAAATAAATTTCATCATACTGTTTCTCTAATCATTTACAACTTTATATAAATACATATATTTATAAATATATATATATATATATGGAGGCACAATGGCCCAGTGGTTAGGACAGTGGACTCGCGGTTATAGGATCATGGTTGCGATTCCCAGACCGGGCGTTGTGAGTGTTTGTTGAGCGAAAACACCTAAAAGCTCCACAAGGCTCTGGCAACCCCTGCTGTACTCTTTCGCCACAATTTTCTCTCACTCTTTCCTCTGTTGACCTGCTCACTTAGCCAGCAGGTTGGCATCATTTGATCACTAAAACAATGCGAAGCGCATTGTGACCAGCAATGTGTAGCAACATCTGAAGGCCTGGTCAGTCACAGTGATCAGGGTGATATATATATACAAAATAAGAAAATGGAGAAATACATCTAAATCAAATATCAATTACCAGATAATACTCAATCACATACTTTATTAAACCACCACATAAGAGACTGTAGGGTTAAACATAAAAAAGCAGAACAAATCAGTGTACATAAAGGAATGTACATAAAAAAGTGTACATAAAAGAGCAATGTTGTATAATAAGTAGAATATATATAAAAAAGAGAATATAAATATAAGTAAATATAAATATAAGTACAGATTACATCTTACAGCTGTTTCGGCCATGTAGATAAGTATGTCTCATTTTACCAATATTAGCCTTTTATGGTAGGTCAATATATAGATATAAATGAGACATTTACAAAGATATCATAAGGCCTCTTCAGAGATATACATATACATATGAGTGCTTATACTCACACTCCTATACATATAAAAATATACATATACATAATAATGTAAATAAATAATATAAATTAGTAAACATATATATGTTCCACATTCAATGTTTCAGTTTTTCAACTTAATATTGTGATAATAAACATACACAATTAGTACCTAGATGCAAATATACATAGTCAATAGTACATTATATTACTTCCTACTAATTTCCAAAGTGTCATAAAGTTAGCATCATTATCATTGTCAATACCATTAATGCTACCATTATTATCATTCATAATATTATTAATAACGCTTACATTAGGATCCAAAGTGGCACATATGTATGTCCGGGTTCCAGTTAGTAATTTTCCTTATGACATAAATACACTATGGATTTCAATTTAAATTATCATTGTCTTCCTCATGTTGTCCGTTGAGAGCTGCCTGGCCTCCACACACCACACAAGAAAAAAATCCACATCCACATCCAACCCTAAACCCACACGTCCGCATAAAAACCCACACACACATGCACACACACAAGAATAACACCCGACACATCCCTACACATTCACTAGATTGCAGAGTGTATGTCTGTCATCGCATGGCTTATAGACAAATCAGTACAGGCAGCACCATCCATACGCTAACACACACACTCACACGCACATCCGCATATACCCATAAATATTAATACACTCTCATATACTGTATCATGGAACATTCGCACACACATATATACATATTTAAATATATGTCTGCGCACTCATACGTACAAATAAAACCTATACTTATATCCACCCATGAATAAATATTTGCATATACATATATACATATCCAAATACGCACCTGCGTACTCATATGTATAAGAAACATAAACATCCACCCACGAACATATCTATACGTACAAAAACATACATACGTACACATACACATTTTCACACACCTCGACACCTCAACCCACATCCACTAAATCATAAATTAAAATATATGTCTGCCCATCCAAAGACGTATATATACATACACAAAAAGTAAACAGAAGTTACTATTAACTTAGATATAAGTTCATTAATTATGATTAAATTAAATTAATTATAAGTTTGTAAGTGCCAAATAAACAAAAATAAATAATTAAAAAAATAAATATAAATATATATATATATATATGTATATATATCCATGTATAGATAAATAGATAAATAAAATGGAATACAAATTAAGAAGAGCACAAAGATAGACCTAATATAGTAAATATAAGTGGATACGCCGAAATGCACCCACATGCACATGCATGTGCATGCACGCCCCCGCATGGACACGCGAATTCATGGCTGGGCCCACACGCACACGTCCCTCCCGCACGCACGATCACCGAGATGCAAATGCGCGGACGCGCTCGTGCATGCGTGCGCAGGCGCACAAACTCCGATACAGTGCCACCCGAGCCCACGCTTGTGCAGCAATATACAACAACCCCCAACAATCCAACTGTAAAAAAACCTTATATGCTCATCGGGATAAACAACTTATACTAATTATAGACTCTCACATATTACATATTGGTATAGCAAAAACTGAAACTAGTGCCCTAAGATATGATGCGCTTATACACCCTACACAGATAAAAGACTCTGTGGGGTTCCGAATATCATGCATATATCAGAATAACTATATATTTTAGTATATTTTTCAGTCGGGACAGAAACAATCAATATAGAACACACATATGGAGACACAAAGTTATAAATTATAAATTGTAAGGACCAATAGTACAGTCCTATATAGAGGAATGCTAAAAGATTACTGGTAGAAGAATTAGATGTTATTTAAATCTAGAGAAAGTGTACGCCAATTTGTGAAGGCAAAAAATAATTTCGCTCATTAATGCTGTTAATAATGGGTTGGCCGGCTTTGATGATGAAGAAAATTTCATTGATAGATAAAGAGCATTTTTTATTTCTACTATTGTATACAGGTGCAGATGTTAGTATTTCCCAATCTAATTTAAAATCTATGTTTTTACTCTTGAGTTCCCAGTAGAGTTCATCCTATTTTTATTTTTAAAAGTATATCTATGATAGTTTAGCCGTTGTTTTATACAATTTTTAGTCGCACCAATGTACACCCTGCTATATATGTATATGCAAATATTTATTCATGGGTGGATATAAGTATAGGTTTTATTTGTACGTATGAGTGCGCAGACATATATTTAAATATGTATATATGTGTGTGCGAATGTTCCCTGATACAGTATATGAGAGTGTATTAATATTTATGAGTATATGCGGATGTGCGTGTGAGTGTGTGTGTTAGTGTATGGACGCTGCTGCCTGTAATGATTTGTCTATAAGCCATGCGATGACAGACATACACTCTGCAATCTAGTGAATGTGTAGGGATGTGTCGGGGTGTATTCTTGTGTGTGTGGGTTTTTATGTGGACGTGTGGGTTTAGGGTTGGATGTGGATGTGGATGTTTTTCTTGTGCGGTGTGGTGGAGGCCAGGCGGCTCTCAACGGACCAACCATGAGGAAGACAATGATAATTTAAATTGAAATCCAATAGTGTATTTATGTCATAAGGAAAATTACTAACTGGAACCCGGACATACATATGTGCCACTTTGGATCCTAATGTAAGCGTTATTAATAATATTATGAATGATAATAATGGTAGCATTAATGGTATTGACAATGATAATGATGCTAACTTTAATGACACTTTGGAAATTAGTAGGAAGTAATATAATGTACTATTGACTATGTATATTTGCATCTAGGTACTAATATGTGTATGTTTATTATCACAATATTAAGTTGAAAAACTGAAACGTTGAATGTGGAACATATATATGTTTACTAATTTATATTATTTATTTACATTATTATGTATATGTATATTTTTATATGTATAGGAGTGTGAGTATAAGCACTCGTATGTATATGTATATCTCCGAAGAGGCCTTATGATATCTTTGTAAATGTCTCATTTATATCTATATATTGACCTACCATAAAAGGCTAATATTGGTAAAATGAGACATACTTATCTACATGGCCGAAACAGCTGTAAGATGTAATCTATACTTATATTTATATTACTTATATTTATATTCTCTTTTTATATATATTCTACTTATTATACAACATTACTCTTTTATGTACACTTTTTATGTACATTCCTTTATGTACACTGATTTGTTCTGCTTTTTTATGTTTAACCCTACAGTCTCTTATGTGGTGGTTTAATAAAGTATGTGATTGAGTATTATCTGGTAATTGATATTTGATTCAGATGTATTTCTCCATTTTCTTATCTTGTATTAGTAATTTGTGGTAAATCCTTTTATCTTTGCCCATATAATACAGTAAATGAATTGATTGCATCGCAATCCTTAACATTTATGTATTAACTTTGTTGGGTACTTCACTAGCAGTATATTGGATATATGTTATCCCATGGAGGGTTGCATTTACAACCCCTATCTCAATTTGTATATATATATATATATGTGTGTGTAGGCGCGAGCATGGCTGTGTGGTTAGGGAGCTTGCTTCCTAGTTACATGGTTTCAGGTTCAGTCCCACTGCGTGGCACTTTGGGTAGGTGTCTTCCGCTATAGGCCCGAGCTGACCGAAGCTTTGTGATTGAATTCGGCAGGCGGAAGTTACTGCCGTGTGTGTATATGTGCGTGTAGGTGCTTGTGCCTCTCCGAAAGAGAGAGGGTATGGATGGATACATATGTATAAATATAAGTATATATATATATTTGGGTGTATGTATTGTTGACATCACAAGAATATTATTAACCTTCAAGAGAATGAGAAATAAATCTTCTATGTCAGATTGAGGGGAAGAGAATTGTATATGACAAAGCATACACATAAAACTATAAACAATAACATGTAAATATTGGACAAACATTGTACATATTTTGTATACATTTATATATGCTTTATATCATGGAAGATGAGTGAGACAGTAAGCATAAATCATAACCAAATGGCAACTACTGTATATGTCGGCATATAATACGACTAGGTGTACAAGACGACTCCCAGGCTTTCCATTTAAAAAGTGGGTTTTGAGCTATACTTGCTGTATAAGACTACCTCAAGTTTTCATGGAAAATAGCTCGAGGGCTGAATGAATGAGGTTCATAGCTAAAGGGGTCAGGTGAGCTGTAGCTTCCCAGTGACCCCTGAAGCCTTTGCTTTTCTTGTGTTTAAATAGCATTTTAACTGTTTCACTCAGTAAACTTTGTTTGCAAGAATTTTGCAGTCTTTATCCAGTTCTTTTCAAAGAGTGGCCAAATATTGTAACTTACTTATGATAATATACATCAAAGTTAATGGTCAGATTTTATATAGGGTATATAAGATGACCTCTAGTTTTGGGATGATTTTTTAAAGTTCAAATTCCATCCTGTACGCCAGTCTATATGGTATAAATTCCTTCAGAATTCTACCATCCTAAAAAAAGCTTCTGTGTGAAGCAAGGCATGTTAAATAATGTTGTACTAAATACATTGTCTGAATGAAAGATTGGATGGTCATGGCTGGCAGAGATTTTGATCACAATTAACTGAGAAGATAGCTTTTTGTCATTGCCTCTGTGAGGCCCAACGTTTGAAGGTCATGCTTTCATGTGCAGCAGATGCACAGGGGCAATAGACACCACAGATACTCAGAAAACAGATTCCGTCACACTCCAGGGGGAGAAACTAGAAGTAGTTGATAGTTTCTGCTATCTAGATGACTAAGTTAGTAGTGGGGGTGGGTGCTCAGAGAGTGTCACCACTAGAATACGAATAGCCTGGGCAAAGTTTAGAAAGCTTCTACCCCTACTGGTGACAAAGGGTCTCTTGCTC
Source organism: Octopus sinensis (assembly GCF_006345805.1). NCBI lineage: Eukaryota > Metazoa > Mollusca > Cephalopoda > Octopoda > Octopodidae > Octopus > Octopus sinensis. Next base: position 28,985,403 of record NC_043016.1, on the reverse strand, counting down.
AGAGTGAAAGGTAGATTGTACAACTCATGTGTGCAAACTGCCATGCTTCACAGTAGTGAGACATGGGCTGTGACTGCAGATGACATGCGTAGGCTTGAAAGAAATGAAGCTAGCACAATTCGCTGGATGTGTAATGTCAGTGTGCACACATGACAGAGTGTAAGCACCCTGAGAGAAATGCTGGACATACGAAGCATTGGATGTGGCATGCAAGAGAGCCGTTTGTGCTGGTATGTTCATGTACAACTGATGGATGTGGAGAGATGTGTGAAGAAGTGTCACTCCCAAACAGTTGAAGGAATCCGGGGTAGAGGTAGACCCAGGAAGATATGGAATGAGGTGGTCAAGCATGACCTTCAAACGTTGGGCCTCACAGAGGCAATGACAAAAACTGAGATCTCTGGAGGTATGCTGTGACTGTGAAGACCCGACAAATAACATGAGTTCATGGCTGTTTCCTGCACCAGCTTCACATAGCAGCCCCAGCCCAACCAAAGTACCTTGGATTGCAGAATGGCCTGCTGTGCTTACCTTGGATCGTAGGGCAACCTGCTGTGCTTGAGGAGACCTATTGAGTCAAGTACATCAACATCAAATAAAAATCAAATGGAAATTGTAGATGGATACCTGTGCCGGTGGCACGTAAAAAACACCCACTACACTCACGGAGTGGTTGGCATTAGGAAGGGACCCAGCTGTAGAAACACTGCCAGATCAGACTGGAGCCTGGTGCAGCCTCCTGGCCTCCCAGATCTGGTCGAACCTTCCAACCCATGCTAGCATGGAAAACGGACGTTATAAGATGATGATGATGATGATGAGGATGATGATGACCTCTTAAGTTGGGGCATATCTGGGTTTAGTCCTTTAGCATTCAGATTACTCTGTCAAATGTAATACTTACTTATTCAGATTGTTTTGAATTATGGCTTATCTTGTAGCTCTGAGATTTCAATGATGTGATTGTTTATTTTTACAATGACTTTGTAGGGTAGGTGTGAGAGGTTGGATCTGGCCAGTTTGAACATAAAACGCATAGAATATTTGGATTAAACAGCAACTTGCTTAATGTAACAGGTAACCCTGTGTTTAAAATAGAGGCCACACGAGTCATAAAGGAGTAAGACTATGTTATCACATGGTCTAATTAAAGTACCAGTCATATCCCTAACAACTACTTCTCCTTAACCTCTTCATTGCCATATTTCCATTAAAATACACATTCTTTGTTAGAATAAATTTTGAAAATAATGAGTTTAGTAAAATAACTTTGTCGTTATTCAGCTAGTGTTTGGAACATAAATCAGGGTGAAATTTTCAAAATTAATGTAAACAAAGGTCTTGATTTAGATTTTATTCAAAACAGGTAATTTGCATCATAGAACCAGGGAGAGTCTCAGGTAGGTTGGTATCAGAATAATGAAGACAGACATAATGGAAAGGTCTGGAAGCTACATCATATGACTAGGATATTTCAGTTGAAACATGCTGCTTTCATTTCCATTGATTTTGAAAATTATGAAGAATTTAGTAAAATATATTTGTAATTATTAAGCTAGTGTTTGGAACATTAATAGGGAATTTTAATGGGAGGTTTTAATTTAGATCACTTAAAACAGGAAGTTTGTAGCATAAAACCTGGAATGGTCTCAGAAGGGTGAAGACAAACAAGATGGAAAGATCTGAAAGCTAGATCATGTGACGAAGATAATATCTGCTGATATTACAGTTTTTGTTTCAGTTAATTTTGAAAATAATGGAGAATTTAGTATATATATATATATATATATATATTCGATGGGCTTCTTTCAGTTTCTTTCTACTAAATTCACTCACAAGGCTTTCATTGGCCCAAGGCTATAGTAGAAGACATTTGCCAAAGGTGTCAAGCAAGCTTCTTACCACATACCTACACCTGTATAATAATAATAATGATTGGTGTTGGTATGATTCTGTGGCTAAGAAGTTTGCTTTACCACCATGTGGTTTCAGGTTCAGTTCCACTGTGCTGCACATAGCATATCCTTTTAGATCTGCCCTGCTGAATTCCAGATCAGAAATTATCAGCAAATGCAAACATATGGATAAGTTTCTTTTGGCAAATTGGAGAACATCACCCTTTCTGGATTCAATAGCTATATCACAGACAAGAGACCCCTTCCATTGATTCTACACCATCAAGACTTATAACTCTATGGTCAAAGGGAACATAACTCTACTTTGTCTTTTTTCTTTTTTGCCTTTCTCTTTTCAATTTTTTTCAACATTCCACTTTTTGAACTCATCTCATTTTTCAGCAACAGATGGTGATATTTGTTGACATTTTCCTGTCAACAGATCATTCAGTAACTCTTCACTTTCAAAGATAAGAAGGATGAAAAGGAAACAGATAAGGGTTAATGACAGGAATGGTATCCAGCTATACAAATAATGTGTCAATAAAATATATTCATCTAAACCATGCTAGCATAGGAAAAAGGACTTAAAAACAAATGAATAATAATAATAATAATAATAATAATAATGATAATAATTTTGGCACAAGGCCAGTAATTTTGGAGGAGGGGTAAGTCAATTACATCAACCCCAGTCTTCAACTAGTACTTATTTTATTGACCCTAAAAGGCAGAGTTAACATCTATGGAATTTAAACTCAGAGTATAAAGATAGACAAATTGTTGTGAAACATTTTGCCTACCATATTGTTGTGGTTCAGCTTAAGGACAGAGCTGGTGACCTACTTTTGGGATAAACCCATTGTCCTGTCAGATTCAGGTGGATTGATCGGTTCTGGGTGGACCTGCGACCCCTTTCGGGTGAACTAGAGGTCGTTCTAAACACCCCTTGAAGAAGAGGAAGATAGAGAGAATATTGGCAGTGGAAAGACAGAGTAAGGGATCTGAGAGCTGTCATGAGAGAGTGAGAGCAGCAGCGCCGATAGAGATAGGGACATAGGACCAGGCGGGATAGAGAGAGTATAAGGCTAAGAGACAGATTGAGGGTAGTGATAAAGGACAGTCGGATTTTGGAAGTCAAGGCAAGTGGTTGGGATTCAGGAGCTTGGCAGGTTGGAGTTAGCGGTACTGAGAGAGATGAAGTGCAATATGGGACACTGGCTATTCTAATTAGGAATTAAGGTACGTGAATTGTGTATTGATATGTGTAGAAAAAGAAGGACAAGGAATCGAAATGAACAGTGAAAAGAAATGAGACAGTGAAAAGAACATTGTGAATTGAGTAAAGGACTTGTCGATGTGTCGCTTATCGAGTTGTGGTATTTATGTTCAGAATTGTGTTGATACATGTTACAAAAGAAAATAGAAAAAGACTTTAAAGAACTGTGAACGTTATTTGTTGATGTGTTTTGAAACAGAACTGTGTCTTCGGACGTGTACCTTTGAAATGCTGATGTATTGACCTGGATGTGTTGTATACCTTTATTGATTTGTTGTTTCCTTTAAATGCTTTGATCTGTTGTATGATGTATTGAGTTGTCACGTGCATGTCCTCCTTTAAATGTATCTGAAATGCATTTGATGTGTAACAATTGATTTTCATATAAACTAGTGTTAAATGTAAGCCAGTTGTGCCTTGCCGTTTTGTGTCTCTCTCGGTTGCCTCTGTATCTCTCTGTGCTGCTGCTGCTGTTGTTGTTGCTCTATCTCTCCTCTCTCTCGGTTCCGTGGCGAGCTTGCCCGTTCGGGCGAGCGACAACGGATGATTCCGTAACAATATTAATGATTTTGCCAGTTCACCGCCTTAATAATAATAATAATAATAATAATAATAATAATAATAATAAAACTCAGAACACAAAGACAGATGAAACACCACTAAGCATTTTGTTCAGCATGCTAAAATTCTACCAGCTCATCCCTTTAATACTAATGATGATGATGATGATGAATTTTTTGCTGGTTTATTTACTAATCTGAAGGCTTGTTTTTATTAAGGAATAATGGCATTGATTGAATCAATGTCCGTTATGTTATAGATGATCATCAGAGATGAAAAACGATCCACACATATAGAGATGCACATCCATCCATACATACAAACACGGTACATAATTACATAACACACACACACAAACACACAGACATGCACACACAAGGTGACAGAGGTGCATACATATACAAACACGCTCACACACACATACATAGAAAATACACAAACACAGACATGCAAGCACATATATACAGGATACATACGTACAGATGCACACACACATATATACATACATACACATGCATACATACATACATGCATACGTACATGCATGCATGCATAGGCACACACACACACTGACCCACACACATGCGCACAAATAAACAAAAAGGAACACAGTGTAAATAACGGACAGAGTCAAGACTATTGAAAAGGTTGCAAGACGCAACGAAAATTTTAGGAAAATAAAAATAAGAAATAAGTGGAAATTTTACCGGTGAGTGTGTTACATTATAAGGCACAAAAAGAAAATGACTCTCCCCAGACACAACAGACTATGCTTCAACACACGAACTCATATAAAGAATCTTGCAAACCAAATCCAAAAACAAGAAGAATAAAGCTAACATGATAGATATGTGTATTTATTAAGTAAAAACAGTACAGAAACATTTATTTGTTTTTTGCTGTTGTTTTTTTTTTTTTAAATCTCATCCCACCCCAACCTGATTCTTCCTTTGCATGAAAAAACAAAATATTCTATGTATTACATGCAGAAGGTGTATATATGTATGTTGGTGTGTTTAATTTAAGGAATATTAAAAATTAAATTTCTAAGTGTATTCTCACACAAAATTGATTGTTTCCAATGAACAAAATACAAAAAAAAAAAAAAAAAATGTAAGAATATTTTGTATAGCACATATTTTTTTAAAAGATATGTGGAGGACAGTATAATTCAATGGATATTTACGCATACACACATACACAACATGCACATGATATGTGTAGCTTATGCATACATGCATGCAAACACACACACAAGCTTCTTTCATATACATATTCCATGAGTATGTAAAACTTTCCTTTTATATGTAAATATATATATATATATTATGGAAGAAGTGTAAGACAGGAAGTGTAAATCATAAATTTTAATAAATATATATATTTATCTTTGTATGTGTGTGAGAATATATACATATGTGTGTGTCTATGTATGTATATATGCATATAAATATATGTGTACACACACATACATATATGAAACACATATATTTACTTACACACACATATATATGCAAATATATATACACACACATATATATATATAGATTTGTAATATATCGATATATATATGAATAAATATAATATATATATAAATATTATATATACATAAATATATGTATATTTATATATATATATATATATATACGCATGAATATATATATATAAATATAATATATCCATAAATATAATATGTGTATGTATATCCATATATATATATATACACACACACATAATAAATATACATATGTACACAATATATATATATATGTACACATAATATATATATATATGTATATATATGTACACATACACACACACATATATAATATACACATACACACTCACACACAAAACCATTTTGGTGTATATTTAACTAACATATTGGACAAGCTTCAACTTAATATGAATTTTTGATTGGAACGTTATGAATAAAGTAACATTTTCATTTTGATAAATGGTTATTATACAAAAGTGGGTAATCTTTAAGAACATTTTGCAAACATTTTCACACAAATCTTCGTTCTTAGACATTTCTAAAACTACCTCTTACACAACTTTTCACAATGCATCGAAGTTGAACATTTCCAGATATGGTACTACTGCAGTTAGTGTCACTCATCCATTGGT
>NC_043016.1:28804538-28972038 GCF_006345805.1 Octopus sinensis | reverse complement strand
CATATATATATACATGCATATATATATATACATATAAACATACATATATACATACATATGTATATATACATACATGTATATATATATACATATATATATATATACATACATACATACATATATACATAATATTCATATATATATACATACATATATATACATATATATATATATTATATATACATATACACACACACATATATATATATATATACACATACATACATACATATATATCATCATCATCATCATTTAACATCCTCTTTCCATGCTTGTATGGGTTGGATGGTTTGACTGAGGACTGGCAAACCAGAAGGCTGCACCGGGCTCCAATCTGATCTAGCAAAGTTTCTACAGCTGGATGCCCTTCCTAACGCCAACCAATCTGACTTTAGTGGGTGATTTTATGTGCTACCGGCACTAGGGCCAGTCATGTGGTACTGGTATCGACCATGCTCAAATGGTACATTTTATGTGCCACCTGCACAGGAGCCAGTTAAGCGACACTGGCATATATACATATATATGCATATATATATACAAATATATACATACATGTATATATATACATACATGTATATATACATGCATGTATATATATACATATGTATATATACATGCATGTATATATATACATATGTATATATACATGCATGTATATATATACATATGTATATATACATACATGTATATATATATACATATGTATATATACATACATGTATATATATATATATATATTATATACATGCATGTATATATATACATACATGCATGTATATATATACATACATATATATATACATACATGTATATATATATATATATATATAAGCATATATATACATACATATATTACATATACTTTCTTTCCTTCCTGAGCTTCCAATAACACTATACTTGTTCCACGTCCTTGCATTGTTGTGTTTTCATGTTTGGATTAACTTTATATATATATATATATAATATACATGCATGTATATATATATACATGCATGTATATATATACATACATATATATATACATACATGTATATATATATATATATATAAGCATATATATACATACATATAATACATATACTTTCTTTCCTTCCTGAGCTTCAATAACACTATACTTGTTCCACGTCCTTGCATTGTTTGTTTTCATGTTTGGATTAACTTTATATATATATATATATAGATAGGTAAGTAGAGTTAGCAGTTGGAATAACTGTCTAAGTGATAAGAATATCCATTTTACTACTGGCATAAATTACCTATGTTAATGCTCATAGGATACAGGCAATAATGAAATAAACAGGAATTTATCAGGAATCAAATTAAAATTAAGCAGAAAATGGAGAAAACTTTTCATCAACAAATTGACTACCATCAGTTATTATTTCTTAATACAAACCATTAACATTCCTAACAGCCGTTTCTGCTACCTATGTCAGTTCTCATAATTTTCTTTTGCAGCACCAACTGACATAGGTAGCAGAAACAGCTGTTAGCAAAGCTAAAGTTTTGCATTAAAAAATAACTGATGGTAGTTAATTTTCCTGTTGATCAAAAGTTTTTGCCCATTTTCCGCTTAATTAAAATTTGTTTCTCTCCTTGTTTTTTTTTTTTGTGTCCCTTTCTGTAGAAGAGCGTAGGCTCGAAACAAAAGACTTTCTCAATTCTTGAGCGTTATACTAATACATCTGTTTGTTTTGTACACTACCTGTCTTCGTCTTTTGTTTTTTTCGTGAACTTTCCCTATATATATATATATACAAACATATATATATATATACACAAACATATATATATATATACACAAACATATATATATATATACACAAACATATATATATGTATAAACTTTGATTCTCCAGTTATATATACGTATGTATGTATATATACATACTTATGTATGTAAGTATGTGTGTATATTCATTTATGTATTTGAAAATTAACTTAATAATCTTTAATGTTGTACGCAATTTTTGTATAGTTGGCTTTCTCATCTTTTAACCTTTTTTTAAATATATTTTTCATACAATATTTTTATGCATTGTTAGTTCCACTGCCTTCATTTTGAATCTTACTGTCTTATCTTTCTGTTACATTAAAATTTTTTTTCTTGTTTATATACTTTTTTCTCATGAAATTTCTATGCATGCTTTTTATTACTCCTTTGTTAAGAATGTTACTTACTGTAAATTACCTTATTTTGCTGTCCAGGTTTACCACATAGCTTAATAATATTCATTCAGATCTGAGTCAAATGGCGGCAAGAACAAGTGAATGAGACTTGTGGTGATTTGCTATGCCTGAGAAAATAAGTCAAGCTAAGTGAAATCATGGTTGTGGCCAGTGCTGGCCACATAAAAATCACCAATGCCAGTGACATGTAAAGGACACCCAAAATACTTATTGGAGTGGTTGACATTAGGAAGGGCATCCAGTCAAAGGAACCAAGCCAAAACAGAGAGGAGCCTGGTGTAGCTCTGCATCTTATCAGCTTCAGTCAAACTATCTAACCCATGCCAGCATGGAAAAATAGACATTAAAAGATGATGATGATCTTTTCAACACCAAAGTTAATGATTTTATTGCCCCAACTTGAGTCTCTCTTATCCCTCACCACTACCTAACCTCTTTCTTCTTCGGTAAATTCACATCAGTAAACATACCCACACTTTTTCCTTTTATGGCTACTTGCCAACAAAAAAATTGATCTCCTTGGTAATTTAATTTTGATTTTTTTTTTCATTTGCCGTTTGTCCTGTGAGTAAATTGGTGAATCGTTCACTCATCTTCATGGGGCAATATAAACAACTCAAAATTAATTGGATTTCGGGATTAGATAAAAAGGTTTTGTGTGTGACACAAGTTATGTAACAAATACTGTTTAGCTATGAAACATATGTAGTTTTATTTACCATTCCCATTCCTAAATTTTTTTGCATATATATATATATATATATATATATATATATACAAGATAAGAAAATGGAGAAATACATCTAAATCAAATATCAATTACCAGATAATACTCAATCACATACTTTATTAAACCACCACATAAGAGATTGTAGGGTTAAACGTAAAAAAGCAGAACAAATCAGTGTACATAAAAAAGTGTACATAAAAGAGTAATGTTGTATAATAAGTAGAATATATATAAAAAAGAGAATATAAATATAAGTAAATATAAATATAAATATAGATTACTTCTTACAGCTGTTTCGACTATGTAGATAAGTATGTCTCATTTTACCAATATTAGCCTTTTATGGTAGGTCAATATACAGATATAAATGAGACATTTACAAAAATATCATAAGGCCTCCTCGGAGATATACATATGAGGGCATATACTCACACTCCTATACACATAAAAATATACATATACATAATAATGTAAATAAATAATATAAATTAGTAAACATATATATGTTCCATATTCAACGTTTCAGTTTTTCAACTTAATATTGTGATAATAAACATACACATATTAGTACCTAGATGCAAACATACATAGTCAATAGTACATTATATTACTACCTACTAATTTCCAAAGTGTCATTAAAGTTAGCATCATTATCGTTGTCAATACCATTAATGCTACCATTATTATCATACGTAATATTATTAATAACGCTTACATTAGGATCTGAAGTGGCACATATGTATGTCCGGGTTCCATTTAGTAATTTTCCTTATGACATAAATACACTATTGGATTTGAATTTAAATTATCCTTGTCTACCTCATGGTTGGTCCGTTGAGAGCCACCCGACCTCCACCACACCGCACAAGAAAAACATACACATCCACATCCAACCCTAAACCCACACGTCCACATAAAAACCCACACACACATGAATATACCCGGACACATCCCTACGCATTCACTAGATTGCAGAGTGCATGTCTGTCATCGCATGGATTATAGACAAATCAGTATAGGCAGCAGTGTCTATACACTAACACACACTCACACGCACATCCGCATATACTCATAAATATTAATAGACTCTCATATACTGTATCAGGGAACATTCGCACACACATATATACATATTTAAATATATGTCTGTACAAATAAAATCTATACTTATATCCACCCATGAATAAATATTTGCATATACATATATACATATCCAAATACGCACCTGCGTATTCATATGTATAAGAAAAACACATCTAGTGAATGCGTAGGGATGTGTCGGGGTGTATTCATGTGTGTGTGGGTTTTTATGTAGACATGTGGGTTTAGGGTTGGATGTGTATGTTTTTCTTGTGCGGTGTGGTGGAGGTCGGGCGGCTCTCAACGGACCAACCATGAGGTAGACAATGATAATTTAAATTCAAATCCAATAGTGTATTTATGTCATAAGGAAAATTACTAACTGGAACCCGGACATACATATGTGCCACTTCGGATCCTAATGTAAGCGTTATTAATAATATTACGTATGATAATAATGGTAGCATTAATGGTATTGACAACGATAATGATGCTAACTTTAATGACACTTTGGAAATTAGTAGGTAGTAATATAATGTACTATTGACTATGTATGTTTGCATCTAGGTACTAATATGTGTATGTTTATTATCACAATATTAAGCTGAAGAACTAAAACGTTGAATGTGGAACATATATATGTTTACTAATTTATATTATTTATTTACATTATTATGTATATGTATATTTTTATATGTATATGCACTCATATGTATATCTCCGAGGAGGCCTTATGCTATTTTTGTAAATGTCTCATTTATATCTGTATATTGACCTACCATAAAAGGCTAATATTGGTAAAATGAGACATACTTATCTACATGGCCGAAACAGCTGTAAGATGTAATCTATACTTATATTTATATTCTCTTTTTTATATATATTCTACTTATTATACAACATTACTCTTTTATGTACACTTTTTTATGTACATTCCTTTATGTACACTGATTTGTTCTGCTTTTTTATGCTTAACCCTACAGTCTCTTATGTGGTGGTTTAATAAAGTATGTGATTGAGTATTATCTGGTAATTGATTTTGATTTAGATGTATTTCTCCATTTTCTTATCTTGTATTAGTAATTTGTGGTAAATCATATTACCTTTGCCCTATAATACAGTAAATGAATTGATTGCATCGCAATCCTTAACATTTTGTATTAACTTTGTTGGTACTTCACTAGCAGTATATTGGATATATGTTATCCATGGAGGGTTGCATTTACAACCCATATCTCAATTTGTATATATATATATATCTATATATAAATAGATATATATATATAAGATATATATATATATATATGTGTGTGTGTGTGTGTGTGTGTGTGTGTGTGTGTGTGTGTGTGTGTGTGTGTGGTGTGTGTGTGTGTGTATATTTGCATGTGTATACTTGTGAGCAAGAATTGATGTTTCCTTCATCTGCAAGTATGTTCATTCATTGGTTGTAACAGTGGTTCTGCTAACATGTTAATTACTTGAAGTCCACTACAAAAACATGTTCAAGCATACTGATATGTCTGTGCAAACTTTGTAAGCAATAGTCTCATTCAACTGATGATGTTTGTTTCTGGTTATCCATCTAACCATATTGGAAGTGATTTTTGTTTGATAAACTTGGAGATTATTACTTTACTTAAAAACAGGATGGGGGAGGCAGTGTTAGTAAGGACACCCACTCATAGGAATCTCTACTCCAACATACTCTCATCTAATCCATGTAAGCATGGAAATGTAGATGTTAAAATGATAATGAACACTGTAAAGTGATTAGCATTTGAAAGGGCATCCAGCTGTAAAAACCCTGCCAAAAGAGACACAGTAGCCTGGGGTAGTATTCTACCTTCCCGGCTCCTGTCAACCATCGTACTCATATATGCATGGAAGACAGATGTTAAACGATGATGATGATGATGATGATATATATATATATATATATATATATAAATATAAATATATATATATGCAGTATTTATTCTAACTAGAGTTCTAATCCTGCTAAAGTTAACCCTACCTTTCTCCTTTCAGAGGTGTATATGTTGAGGTGAAGTGGGGTGTCAATCAAAGAAAAGTATTAATCCATCCAGGGTAGTGGACTAGTGGAGTTTTTAGGGTGTTAGTAGTTGGGCTATCTTCTGGTATTTGCTCTGATGGCTAAGTTCTTTGAGTTTTGATGACAATGTCTGTGATGACCTTGCTGCCTTCCCTTTTGGACTTCAACAGTGGAGAAGGGAGACTTTCATGCAAGAATAACCACTAGACTTCAATGGTAAAAAAAAAATAAATATTAAAAAAAAAGCAATAAAAGAAGCTCAGGCCTGTATCTTGGAGAGGAATATTGCAGGCATAAAGACCATAGTCTCACAAGATATACAAATATACAGAGATACTGGAATATATTATTACTATTGTGTTGCTTGTTACTCCTTACTACTCTCTTAAATCCTTCCTCCAACTTATATGTTGTTGGAGGAAGACCTCCAACTTACATGTTGTTAGAGGAAGATCCATACACTGTACCCTTCTCCATCTTGTTATTTTCTCTAACCTTCCTTCCAACTCATATTTATCAATTCCCCACCTCCACTTCAACCTTTGATCTTCATTCAGTATATTCACGTCCCTACTTCATCTCTAACCATTCCTCATTGCTTCCACACTCTTACAATCTCTATTCACCTACCCTTCCTGTTTTTCTACTCCCAGGGCTCATTGTGACACCTCATCACCACCAAGTCTTCTACCGGCTTCTGTCAAACATTATCCATATACATATATTATTTAATAAAAATCGGGATGCAAAGAAGTGAGAAAAGAATCCAATGTATATTGTGATCTATTAAACGATTTAACAAATAAAACATAGTTATAAAAAATATAAACATATATTCTTTGCTGAGTAGCACATAGAAGAACTACACCTTGTCTTGGGCTAATTTACAGCAGATAGGCAAACAGGGTCACATCAGTGGTAAGGGTCTTTCTATGGTGATATTTTAATCATATGTTTTCAAAATAAACATTTAATGTGATATTTATTTACACATTTCTCTCTAAAATACTCAAATTCAAAGCGATATCCATAAAAAAAAATGCTTAATATTTAAAAAATAAGTAGATTTCTTAGCATTTCTTCCTATTAATTTTTAATATTTACACACCTATGTCAATTGTAAACCCTCTTTTCAATATGATAACCATTTTGCAGACTGCTTCTTGTTTTCATTATACATCATATAACTGCTCTAATTATAAACCCTGTTGTTATTGTGGTGTTAACCCTTCTATAGACCCACAGTACTGTTTATTGTTGTGTCTTAACTCTTACACAACTCACAGTACAGTGTTAACCTTAAAGAGTCGATAATACTTTTGTAATGTGTGTCAACTCTTACATAATACACTGTGTGTGTATATGTATATGTGTATGTATATCACGTGATCACGTGACCGACCAGACCATCAGATGTTTTTACACATCGCTGGTCACAATGCGTTCGCATTGTTTTAGCCTTCGAATGACGCCACCGCTGGCTAAGCGAGCAGGCCATGTGTATGTATATATATATATATATATATATATATATATATATATATATATGTATATATATATATACAAATTGAAATTCTACTGAAGTTATAAAGAAAAACAATGTACATGTGTGAGGGAGCAAAAGATTTACATTTAGTTGCTGTTGTTGACAAAATATTGTGGTGTTGGTTGATTTCCAAAAGTTGAAATGATTTAAAGGTCAGATGTGTGCACACTGGCACACATGTCTGTATATGTGTATGTGTATGTGTGTGTGTGTGTGTGTGTGTATGAAATAATGATGAGTACATCTAATTTCCATAACACATTCTTGTACACATGGACATGAAAACAGCTTTCATATGTAGGGGTTAATGTTTTGAAGAGAGGTATGCATCATTGTTTTGTCCTGAATATTTCAGGTATGAATAATAATAATAATAGTAATAATAATGACAATAATAATATTCATAATAATTGAAAAGAATGGATAGCATGGTATCGTAGGCTGCAGGTAGCAAACCTACTATGCATGCAAGATTCCAGGAGCTCCAACAAAACCTGTAATAAAAAGAAATAATAATAATAATAATAGGGAGACTGAAGGTTTCATATTGGCAGCGCAAGATCAAAGTTTGCTTACCAAAAACTACCAGGCTAATGTTCTTCAAAACAGTTCTGACCCTAAATGCAGAATCTGCGATATATTTGACGAAACGATAGACCATCTCATCTAGAGATGTCCTGTGCTGACATCAAATGAATACAAATATCGCCACGATAGGATAGGACAGTATTTACATTGGAAACACTACAAAATCAGCACACCTGCTTTCAGGTATGAACATCATCCTGAGCCAGTCGTAAAAGTTAAAAACGTCACTATCCTCTGGGATTTTCCAGTCAACATCAACAGAATGATCCAGGCTAATCGACCAGACAGTCATTAAAGACAGGGAAGAAAATACTTGTAGACTAATAGATATAAGTGTTCCCACTGGTAAAGATATATCTGTTAAGGAATTTGACAAATTATGTAAATATAAGGACCTGGAAATTGAAATAAAAAAGGTGTGGTCAGACTGAGAGCACAATATTGGCAGCACAAGACCAAGCCTTGGCCAAAAACTGGAGGGTGAATCTTAGGAATAATCAAGTATCTCCACTGTGCCAAATCTATTTAGAGTTGACAAAACAATTGCCCAAATCATGAACGAATCCCGTAAACTTGCCTGAAACCAATATAAGTTGTGGCGACACAATGAGGTAGCAAAAATGCTACATTGGAAACTGTGTGAAAAGTGAGAGTTAGAGAGAGATAAGACATGGTATGAGCACAAATCACAGAGAGTGGCAGAGTCAGAGACCTGCAAAATCCTGTGGGATTTTCCAATCCAAATAGATTAGGTGCTTAAGCACAACAAGCCAGAAGTAGTAGTGGTGGACTAAGTAGACCACATGTGCTCTATAATTGATATGTGTCCCTTTGACACACAAATAGTCAAGAAGGAAGACAAATATTAGACATATACAATCCTCTTAAGTACAAGATAGCTAGACTGTGGAAAATGAAAGTGAAGATAGTGCCAATTATTGTTGGATCCTTGTGGATAGTATCAGAAGGCATCAAGAGGAATATAAAAGACATTGGAATAGTGTCTTGCAGAACTGTTATAAAAGGTTTGCCTCATTTAACATGATCAAAGTCATCAGGAAAGTATTAGTTGAAAAGAACAGATAGCATGGTGCGATAGGCTGCAGGTAGCAAGCCTGCTACACATGCAAGGACTCCAGAAGTTCCAACAAAACCTGAGTTAAAAAGAAATAATAATAATAGTATATATATTATTATATATATATATACACACATATATTATATATATATATATATATATATATATATTACAACACATATATATATATTATATAATATATATATATATATATGTATATATATATATATATATATATGATAATGAGCATATGTGCTGTGGATGTCTATGAATAAATTTAAAAAGAACACAGTTTAAAAAATATACATATATTATCAAGTGCCATTTTTAAATGTAAGGGATGGTAATTTATTGCCAGATGATGACAGAATATCATTTATAGCGAATTATTTCATATAACTAATACATGTATATAGAATTGGTTGGACTAACAAACTTTGTAACAAGATATATCAACTTTCAATAGAGATGTTATGTTAACAATATTTTAAAATCAACTTAATATTATACAGTAACATTTCATAATGGTAAATTATAGGAAGAATTTTGGGAGGGAATTTCATGATTGTTTATTTTGTTTTTTGTTTTTAGGGGGCAGGGGAATTTTTTTTTAAGTATTCAAAATATGAATATACTTTATATAAACTTAACAAATTTTAGATTTTTGTTTTTATATATAGCACACAACTATACATATATACAGGCATATACTTACATTAATATATACACACACAAGAATGCATACATACACACACGTGTACACACATGCATACACTCATTTGCACTAAGTAAAAACACACATGAATAGCACACAGAGGCAAAGAAATGCAATTATGGAATTCTTTTTCCCCATAATTTTTTTAAAATTAAAAAAAAAAAAAAATTAATGAAATGTCAACAGAAATTCATCAAAACACCATTTTTATATCTACTTGTTGTCTGATTGTTATTATTATTATTATTATTATTATTATTATTGTTATTACTATTATTATTATTAGTGGTAGTAGTATCAACAAACTATGATTGATTTGCACAACATTCTTGTTAATGATGTCTATTTCTTCTCCTCATGCTACCCAGGGGGCTTTCATTAACAGAAATTAAGCACCATGGGAGATGGGGTATGAATGGACCTATTTTTTTTCCTTCTGTTTTTTTTTTCTTTCTTAAAGTTGCAACATTAAGACATTGCGAGATGTGAGAGAAGTCAATCTTATCAACTGACTAAAATTTACATGTCATGTTGTGAAATATATATCATTTATCAATATGTATCATTTATAGAATGTTTGAAATATTGTGAAAATATCTCTCATACTACCATTTGCTCCATTTATAAACGTGCACGCATCTCTCTTTCTCTCTTTTATTCTGTATATCTTAGAGAATTAGTAATTATATTATTTTTTATTAGTAACTGTATGTTTGTTTAAATGTAAATAAATCCAAAAATCAAAACAAGTTCATTTTAAATAAGAAACGCGAAAAAAAAAACACGTTGTAACCAGTAGAAATGAAATATTGACTTATACAATGGTAATGGGGAAAAAAAATTATTTCTTAGAACTTGAAAAACAAACAGAGAGAGAGAGAGAGAGAGAGAGAGAGAGATGGGAGAAATATATAATACAATGGTTTTGCTATTTCCTGAATTTTACAAATAATGAGATCAAAAATTTTCCTTTAAAAAAACAATCAAGAAATTTAACCAGGAAAAGAATAAAAGTTATGAACAAAAAAAAATTGAAAATTTGTTGTGATTATATATACACACACACTCACACACATATATATATATATATATATATATGTATGTGTGTGTGTGTGTGTATATATGTATATATATATGTGTGTATGTATGTAACTGTTTTCTGATAACAAATGTAAGAAATCAAAGAATTCCTGAAGAGTACCAAAATGTTAAGATGTTGAGATTGAATGATTCAACTGCAAAAGTTCATGATTCTTGTCTTTTTTTTCTTTTTTCTTTCTCCTTTCTTATCTTATAAGTAATATATATATGTATATAAAAGATATATCTGGAGGACACAGTGTGCTTTTGGTGTACATAATAATAATAATGATAACAATAATAATAATAATAATAATAATAATAATAATAATAATAATAATAAAAACAACAGACAATACAAAGAGCGTGATGCAATTGCAATAGATGTTTTATTGTTTGAACGATATTTTGACATCTAGCTTGTCTTTGTCAAGTTCAAAATGAAAAGTGATACATAGAAATTCAGAATTATAGAAATTCAAATTTCTATAAAAATTTGAACGAGACAACCAGTACTGTACTTCTTTTTCTTTTTGTCAGTTGTAAAGTTGAAAATTGAAGGCTGATGATGCCATTCCATCAATATGAGAACACTGGTTGCCTCGTTCAAATTTTGAATTTGAATTTCTATGTATCATTTTCATTTTTGACTTGACCAAAGGCAGGCTAGCTATTGAAATATCGTTCAACCAATAAAACATCTATTGCAATCACATCGTGCTCTTTGCCTTGTCTATTTTACCCCTGTGAGGAGTTATGTCAATCCTTTTAAAATATAATAATAATAATTATTATTATTATTATTATAATAATAAATAATAATAATAATAATAATATAATAATAATAATAATAATAATAATAATAATAAAAAAAAAATTAAATAATAATAATAATAATAATAATAATAGAATATACAAAGTGCTTGCATGTATGTATATATGTATGTTTATGTGTGGGGGGAGTATAAAAAAAAACCAAAATGAAAATATTTAAAACGTTTTAATCCAGAATAATAAAATAAAAATATGGTAAAAGGGAACAATGTTTAAATTAATGTAGAGGAAATATATTCATAATTGTAATTGACTATTTTTTTTATCCTCTTTCAAAAACACCCCCAATATTATTATTATTATTATTATTATTATTATTTGTATCTCCTTGTGGCAACAACAAAGGAATCATCATCATCATCATCATCAATGTTAATATTATTACTATTGTTGCTAAATTAGACAATCTTTTCCCACCCCCACCACCACAAATTCATATGTTTTCAAGTGCTAATGCACATGTATTTATATTAATAGCTGTGTGTGTGTGTGTATGTGTAATATTTGCTTGCCAAAGTTCAGACTTGGATTTACAATTATTCAATTTATAATATATGAGACTAGTTCATTATAAAGATTTGCCATACACACACAAACACACACACACACACACACACATACACACAAACACATGTATATGTGTATGTGTGTATGTTTATATAGATGTATATATATAATATATATATAAATATATATAAATGCATAGTTATATATAAATAAATATATGTTTATTTATATGTATGCATATATGTATATACAAGGATGTGTGTGTGTGTGTATACACAGACAGAAGCATATGTGCACATGTGTATATATATATCTTTGTATGTACATATACAAACACATGTCATATTACATAAACACATTTACATGCATATGTGTGTATACATGTGTATGCACGAGTGTCTAAGAATGTGTATATGTGTGTGTGTATATAAATATATATATATATATATATATATATATATAATTCCCAGCACTATTATTTTCTGTGTATCACTGCTGTGGTTGCTGATGTACATTAGGTGTACTGGAACTAGGTGACTGACGTAGAATTTGTCCAGAGGTAGTGGGAAGTATTTGGAAAGGCAAAAATTGCTGCTGTACTGGTTGCTGGATGGTGACAGGGTGTTGCAAAATATTAAACTGGGAAGTGGAAGGTGTGTTGTGAACATCTGTTGTCTGTGAAGTAAATGTGGGATTCATCATCAACATCTGTGTTCCTGGAAATATAAAAGAGAACCAAATTAATAATTTAACTTCATAAAATTTAATGAATTGGATGTTTAGGTATGAATATACTGCTTTTATTTCAATTAACTTTAAAAATAGTGAACAATTTGATAAAATAATTTTGTTGTTATTATTAAGTTGGTGTTTAACAAAAAATTTTGAAGGAAGATTTTAATTTAGACCACTTTAACTAGTTTGTTACCATATTTTTGTTGCAATACACTGTCTTTGTTTTAATTAAGTAATTTTGAAATAAAACATTTAATAAAGTAACTTCGTCATTATTAAGCTATTGTTTGGAACATAAATTAACATGAACTTTTAGTGAAAGGCATTGATTTAGGTCACTTTAACTTTTTGTCACCTATTTCTGTTGAAAAACACTGCCTCTGCTTCTGTTAATTTTGGAATTAATGAAATAACTTTGTCATAATCCAAAACATGGACTATGAAACAATAGTAAGCTACACATGACTGTATAAAACATTTCATAGAGTGAGCACAAGACCAAATACAAGATTTACAGACACATTCCACTCATTTTTAAAATTGATTCTCAATTCTGGGTAGACTTCGCTAGCTGCTACTATGGTACTAATTACCATGTCATATTAGATGTGTTATATTTTAGAGACTTTTTACATGTTGCCACATAAAAAAGTACCCAGTGCATAGTGTAAGTACATAGTGTAAGGCAGTTGGTGTTAGAAAGAGCATCCATCCATAGAAACCATGCCAAAACAGACAATTGGAGCCTGGTGCAGTTCTATAGCTTGCCAGTTCCTTGTCAAATGGTTCAATCTATGTGTTATGAAGTGTGTGTACATGTTGCATGTAAAATAGTATAACTCAAATAAATATTCGAATGTGGTTATTTAAAATAACCTATTGCAGAATTATTATGTTTACACAAAACGTACTCCATACTACTTGAACATAGGTATGATATTAAACCAACGCACATTGCACTAACACAGTAACCAATATGGTCAACCAACACTGTCAACTGTCATGGACAGTTGACACAGTTCTTGATTTATTGCAATCCATTAGTCCACTTTCAGTCACATGGAGGTGTTCAGGACCTTTCCACAACACTATGTTAGCATGAAAAACAGATTAAATGATGATGAGCTTTGCACCCTAATAAAGGATGAAAATTACTCAATTACATTGACGTTATTGGTAGAAATACACAACATAAAACTGAGGTTATACCGAGGAGTGAAGGGTGCCTCAATTTTTAAAAAGTCATTATTAAGCTAGTATTTAGAACATAAATTAGCACAAATTTTGATGGAAGGTTTTTAGATCTCTTCAAAGCAGTAAGCTTGTGTTATAAAACCAGGGGTGGTTTCAGTTGGATTGGCATCATATGGGTTGAAGTGACATATTTTAATGTTCATAAACTTTCATTGCACTATTTCTGTTGTAGTATACAGCAGTTGTTTCAATTAATTTTGAAAATTTACAAAGAATTTAGTGAAAATAGCTGTTGTTAATAAACTGGTGTTTTGAACATAAAATTAGAGATGATAGGTTCCAATTTAGCTCACTTTAGAACAGAAATTTTGAATCATAGGGGCAGGGGCAGGTTGGTACCTAAAGGATTAAATTCAAATTGTGCTAAAACTTAGTCACATGATCTCTTTTACTTGTTTCAGTTATTTGACTTTGGCCATGCTGGAGAACCGCCTTTAGTCGAATAATTTGACCCCAGGACTTATTCTTTGTAAGCCTAGTACTTATTCTATCGGTCTCTTTTGCCGAACCGCTAAGTTACGGGGACATAAATACACCAGCATCGGTTGTCAAGCGATGTTAAGGGGACAAACACAGACACACAAACACACACACATATATATATATACAACGGGCTTCTTTCAGTTTCTGTCTATCAAATCCACTCACAAGGCTTTGGTTGGCCCGAGGCTATAGTAGAAGACACTTGCCCAAGGTGCCACACAGTCAGATTGAACCCGGAACCATGTGGTTCATAAGCAAGCTACTTACAACACAGCCACTCCTATGCCTATCAACTTTTAATTAACTGACAAAGGTTAATTAGCATCATATCAGATAGAAAAATGATGACTCATCTAATTAAGCATAAACTGTTTGCTAAAACATTTAAACAGCTTGCAAAATCCATTTACTATGTTATCTAAAATGCTGACTGATGGAAAAACAAAAACAAAAAAAAGATGGTTGTTCTCTCTCCAAGAGAAAGGCTAACACCAGAAAGATAAAATTCTGCATATTTTAGATGAACTATTTAAATTACTTGATATGTTCATAGATCTAATAGAAAGACTTGCCAAAGATTTACTTATTTAGTGTTTTATAATCATACTCATGTTAGTGTATTTATATAAAGTGGTGTGTCTAATTTAAGGTTTAATATTTTATCTAATATTTTATCTATTTTAACCCTTTTGTTACTAACCCGGCCAAAACCAGCTCAGGCTCTGTGGTAAAATGTCTTGTTTTCGTAAGTTTTGAATTAAAATATTCCACCAAGCCTTAGTCACAATTTACATTCCTAACACTAGGTTAATGATAACTAAGTTATTTTACTAAATTCTTTGTTATATTTAAAATAATTGAAAGAAACACAGTGCATCTCAAAATAAATACAGTAACGAAAGGGTTAAAACTAATGGTGTAAGATGTGTATTTATATAGAGTGGTGTGTCTTGTCCAAGGTTTAACACTTTTATCACAACGCTGATTTAAAATTTTGGCACAAAGCCAACAATTTTGGGTGTTGAGGTAAGTCAATTTACACAGACACTAATGCTCAACTGATACTTATTCTACAAACCCTAAAAGGATGAAAGACGGTCGACTTCAGAACATAAAGACAGGCAATATGCCACTAAGCATTTTGCCTGGCATGATAATGATTCTGCTATCTCATCGCCTTAGATATTGTAATACAAATGGTGCTTGATGTGTACTATATAGAGTGGTGCATCCTGAATAAGGTGGAATGTTATTAAAATCAGGATACCAGTTTTACACATCAGTTTGCTCCTCACTCACTTTTCCAAGAAATAAAAATATGAAGAAATTCTTACCTGGAGTTGCAGCATCAGTAATTGGCATGAACTGTTGTGCTAGAGTAAGTTCCTCGGTGATTTGTCTCAGCTCTTCTTGTTGTCTGAGAATTGTTTGTTGCAGTTGCTGAGATTTGAATTTGAGTTGTTTATGTAATTGTTTTTGAGCTGGAGTTAAAAACAACTGGGGGAACAAATTCTGAAATCAATAAAAAACGTATTTTAAACATTTCATTTATGTTGCTTAGAAAGTTTCAGTTAAAAGTTGTAATTTAAAACAAAATTGTTTAATGTTTTTTCTGTATTATACATTTGTTGCTTACCTTTAAATCACACTGAATTAATTTTATGAACATTGTCTGAGATGGTAGGTAGAGGTCTATTGTCTCAATAATAAAAAAAAGAAAACCAAAAAGCCTTGATAATGTTCCTGAAAAATTCTTATTCAAACTTTTTAACAGCATCTGACAACTGGTAATATACAATTGTGACATCTTGTGATATCTGGTGAAATAACATTGTGACATCTGGAGAAATATCATTGTGACATCTGGTAGTATACTGTTGCAATATACCAACATGATATCTGGTGATATACCATCATGACATCTAGTGAGATCTGATGATATATCATTGACATCTGGTGATATACCATCATGACATCTGGTGATATATTATTGTGATATTTGGTGACATACCATTGTGACATATCATTATGATATACCATTGTGATATCTAAGCTACATTGTCCTGACATAGGTGATATACCATTTTGACATCTAATGATATCTCACCCTGAAGATTTGTAGTATACCATCCTCTTTCATATGGAGCCATATGTAAAAACAATAGACCAATAAATCTTTTAAATCACAATTACAAATTATTCATGATCATTGTCGGTTTTCATAGAAAACAAACCTCTACTTTTGCGTACCTTATTATTTGACAGCCTATTATTCTGGAAGAGGTACAATCATAGAATAATTATTTTACTTTGCTGCAAATTATAGAAATACCAATTGCATTCAACTCAATTCATATTGTTTGTGCCCATTTTCCTAAGAATTTTCACAGCAGACACTTCTTGTTGCTTTAGAAAGTTCCAGACAACAGCTCAATTAGATCACATCAACTTAAATCTACATGTGAATGCTCATAATGAGATATAAAGTCTGTTGGTCATACAAGTAGATCGGAGAAATAAAGAAAAGGGTTAAGCATAGGGACATTTTGCAGACTATCCTATCCTGCAGGCAGTGAGAAAAAAAAGGACAGGGATATCTATATAGAGTAAGTTAATCCCTAATATAAGTTATATAGATATTGGTTTGTCTACATCTCCATAACTTGGTTGTTAGGCGAACGAGACCGACAGAATAAGTAACAGACTTTAAAAAAATAATTTTTAAAAAATGTAAGTGGCGCAGGAGTGGCTGTGTGGTAAGTAGCTTGTTTACCAACCACATGGTTCCGGGTCCAGTCCCACTGCGTGACACCTTGAGCAAGTGTCTTCTACTATAGCCTCGGGCCAACCAAAGCCTTGTGTGTGGATTTGGTAGACAGAAACTGAAAGAAGCCCATCGTATATATGTATATATATATATATGCGTGTGTGTGTTTGTGTGTGTGTGTTTGTCCCCCTAGCATTGCTTGACAACCGATGCTGGTGTGTTTATGTCCCCGTTACTTAGCAGTTCGGCAAAAGAGACCGATAGAATATGTACTGGGCTTACAAAAGAATAAGTCCCGGGGTCGAGTTGCTCAATTAAAGGCAGTGCTCCAGCATGGCCGCAGTCAAATGACTGAAACAAGTAAAAGAGTAAAGAGTAAGTACTAGGGTTCGTTTGTTTGAGTGAAACCCTTCAAAGCCACAGTCCAATTACTGAAGCAATTAAAAGGTAAGAAGTATTACCATCAATATATCTTCTTTACAGCAGTGCACCTGTCTCTGTCCTCATTTTTGATCACCCTCTCACTCTTTCTCTGGCTGGGTAACCATGTACCTCCTCTACAGCAAGACACCTGTTTCTGTCTCTCTGTCTCACTATAACCTTTCATTATCTGACACAAGATCACCTCCTCTAATGCCTCCTCTCCTCTCTCAAAGGATCTTTGTCTTGCAGATTACTTGGTGACCCTGCCAGTGTTGGTGCCAAAAAGCACCCAGTCCACACTGTAGAGTGGTTGGCATTTGGAAGGGCATCCTGCTGTAAAAACCATGCCAAAACTGACCTCGCTGGTGCTTGTGCCATGCAAAAAGCACTCTGTCCACTCAGCTGTAAAAACTGTCCCAAAACAGACACAGAGGTCTGGTGCAGTCTCCTGCCTGGTCAGCTTCTGCCAAACCATCCAACCCATGCCAGCATGGAAGGCAGAAGTTAAATGATGATGATGATGATAATCTCTAGTCATTGAATATGTTGTGTTTAGTTGTTGCAATAAAGGTACAGCAAATAAGTGCATCTGTTGCCAAGTCCTGAGCTAAATGTAACTGCAATTCAAATATTATTATTGGTCATGGAAAATCTGGTACTAAGCACTCTTCTGTGAAACAGTCTAACCTTAATTTAGAAAGGAGATTTCTTGTTAGCACTAAATCTCTATTTTTTTGCATTTTATCGGGTTAACTTCTTTGGATTTTTGTGCCTTTGATTTTCAAACATAATGGCATAAATGCCATTATGTTTGAAAATGCCTCAAGAAATGAATTAGAATTCAGTTATATTATCTATTTATGATTTAATTAAAGAAATGGAGCTTAGAATTGGAGAAAATTAGTGATATTTCAGCGTCCTCTATAAACATCCATTATCAAAGTAATATCAGGATTTATGATTTTGAGCAAAAGTAGTGTTATCACAAACTTAAAATTGCATCAATACTTTCATTACTATGTGGCTAGGATCATTATAAAACAACAACAGCAACGACAATGAACTGATATATTTTAGGTCTCTGGATACTAGTGAATTCATGAGGAGAATGTAACTTAATTTTACAGTATTTTTGAATAGTGGAGATGAGGGCATATCTTAACATTCTTTTTTCTGATGGGAATTGTGCAGCTCCAAGTTATAAGACTAACTGGAGCTCAAATTCAGTTCTGAGACAGGAAATTGATATCTCATAAATATATGTAAAAATACCTATGTGTAATCAATTTAACTGTATCTAACTTACCTGGGCAGGTGACAGTGACATGACAAAAAGGTTAAACCTACAGTAACAATGTACACCAATGATTATTGTACTGAATCAAAATATTTCATCCAGATTCATGCAATAATTTATATTGTTATGTTTTTTTTTATCTTGGACTAATTACACTTCATTAAATTCTCTAGTTTCTAATTTATAAAGAGAGAGAACGGCGGGAATTTAAGAGTTAACATTCACACATTGGTTTCCTCTGAATGTAATTAAACCTTAGATCTACTTTTTATCATTTTTGAAAATGAAATATAGGTGAGAGAGAGAGGGGGGAGAGGAAGAGAGAGAGAGAGCAGACAGATAAATAGATAGTTAGATAGATAGAGAGGGGCAGGTAGACTAATAGATAAAGAAAGAGAGATGTCAACCCTTTCCTGATAGGAAAATCTCTATACAGTTACAGAACCCACAAGAAATTGAAGCCAAATCCCCTTCGAAGCATGTACTACTGGCTTTAACCTTTAGCATTTAAACCAGCCATAGCCGGCCTAAATATTCAGTTTTATATTCAAACTGTCAAGGTCCAGCCTCTCACACCTACCCTACAATGTAATTTTAAAAATAAACAATCACATCATCAAAGTCTTAAAGCCATGAGATAAAGCATGATTAATTCAGAACAATATGAATAAATAAGTATCATATTTCACGGAATAATCTGAATGTTAAACAGTTAAAAAACAAACCTAGAATCAGAACAATTCAATGAGGTGTTCCCTATCTGTAACAACTTTGTTTACAGATCTGCTCCGTCAGAATAGATCTATTCTAATTAAGCGAAAACAAAGAAGAAAATTCAACAAATCAAAAGATAAAATGCAAATAAATGTAAGCTTACAGCAGGACTTTGGGTAAGTTGAGAAAGAGGTATCCCTGATACAGCTAATGTAGGTTGTCCTTGGGTAAGCACAGTAGATAATTGCTATAAAGAGAAGGAAAAGAAAACAATTCAAAATGATTTTGGTTAAACAGAGAGAATAGTTATATATTCAACACTATGATTCTACCATATATGCATAATGTAAATGTAAAGGATCTTTGTTAAATAGAACAATAGCATGTACACTAACTATTCTACCTATCTATTTGTGCATATCTGCCAGTGCCATGTATGCCATAAGGTCTGCAGTTTTTTTGTAATGTTGTTGCAGCTCTAATAAAAAAAAAGCATATTACTCTACCCCTGGTAGTCAAGTACTATTTTTTTCCACTTTGTTTGGCATTTATGTGCTTACACATGTGTCTGTGTGTGTATATACATACATATATATATATATATATATACACATTTTGTTATATTTCGGAATGGTCATATTGCCAGTTTAGCCAATAAAAACACACGCACTATATATTTGGTGTTATTTATTTAACCTTATAAGATTAAGATTAATGTAAAAAATAAATATCACTGAAGCAAAATAACACCAAATATATAGCGCGTGTGTTTTTATTGGCTAAACTGGCAATATGACCATTCTGAAATATAACAATATCTGTTTCAACACACAACTTCACATAAAAATTCTTGCACAACAAATATTTAAACGTATATACACACACACACACACACACATTATATATATATATATTATATATATATATATATATTATATATATATATATATTATATATATATATATACACACACACACATACATATAGTATATGTATGAACACACACACATAAATACATTTAAAAAAAACAGAACATGGTATATATACATATATGTGTGTATATATATATATATATATATATATATATATGTATGCATGTATATATATATATATATATGCATACATATTACATTAAGGGCTGTTAATGTAATAATGTATTTTTTAAAATTATATATATATACACACGCACACAAATATATGTATACATATACACACACACACACACATTCTTATTAATATTTAGTAGAAGCAACAGAGTGACTAAGTCTCAGAGTTTCATGCATTGGCTATACTCATATCTTGAGTTCTATTTTTCCTGTTTGCACCGACATACCTATATACACACATATATATATTTATATATGTATATATACATATATTTATATAGATATAATATATATATATATGAATATATATATATGGATATATAAAAGATACCTATACCACTATATGTCTGTATATACATGTATATGTATGTTTGTATATCTGTCTGTCTGTATTTATGTATATAATTGAAAATTGGTAACCAAAATTATTTTATGGCTTCTCAAAGTTTCATGTGACTGATTTTTGCAGTTATGCATAACACATCAGGCAGAAAGACAAAATAAGGTGCCCCAAAAATCTCCCAATAAGGAAATCCCAAGATTGCAAGTTGATTTGCTTGAAATAGAAAACAAAGCTCTCAAAAAAAAAAAAAAGTATAAACTAGTACTCTTAGATATACACAAAACACAGGATGTTGTAAGTTTACTCAATCACACATGAACACGTGTGTGTATGTGTGTATAAGTATAGTAGTGTAAACTTACAGATGTGTTGGTACACACACAGACACGGATACTCACACACACACACACACACACAGACATGTACTAATATACACATATACATACACGCATAAAATATTATATTACTTAAAAAACAGTTTGATATGGTTCAGTAAGTCTTTGTCTAACCCGTCTCAACAAGGAAAAGTGGACAGAGAACAAATGAATGAATACATAAACATACATGTATACCTTCATATATATGTGTGTGTGTGTGTGTGTGTGTATGTGTGATGATGGCTTCTACCATAGAAGATGACATATGAGCATTCAGCTTTTACCACATGACTGGCTCAAATGATTTATTTATAGTGGTCAAATGTTTGTGCTACATGTTAGCTCATATTTGAAGACCAGGTGCACAGTGTACAACAAAAAAAAGTGTTGAAGTGATCACAGAGTAATGTGAGATGAAGTGCTTTGCTTCAGAACACAATACACCACTTGCTCTAGGGATTGAAATCATGATCGCTAGACTGGGAGTGCAACATACCGACCACTAAGCCATGTGTGTGTGTGTGTATATATCTTTTATCTTTTACTGGTTTCAGTCATTTGACTGTGGCTTAATAAATCCTATAGGAGTATTTTTCATCACAGACAAGTGAATTTTGGAAGAGAGGCCTAGCAAGTCTACCAGATAGATGGAAGAGCATTGTAGAAAATGGAGAGCATATTTTAGATTAAAAAGAACTTGTTTATCTTAATTTTGAGAAATAAAAGTAGTATTAAAAAAAGCATTATTTATGGGATAGCCCAATATATATATATATATACCAGCACTTTGACCCAGCAGCGCTGGGTCATAGTGCTAGTGCATGCATATACAGCTGCATGCGTTAGCACATACACGCGAGTACTGTCCAAATCTCCGACCAATCACATACAGCTAGCTGGCATTCAATTGGCGTATCAAGTTTCAGGCATTTTGATTGGATTTTGGATAGAAAATTCACAAAAAGTCACTTGTATTGATTTTTTAATGGCTTTGTGGGGTGACTGGGGAAATGTAAAGATGTGCACGACCACCCTTGGACGGTTTTGAATGACCATAGAAAGTGTGAGCCCTCTAACTGAAAAATTGTGGATTTGTATAAAGGACACACACAGAGACAGACATTTTGCTGTTTATATATAGAGAGATTTGATAAAAATGAATAGAAATGGCTTTTCTGATAATTTTTCCACTTTAATAATTAGATGTTTATAAATTATTAGGTGTTTACCACTTGTAAAGATCCAATAATTTATAAACATCTATTAAAGTGGAAAAATTATCAGAAAAGCCATTTCTATTCAATTTTACAAATATATATAATATTGAACTTTCTAGTTCTTATTCTACTATACATGCATACATACATATATATATATACACACACATTTTTTTACTGTCTTACTTGTTTCAGTCATTTGACTGCAGCCATGCTGGGGCATCACCTTTTAGTCAAAGAAATCGACCTCAGGACTTATTCTTTGTAAGCTTGGTACTTATTCTCTTTTGCCAAACCACAAAGTTACAGGAATGTAAACACACCAACACCGGTTGTTAAGTGATCGGTGTGGTGGACAAGCACAGACACAAACATAAATATATACATGTATACAAAGGCTTCTTTCAGTTTCTGTCTACCAAATCCACTCACAAGGCTTTGGTTGGCCCAAGGTAACAGTGGAATACACTTGACCAAGGTGCCATGCAAGTGGACTGAACTTGGAACCAATTGGTTGGGAAACAAACTTATTACCACATAGCCACCCCTGTGTATATAATTTTCATTATTTTAATCTTTACTTTTTCCATGCTATCACAGCTCAGACAAGACTTACAGAAGCAATTTTTTCTTTCAACCAGATGTCCCTTGCCCCATTTTCTAAGAAAGGAATCTTCTCACATATTCCACTTCCCTTTCTTCTATTTTTTTCTCCACCAAACACTTTCCCACCAATCGTTCTATACTTTCCTTCTTTCCTTCGATTCTCCCATCTCTCCTCTATTCTCTTCTTTAACCTTTTTATAGTTAAGACCTTCAAAGAAGATACTTTCATTCATGCACCATCACCACCTTCACTCTGGTTTATATGCAGTCTGAATACAATGGCCGTTACATTTATTACAACAATATTTGAAAACACTTTCTAGATTAATTTTAAACATTTCCTTCATGCAACAAAAAAAGTGATTCTAGCTACACATCTTTACAGAGTTATGTCCCCTGGCCCATATACTGACATTGTACATTGAAATAGCTACGTTATGTCATTTTACTAAAATCATTCTTACCTCACACTGTCAACGAGTAGCCATAAGAACAACCCTTTTCTATAAATACTACTCGTTTTTACATATATATTTTCATCTAAACTGAATTTTCTCATTACTTGTTTTCGCATAATATATATAGACTACAAACACATGTATATATATATATATATATATAATATATATATAATAAACCTTTACATAAATAAATAACGTGAAATACACGAAGGGACGAACAAAAAGACAAACGGGTCATTCAAAGCCTTCATTCTTCAGTCAGAAACTGATCCCTCATCACAGATTTCGGCTGTTTAATATATATATATATATAATATATATATATATTATATATATATATATATGTCTACACACACACACACACATATATATACATCCATATATAAATGATGATACATATATACATCTATATATTTACGTATTATAATAGATCAAAATTCAAGTGAATCAGGCACTTAATGGTAAAATGTATACACAACAAAAATAGAAGAATACATACGCAGGTACAGTTATTCAGGTTATGTATATGATTAACTGCACCCAACTGAGTATATTGCGAGCCCTGAGGCTAATCAAGAAATGCACATTGCATTAAATGCCGGGTCCATAATATACTTCAGATCTATGCAATGAGCAGGTTCTGAGAGAGGTGAATAATAAATGAATAAATAACTACAGCTGTTTCCAACGGAGTTTTAATTGATCAATGGAGACATTACATCGTCAGAAAAATCTGTTTTCATCGGGTGAATACATGAACCAAAACATTCAAAATCCAACGGGATGTGCTTCCTCGTGATTATATGACCCTTGCTGGATTTTGAATGTTGTGGTTCGGGTATTCACCTAATGAAAACAGATTTTTCTGACGATGTAATGTCTCCATTGATCAATTAAAAATTCATTGGAAACAGCTGTAAAGAGTTGACACAATATTCATCTGTTATTATTCATTCATTTATATATTAACATGTATACACACATACATGTTCATGAATGAATATATATATATATATATAGGTATATATACATACATATATGTACATACTGACATATATATATATATACATATATACGTGTATATATATATATATATATATATATATATATATGCATATATGAGTACAGGACATCACAAAATGTAAACAACATGAAATATGAAAACATGAAATCCGAATTATGAAAAACATGAAATACGAAGACAAACGGTTTTTTTTGCGAACAAGAGAAACAAATGGAAAACAAGACAAGCAACATAAAGAACGACCCTTCATCAGTTGTCGGCTGTTTATCTACTCCACATTTCGAACAACTCATGACAATATGTTCCTTACAGAAAACAGTTGCTCTCACAAACCAAAATAAAATTTGGGATTTTGCGGAGAGTCAAAGTTGGTAGCAAAAACAGGAAAGTGAAACAAATAGTGAGGGCTGGCTAAGTGAGACGGGGTAAGGTGGTGAACACTGAGGAACATACTTTGACAAGAGAAAAGATAGGAGAGGGGACAGACAAGAATACATCTGGTCTATGCAACAGATTGGAAGAAAAGAAAGATGAACGCATGCAGAAAAAAAAAGATGGACGGTGGTCATATGTAAGCAACAAGAGAGTAAAGGAGTAGATAAACAGCCAACAACTGATGAAGGGTCATTCTTTATGTTACTTGTCTTGTTTTCCATTTGTTTCTCTCCTTCACAAAAAACAATTGTCTTCGTATTTCATGTTGTTTACGTTTTGTGGCATCCTATACCCATATATGCTTTCATATACACATATATGCGTACTTATACACAATGGCGGTGCTCCAACATGGCCACAGTTATTGGACTGAAACATGTAAAAGAATATGTCAGTATGTACACATATGTATGTATATATATATATATATATATATATATATATATATATATATATATTTTATTTATATTATTATATGATTGAATACCATGATCCATTTCCAAGTAAGTTAATCTATCTAATTGATAGATATGTTATATGTACACATTTATATTTTCAAAGCAGTGAGTTGGTAGAATCATTAAGCATCAGATGGAATGTCCAACAGTATTTGTTCTGATTGTCTGTACTCTGAGCTCAAATCCCACACAGAATAAACTTTCATCCTTTCATAATTAATGAAAACATACAGCTCCAGAGGTCTGGGTGAGATGCCTTGTTAGTATCTGTTCTGGCTCTTTCTGTTTTGATACAACACCTCTGACAGCACTGGTGGAAACTGTACTGGGCCAAGTTGGTGGCTTTTCCATTTGATAAGCATCAAAGGCACACAGGGAGGTGTAAGCTTGTATGCATGGGTAGCTACTAGTCTTACTCAAAGGGTCTTGCCCTGGTCTGCACAGAAATTCTACACATATACATGTGAGTGTGTCTATACATATAAACACATTAAGACAACCTGCTACCTTATACATAGATTATTTCTTGATCCAGACTGAGTCTTTCTCAAAAAGATAATATTTTTTAGATCCTGACTGCTTACAGAACTGTTTAATCTGAGCAAAATTTTAGGGCATATTCATGAATCTTACAAATGGAATGGAATGGTAAAAATCAAAAATATAAAATTTCCAATTACTAATGAAAAAATACTAAAGATGTCTAATAGTGCAGAAGCCATCAATTATGAAAATTAGATAACATCTACCAAACCTAGGTATAAACTGTGCAAATGTATGACTGAAAAGAATTCTATATAAAGATACAACAGTCACACTTTATTTCAGATGCATCTAAAAGAGAAATATGACTAAATTACTTAACTGCATCTGCCCTCAAAAGAAAACATTTTCATTTATAACATCAAATAAAAACTGTGAAAGTTGTACAGAAGAACCTCATCCTCGAAAGCCTGCTCAACACTAAACATTTGGTCTGAAAGATTAAAAAAATGTAGACACTTATCATGTAATGAAACTGTACGCCATTACCAGCAAATAATCCATCTGTCCACTATATAGGGAAGTAGCTTTCTTCTGAATGTACAGGCAATAAAGTGGCCACCCATATGGACAGAAACAATACGGGGTTAAGAGGATTCTTTGGTCTTGTTGAGGACAAGACGTCCTCTCTAGTGATGGTGCCAAAGTAAAAAGCACCCAGTACACTCTGTAAAGTGGCTGGTGTTAGGAAGGGCATCCAGCCATGAAGCATAGTCTTTTGAGTAATTTAGGAAGGAAGTAACACCAAATGAGAATTGTGTTGCAACACAACCATTGCCTGACACATGCCAGCATGGAAAGTGGAAGTCAGTCAAAGATAACTATACTTTAACTCACACACACAAATACATATAAATACATACATATCTCTCCCTGTATCTTTGTGTGTGTGTGTGTGTGTGTACATATACACATCTATGTACATAAATATGTGTATATGTCTGTCTGTCTATAAATATGCATACTTACATGTGTATGCGCGCACACACACACACACACACACACACACACACACACACACACACACACACACACACATTAACAAATGTTCTTGAAACAGCCCAGATTAAAATAATGACGTGTAAAATATTTATAGGGTACCTATGAATGTAGAACATCACTAGCTCTAACATTGTGTCTCAGTGAAACTTCTGAAAGAGATTTGTGTATTAAAAACACAGCGTTTTGCTCAAAACACCAGTGCATTGCCTAACAAGTGTTTCCACCTTGGTAATGAATAGCCTGTCCTAAACTAAGCTGACATATGCTAGTTTACTAAATTCTGTACTGGAAAAAGCATTTGTCAGCTTAGTTCAAAACATGTTGGTGTATTTGTCATTGAGGAGACTAAACTGAGTTGAAACACTGTATAAGGTGATACATTGATGTTTTGAGCAAAGCCACTTCAGTTTCTCTTGAGACAAAATATCCCAGCTAGTACCATTCAGTATTTATATTTTAATATGTTACGCACAGTAGAATTTTACACCACACACATGCACATATAAACATATATATATAGACACATACACACACATATACATTATATATATAAATAAAAACATACACATACATACATAGGCACATAGGTATTAGTGCAAAGAAACAGGCCTGGAAGGCCTGGAGGGATGGGGGCAGCAGGGAACTGTACCAGGTAGCCAAAAGGGAGGCTGGGCGATAGGTATACATAGCAGAAAAGAAGAAGTTTGCCATGTCCAGCGACGTGAGGACCAAAGAGCTGAGGTATTTCGGATTGCCAGACAGTATGTGAGAGAAAATAGTGATGTTACAGGAGAGATATGTGTCCGCATGGATGATGGGGCACTTGCTTTTAATGTTGGTGAAAAGAAAGAGGCTTGGAGAAGCCATTATGAAAGACTGCTGAATGTGGAGAATGAATGGGAGGAGGAGAGCCTGCCAAATGTTGACCCAGTAGAGGGACCAGCTATCCAAATAGACAGCTCCCTTGTAGTTAAGGCAATTAAGGATATGAAACCAGGTAAAGCCCCCAGCCCATCAGGAATCACTGCTGAGATGCTTAAAACAGCTGGTTATGTGGGCTATGGCCTAGTCACCCGCATTGTAAACCAGGTAGTTCATAATGGAGTCATACCCAATGACTGGCGTAGCAGCACCATAGTCAACTGCTACAAGGGTAAGGGTGATGCTCTAGATAGAAATAACTACAGTCCCCTTTTATTCATCATAGTCCCCTTTTATTCATCATAGTCCTCCAGGCAATAACAGAGGAATTCAAAACAGGTTGCCCCTGGGAGCTCCTCTATGCTGATGACCTGGCTCTCATAGCAGAATCACTACCGGAACTAGAAAAGAAATTTCGGGTGTGGAAGCAAGGGTTAGAATCAAAGGGCCTTAGAGTAAATGTAGCAAATTCCAAAGTTATAGTAAGCAGAAAGGCGAACTCAGCACACACACCCTTGGGTAGATGGCCCTGCTCGATCTGTAGGAAAGGTGTAGGTAGAAACTCCATAGGATGTACCCAGTGTAAGCTATGGACACATAAGAGGTGCAGCAACATCAAAGGGAAATTAACTGATAAGATAGCTTTCATGTGCGGCAGATGCACAGGGACAATAGATACCACAGATACTCAGAAAACAGATTCCATCACACTCCAGGGGGAGAAACTAGAAGTAGTTGATAGTTTCCGCTACCTGGGTGACCAAGTTAGTAGTGGAGGTGGATGCTCAGAGAGTGTCACCACTAGAATATGAATAGCCTGGGCAAAGTTCAGAAAGCTCCTACCCCTACTGGCGACAAATGGTCTCTCGCTCAAAGTGAAAGGTAGATTGTATGACGCATGTGTGCGAACTGCCATGCTTCATGGTAGTGAAACATGGGCTGTGACTGCAGAGGACATGCGTAGACTTGAAAAGAATGATAGCATGATCCACTGGATGTGTAATGTCAGTGTGCGCGCACGACAGAGGGTAAGCACCCTGAGAGAAATGCTGGACATAAGAAGCATCAGATGTGGTGTGCAAGAGCGACGCTTGCGATGGTATGGTCATGTACTGCGGGTGGATGAGGAGAGATATGTGAAGAAGTGCCACTCCCAAACAGTTGGAGGTATCAGGGGGAGAGGTAGACCCAGGAAGACATGGGATGAGGTAGTCAAGCATGACCTCAGAGCGTTGGGCCTCACTGAGGCAATGGCGAAGGACTGAGATCTCTGGAGATATGCTGTGACTGCAAAGACCCAGGCTGCTTCCTGCACCAGTTCCGCATAGC
Organism: Octopus sinensis; assembly: GCF_006345805.1. Classification (NCBI taxonomy): domain Eukaryota; kingdom Metazoa; phylum Mollusca; class Cephalopoda; order Octopoda; family Octopodidae; genus Octopus; species Octopus sinensis. Next base: position 28,942,139 of record NC_043016.1, on the reverse strand, counting down.
CCCTGCCCATTCAAAGTACCTTGGATTCCAGAACATCCCGCTGTGCTTGAGGAGACCTGTTGAGTCAAGTACATGAACATCGAAATAAATATCAATGGAAATAGTAGTTGTGATACCTGTGCCGGTGGCACATAAAAAGCACCAGCGCTGCCTCGACTGGCTTCTGTGCCGGTGGCACATAAAAAGCACCATCCGAACGTGGCCGATGCCAGCGCCACCTTGGCTGGCTTCCATGCCAGTGGCACGTTAAAAGCACCAACTGATCGTGGCCGATGCCGGACTCCCCTGGCACCTGTGCAGGTGGCACGTAAAAAGCACCCACTACACTCGCGGAGTGGTTGGCGTTAGGAAGGGCATCCAGCAGTAGAAACACTGCCAGATCAGACTGGAGCCTGGTGCAGCCCCTGGCTTCCCAGAACCCGGTCGAACCATCCAACCCGTGCTAGCGCGGAAAACGGACGTTAAATGATGATGATATCATCGTCGTTAATGCTCGATGATATATCTATATATATATATATATATACACACACACGCATACATATGCACACACACACATACATATGAACACACACACACACTCATATGAACACACACACACACTCATATGAACACACACACACACACGAACACACACACACACCAATATATATATATATATATATATATATATATATAATATATATATATATATATATATACATATACATATACAAACACAAAGTATTTTCACATCTCTGTTGGGATACTTGCAAATAAATATGCCAGATGAGTTCTTTGACACCAGTGCTCTACATGAAGGGAAAGCAATTAGTGATTACATCAAAACAAAGGAAACTAATGCAGTATCAACCATTGATGAAATGGGCTTACACTCAGCCACTGGCCCTCATGGATTCCCAGCAATTTTCCAAAAAAAAAAAAAAAAAATGCAAATGGACTTTAGCAACATCACTGAAAATCCTCTTCCAAAGTTTTCTTTTAAGTGGTATACTTTCCAGAAAGTTAAAGGAAGGCATAATATGTCCTATCCATTAAGAAGAAAGCAGAGCAGATGCTACAAATGATAGGCCTGTCTCTCTAACCTCACATGTCAGCAAAGTCCATAAAATGCAGTGTGAGGAGGAAGCTGATCATGTTCTTTGAAGACAATGACTTGCTCTCTGACACTTGGCAAGGCTTTTGCTCAGGAAGAAGCTACCTTACAAAGCTCCTGCAACATTATGACTGGATGATGTTGAAATAACTTATGAGTTGCTCAAATGTGGCATGTCCCAATTTTTCAAAGACTTTTGATAGGGTTGATTATGGAATATGCCACAAGCAGTAAGAACTCAGTATAGTTGGAAAACTGGGTGAGTGCTTTTTGACTTCTTAAAAGACAAAAGCCATGATGTAGCAGCCAATGGAGCCCACTCCTAGAAGAGATTGATAGTGACTGAAGTCTTAGGGCCACTGCTGTTTCTAGTGGTTCTCTCAGTCATGCCATCTGTTACACAGACAGCCACTCTAACTAGCTATATCAACAATACAAAAGAGTAGCACAAGCAGTCAAGAACCTTCTCAAAACTAATCTTCTGCAGAAAGAACTAGATTCCATATATAAAAGGGCTGAAGAAAACAACATACAATTTAATGCAGGGAAATTCAAAGCCCTTCACTAACAGCCAACTTGTGCTAACATGCAACACCATAGATACTTTGGACCAAAAGGGAAGGCAATCCTAGAATTTAACACAGTGCATGACATGGAGATTGATATAAGCAAAAATTTTTTCATGTATATATATATATATATATATATATATATATATCCCCAAGAAAGTGGCATGGTGCTGGTGAATGACCAGATGAATTCTAAGAACTTTGAGAACAAAGGGCAAAGAAACTATGAGGATATTGTCCTCAACTCTCAATTATGGTTGACCCACACTGTCAACTTAAAAGCAGAATTTCAAGAAGAATGAATCAATAAAATATTCAAGCGACTGGGAGTGACTGAAAGAATTACTATTCTACTCACTGGGGCAAAGAAGGGAGGGATAAGCAGTGATCCATATATGGAAGATCCAAGAGAGGCTGACACTAAACTATTGCATTGAAAGTTATGTCAGTCCCTGAACAGGATGCCATTGTACTATTCCAAAGGTTCCACTCCTTTAATCAGGAGTAAGGACCAGGTACTGCAATAGCTTGTGATCCAAAGGCCAACAGCTATTTATTATCTTGGCCCCAAAAATGAGAGATTTACACAGAGTTGGGGTAGATGTTTTCAAGAATCAACTTGGCTTTCTGCTGTCCAAGATCCTAGATGATCCTACATCACAGCGAGAAACTCAAAAGAGGCAGTGATACTAAACTCTGGATTCACCAAAAGTCAACCACATTAAGAAAGGCCATTGAAAAGATGATAACACTGGCATTGCCTAAGCATGGCCATAGCCTTTAGATGATGATCATAAAAGAATTACACACACACAAATTTATATATATATTTTAAAGTTTACCTCAATAGAATTTCTATAAAATTCAGAGCCAGCACTGAATTCTATAGAAAATCTGTAGAGGAAAATTTTAAAACAAGAACATTTCACAGTTAATACATTGTCATCGTTGTCATCATCATCTTCATCAACAACATCATTTGATGACTGTTTTCCATGCCACATGGGTTGGACATTTGACATGAGCTAGCAAGCCAGAGGAGTGTGTTGAGTTCTAGTGTCAGCTTTGATGTGATTTCTACAACGGGGTGACCTTCCTAATGTCAACCATTGTGTGTTCGGTGTTTTTTATATAGTATCAACACTGGAAAGATCACCAAATGTGTATGCAGGCATGACTATCAAGTTCACTTCCTACACACATGGTTTTGGATTCAGTCCAACTGCATAGCATTTGAACAAGCATCTTCTACTATAATCCTAGGATGACCAAAGCCTTGTAAATGGATTTAGTAGACAGAAACCAAAAGAAGTCTGTTATGCGTTTCTGTGCACAAAATTTAAGAACTTCACAACTTACATCAAGACATTATTAAATAAAAGATTCATTATGATATCAAAAAAAAAACCTATTGACCTAATGATGATGTTTTCTGTAATTGATCTGAAGAACACTTAACACAAACTGAAGATGCCAACTTTTGGACAGTTCTATTGTGTTGTAATTAACGTAATTGAATTGAATTGTAATTAATATTTGCCAAAAGATGTGAATAACAGAATCAATCAAAATACACAAAATAACCAAAATCAATCACCTTCTCTCACTCTTTCAAAAACAAAAATTATACATTAAGGCCAATATATTACTTATTTTTTTACAAATGTTTGGCATTGTGCCAATGTTACAACAACAACAACAACAACAACAACAGGTAACAAAAGAAAGTGCTTTCCCACACCCCATTGCTGCATATTCAGATCAATGAGCCCAAGTTTTTTCTTAATAATGTCAGGGAAATATATATATGTATAAAACACCAAGAAGTGAAATTCTCCCTCTCAATACATAAATAAACTCATTCTCAATATGAATGATGTTTAACCACTAAATTAAATTAAAATAAATGTAACGCTATAATATGGGATCTGAAGTGCCTGATTTGGAACATGTAATGGTGTCTGAGGCACCCACTTTCAACCCCAAAGATGTAATGGGTGCAGCTTTTGGCACAGGGGTATCAATATCACTAACAATAAACATGCAAAAAGTCTTAAGATTTGCAGTCACAGAAAAACTATAACTTAAAACAAAACTGGTGGTAGACATAAGTAGAGCAAGCTAGACAATAAAATGGAACTTAAATGCCGCTGGTTGATGGTCATAGTGGAACAGGAACCAGAACCCACTGGTTTTGGCAAGAGTTCAGTATGATCAACAATTCCAAGAATAAACTGGTGGGTTAGGTCCACAAGTTAACGAAAAGTAATTGGCTTTCTGGTGTGGAAGTTGATTACCATGTAGCAGGAACCATAGCTAGCAAAATATTCAACAGTCAGCAGAAATGAAAGCAAAAAAAATTTTTGAACAGGAGTGAACATCTAGTGAACAATGATGATGATGATGATAGTAGTGGTAGTGTTGATGATAAAGATAGCATTGATGATAATGGTGATGGTGATGTTGATAGAAGATTTATTATTGGCGAAGAAGTGAGAAATTAAATTTCAAGGATTATGGAAAAAAACTTAAGGAACAATATAGACAAGCAGAAAATTTTGAACCTTTCAATGTCTGCTATGTTAAAAAAGGAGCGTTGGGGTGTAGTGAAACTGCTATGGTCAAAATAGCATTGAAGTACATTGCTGTATTCAATATATCAGATATTCAAAGACTGATATGGGCAGCTGGCATACAGACTTGAAGAAAGGCTAGAAATGAAAAGTGGCAAAGAAAAGATGATGAAACTGGCTAAACTGAGAAAAGAAGGTTGAATGGTGATACCAACAGACTCGAGTAGAATAAATGTTTGGTTTCAAAGGCAATTGAAGAATAAGACAGGAGATAAAAGGAGACTAGACAGGCTGTTTGGATTAAAAACTATAGGATTCAAGATGAAAATAACGGTGTGTATTAATGTTAATGCAAAGAAGATTAAGAGCTGTATTGCTAGGGAAACTGGATTAAGACGTGTTGCCAAGGAAAAGGAATTTGAAGAAAACTGCCTGTTGGTCTCAAAGCAAATATAAGTGTGCATAAAATTATTTGGAGAAAATGGGGACATGTTCCTGCTAAACCTTGAAGTTACCAGGTTCCAGACTGATATTTGGGAAGTTCTGGACAAGTACAGAAGTGGAGCTGGATGGATTAAAGAAGTTAAGATGAAATTGGAAAAAGCAATTCCAAAACAACAAAAGATGTTTTGGAAGGCATCTGGATTTGATTCAAGTGTTCTGGCAGAAGAGCTACTCTCACTTACATGTAAAAATAGCACTGAGTTCTAATGATTACTATCTAAAAGTATCCACATGAATGGCTGAGAACAGAACAACTCTCAATATGAAAGATGAGATCAAAAGAACAGTGGTAGGGAACTACCATGCAGGTTTAAGTTTAAATCTACAGCGGATGCTCTGAGCAAGAATGTTTACAGAGAAACACCTGTTACTAAATGATCTGCTACTTGTGGAGCAAAAGAGGGTGCTGGAAAGGGCTGTATGTGATAAAAGATCACTTTGAATTAAATACATGTTGCATAGTTGCAAGGGATGTACTGGCCTGAGTATACGGGCCAGTTTTAAAGAAGCCTATCCATGGATTTTCAAGTGTTTGTTAATGTTTGTCACTGCTGAAAATGTTATCAATATCACAGCATCTAGCATGCCACATTGGAAGATGAACCTATAGGTTGCAAAGGAAAGTCTGGGATCCATTAAACTGCATTTTCCAAAGAAATTCTTTTTCTTCTCTACTTTTCGCCTTATTATTAATACCATCATCAATGATATTATATAAAACTGGAAAATGAACTTGGAAAGGAAGATCCAGAAATTAACATTTTATTTATGAATGGCATAAACCTGTTTTCTAAGTTAGAAGTCTAAATTGATCATCATCATCAGTTAACATCCGTTTTCCATGCTGGTATGGGCTGGACAGTTTGACAGTATCCAACAAATTGGAGGACTGCATTGAGTTCATGTTAGTTTTGGCATCGTTTCTATGGCTGGATGCCCTTCCTAACACCAGCCACTTTACAGAGTGTACTAGGTGGTTTTTTCATGCTGCTAGTGAGGTTGCCAAATAACTTCCAATATAGGAAAAAAAATATTAAAGCTCCTTTAGCTGAGTGGGAACATATTTGAGAGAGGGGGAGGCAGCTTTATGCCAGGTGCCGAAAGGTTAAATTATAATAAAGGACAAGCACAGGTATCTTTCTATAGAGAAGATACATTGCTACCATGTATTAATTAAAGGTGGGTGGGAGGAACTGGAAAAAAGATAAAGATGGTAGTATGGGATACCAGAGAGAGAGTAAGTAACATGGTGTGTGCTATATGTGCCAGGATTTTAGAGTGGAGTTTGACATTTCAAGATGTGCAGTAGTTAATCAGAAAAGCAGGTAAGAATATGACATGCAATGGTATTCAGCTACCATCTCAGAAGAGAGAATTAGGGGTTTTGAATGCAACTGTTTTAAATATTTGGGTATCCCAGAATTAGATCAAATTCTAGACAGAATAACGAAGACAATTATGAGAGATACATGTTTAACAAGAATGAAAATTTTATCGTAAAACACTTTAGATTCCAGAAATTTAATCACAGCATCAGCAGCTGGGCCATGGTAGTGATGTGCTATAGCACCACCACTCTTAATTGGATTAAGGAAGAGATTGAAAACATTGATGGAGATACTGGCAAGTTGATGATAGAGTACAAAGCACTGCACCAAAGCACTGGTATCTTTCAATGGCTTGCTCAGGCAACAAGGGATAATCAACACTGGAAAATGTGTTGAAAATGAACATAGATCATTAGACCAGTATTTTGCAAGTAACAGTGAACCACTTGCAGAATACTGCAGAATGCAGCAACATAGTTAAAACAAAAAAAAATGACTGAGAACAAGAATATCTATAAGGAGAGACAGTGTCATGGCAGAAAACCGAAGTAAATACAAAAGAATGCTCCAGCATAGCCAGTTTGAAAATAATATATAACACCCAAAAAGCTTAACAGTAATGAGATTGTTTGAGAAAGGGTGAGCTGAAACAGGAAACTGAGAGTCCAACCTAGAACTAAGTGTTGATACAAACTCTGTAAGAATATTTATGAATATATTTGTAGTGTAATATATGGATTCATAAAATCATGTGGCGATCACAGAAAGATCCTCTGGCAAAATGATTAAATAGAGCACCACTGACTGACATTATTGTGATAGAGAAAGAGATATAGAAGTGCTACATGTAACCATCCTGGACAATCACAACATATCTTGGAAAGCAGATGAGAAAATTGCTAAGTTTTCAGAAATCCATAAATGTGAAACATTTATAAATGTTTCACTTTCATAAGTGTGAAACATACCAACTGAATAATGTAACACACTCACTGGTAAAATTTCCACTTATTTCTTATTTTTATTTTCCTAAAATATTCGTTGCATCTTGCAACTTTTTCAATAATGGACAGAGTCAAAACTATTGAAAAGGTTGCAAGATGCAACGAAAATTTTAGGAAAATAAAAATAAGAAATAAGTGGAAATTTTACTGGTGAGTGTGTTAAATTATAAGGCACAAAAAGAAAATGACTCTCCCCAGACACAACAGAATATGCTTCAACACACGAACTCATATAAAGAATCTTGCAAACCAAATCCAAAAATTAAATATACCAACTGAAGTTGTACTAATATTATTTAGATCTCTTGGCTCTATTCCCAACATATTTATAACACACATCAAAGAATCAAATATGACATTTAACACTATAACCTTACAAAACTTGGCACTAAATGGAACTGCCAACAGCCTGTGAAAGGTACTCTCTGTCTGCCTAAGGTCATATGACTTGATGCAGAATACTGAATATGTACTTCACCTTGGAACCATGCAAAAAGATTGAATGAACATACACAAATAGCTTAAAAGTGCTAAACTGGAAATAGAGACAGAAGGTCTGACAATCATTGCACAAGATCAGAATCTTGCACAGATCCTATCAGCATCACACCATCAAGGATGAAACACATCTATAGTGCAAGATCCGTGGAAAATATGAAGAAACCATTAACCACATAGTTTCTGCATTCCTGTGTCTATCAATGACCAAAGTCATCTACAGGCATAAGGCAGTGATTTTACTGATGCCGGAAAATATGAGGTATAAAACCAAGTCCACTGAGAAGTGGTATGAACATTAGCCAAACATAGTCACTGACAATAAGGATGCTACTATCTTTTGGATTTCCCCATCCACCACACTGAGGGAGAAATAAAAACCAACAAGCCTGACATTCTTATTAAGGATAGGAGATATATAACAATAATTTCAAGAAAAAGGAAAAAAACTTCCAAGTAACCTAGAGAAGTTGACCAAGTACAAAGACTCGGAGATCAAAATTAACAAGATGTGGAATGTGTAGTAGTAGTAGTAGTAGTAGCAGCAGCAGCAGCAGAAGCAGTGGCAGCAGCATGTGGGTATGCACTGTAACAGTGTGTTGCTGTATCCACCATTTGTTGGTGATTCTCTACTTCTGACAGAAGACACCTTCACACCACTCAAGTGACAATCTTCCAGCCCATAGGTCCATTTGGGTAGCCATTGCTAGTGAGAGTTTTACAAGGTCAGAGTGCAAATCCTACCTCAATCTCTTTTAGTTGCCTTTTATTATACACAGAGGAAATGTTGGATCTATTCTTTGGTATGCCAGTCTCCACACAGCACTTGAGCAAAATGAAATGAAGTGCTTTGCTCAACAACATAATATACCATCCAATCTGGTGATCATGAATGCAACTGGCTAACTGCTAGGCTATGCACCTAGAATATGAAGGCTGAAATAATACCAGTGGTCATAGGAGTACTAGGGTTCATGAAGGATGGAATGGAAAAGTTTAGCCACTATATCCCAGGCAACATCAATATCTATGCAGTTTAGATGATTGCACTGTTTGAAATTTAATTCGCCTAATATTGACCTCTCCCCTCTTGGTGCTTCAGGACCATAGTTTGGACCTGACAGTACAGGATATAAAACAAGAAGTATAAAAGGAACAACAACAATAACACTAACAACAAACTTTTCCTATAAGAAAATTGACAGACAAGAAGACATTACAGAGACAGGTTAGAAGGGTGTGCGTTTGCATGTGTGTGTATGTAGAGTTTACAGAGAAATCAGATGAGGATTGCCACCCAGGCCCAACCAAGGAGACCCACAAGACAAGTCAAGGATAGCCCAAACTTCCAGATTGAATGATCTTCACACAAAACTTGCTGATATCCTGATCTATCTTGGAAGTGATGATAACAGTTCAACAGATGCACATGTCAGTAATACCCAGACATTAGAAGGTACATGCAGAACAGTCAACAAGCATTTCAGACAGGTGGTTAAGAACAGATGAAGCTATCACCAAAAAGTCAAGCAGGTGATAAATGTATACAATGCTACCTTTATATATTCAAATACAATATATATTTCAAACAAGTTCAGTTGATGGCACTTCTGTGCTTGTAGAGTTAATCTTGAACTGGCAATGCCTTCCAGAAGGGCAGTCAGACCAAAGATTTCTGAAAGTTATCTTTTGTCTTTGGGTTTAAAGTGCTCAGAAACAGACCAGGTATTTCATTCTTGCCAATACACAAATTTTTGTAAGGAATGTTTGGCATCCTTTGATGCCACTAGACTTCTATGGAATGCTAATGAAGAAGTTACACTGGTCATTCTATCAGACTAGTAGAGGACTGTGAGTGCCTGGCAATATTCCAGATGTTAAGTACTCAGTTTTAGTCTCTGCTTAATGTAGAACTTTATTTCCATTTAAGAGGTGACTTGCAGAAAAATTATTCACCAACCAGAAATCTCTGAAGATACCATGATCTCAATACATGCCAATACATCATCAGCCAAGGCAGAATATTTGCTCCAGTCTTGTCAAAGTATTCTGTTCTTATCCACTGGAAGTCTGGACAACATCAAATCCTAAGAAACAACCGGTCTATTGGTCAGTGCTCTACTATGGTACTATGGTATGGAATTGCCATTCTATGTGCTGAGATGTAAAGTCAACTAATCTGCCCAGGTTAATTTGTGCTCCTGTTACTGCTTTATATTCCTTTGGAATGGTTTTGACCACCTTAGCTCCTGTGGAGTCAATCATATTACGGTGACATAATCAGCAAATGCCAACCTGGCTCTTACATATCACAGTTCAAACAAGATGCATCTTAATACCCTCAGTTTCCATAGCAGTTGTTCAAGAGACAGAACATACAGAAGGAATGACAAATGGTGTCTTTGATAGAACATGACAATTGATAGGCTTTCATTTAGTCTAACCACCAAAAAGATTCTGCTGTATGTTGAACTGACCCAGTCTAAATAGCACTAAGGACAGCTGCCAAATAATAATGGTCAACTTAACTGAAACTTTCTAGATTTGTTACTCACCCTCACTATAAAGTCTTATGTGAAGTGAATGCTGTCATGGATAACTCAAGATTATGCAAAATTGCACTTTCCTGACCATAGTACTGACAAAAAGTGCCAACCCCTTTGCTAGCACCTTAGACAAAATCTTTAACTCTGCTGAATGCAATAATAAACTAGATATGATCAATGATGTTCCACTTGCTTAAGCTTTTTCTCAGTAATACTACCAGCCCTCAGCTAATTTTCCCATCATGTTGCAAGCGGTAGTAAATGTCTGCTAAGACATTAGCAAACAAGCCTGATATATATAGTTTTTAGATCAGATCATTGAAGACAGAATTTTTGTATAGCTATTTATTACCAACTATATTTCAGTTACTTTTGATATCTTTTCAATTTCCTTTCTTTTGTTGAGAACAATGACCATATCTGTTTCATCACTCACCTTGAACAGATGAGCAAAGTCATTTACATCTGCCTGGAATCAAGTAACAAGTCTCTGATCTGGTTCCATCAAAGACTGAAGTGTTGCTTTATTACCAACACTAAACATCTGTTACACAGTTATATTAAATAGCTTCTATCCTTTTATATTTAAGAATATAAATTTTAGTTCAGACAACACAACCTCCATGTTTGACATTGAAGAAATGACTGAAGTGGAGAGCCTTCTTTCTGCTACACATTAGTAATGATATCTTTCTTAATCCTCTCTTCTAATTTACTCATGAGTTTCTCCTATAATTTAGTTTTCTCTATTGCTACTTCTTTACTTAGATACTATAAATTCTCTTCTAATCCCATCTTCAAGGAACTCCACTACAAATTGTTAATGATCACCCCTGTTGACTACAGCCAAACTAATTCACTAAATCAGTTACTGTGGACTTTGTGTCCTAACGAAAATCTGTTCAGCTTCCAGTAATCAGCTCTGTTTATGCAATTAATCTAGCTCAATCAAGCAGCTCATAAGCTAGAGGACTGTGCAGCCAACCAGTTGAAACTGTGAGCATCCTTCACTCTGTCGACATTACAAAAACTTAACTTAAATATATTTTGGATAACTTGAAGCAGTTCTTTCTGTCCACAGTGGTACATTTATGAGATCCAGAAATTGTAGCACAACCGGAACTGTTTGAACAGATGTGCTAAGGTTTTAGATTCCACTCTCCTATTAGCTTATCCTACAATACAGTCTCAGCATGCATCTAAAATGCCATTCCAGTCTTCCACTAGTATTATGATTGAGAAATAATAAATTTTTTTTCAAATCTATTTTGGCACACAGCCAGCATTTTGAGAAGAGGCAAGCTAATTACACTGACCCCAGTACTCAACTGGTACTTATTGTATCATCCCCAAAAGGACATAAAGTTAAGTTGACCATGGCAGAATTTAAACCCAGAATGGTAAAGGTAGAAAAAAATGCCAGCTCACCACCTTTAATAATAATAGTATTAATAATAATTTCTTATATTAGATCATTCATTCATTAACAATAATACAAGCCATGTACAGAGACGCTGCTAGTAAGGTGAGGGTTGGCACCGAGTACAGTGAAGAATTCAGGGTAGAGGTTGGGGTCCACCAAGGTTCAGTCCTCAGTCCTCTCCTATTTATCATAGTCCTCCAGGCAATAACGGAGGAATTCAAGACAGGATGCCCCTGGGAGCTCCTCTATGCTGATGACCTTGCTCTAATTGCTGAGTCTCTATCAGAACTAGAGGAGAAGTTTCAGGTATGGAAACAAGGTTTAGAATCGAAGGGCCTTAGAATCAACCTAGCCAAAACCAAGTCCTATAAGTAGGAAGGTAGACCAATCACAAACGCCTTCAGGTAGATGGCCCTGCTCGATCTGTAGAAAAGGTGTAGGTAGAAACTCTATAAGATGCACCAAGTGTAAGCTATGGACACATAAGAGGTGCAGCAATGTCAAAGAAGGCTAACTAGGAAGATGGTTTTTGTATGTGGCAGATCTCAGGAACAATTAACACTGAAGATGCTCTGAGACCAACTTCCGCCACTTTCCAGGGAGAAAAGCTAGAAGTAGTTGATAGTTTCCGTTACCTAGGTGACCAAGTCAGTAGCGGGGGCGGGTGCGCTGAGAGTATAACTGCTAGAGTAAGAATAGCCTGGGCAAAGTTTAGAGAGCTCTTACCTCTGCTGGTGACAAAAGGCCTCTCGCTCAAAGTAAAAGGCAGACTGTATGATGCATGTGTACGTACAGCCATGCTACATGGTAGTGAAACTTGGGCTGTGACTGCTGAGGATTTGCGTAAGCTCGCAAGAATGAAGCTAGTATGCTCCGATGGATGTGTAACGTCAGTGTTCATAATCGACAGAGTGTAAGTACCTTGAGAGAAAAGTTGAACCTAAGAAGTATCAGTGTTGTGTGCAAGAGAGATGTATGCGCTGGTATGGTCATGTGATGAGAATGGCTGAAGATAGTTGTGTGCGAAAGTGCCACCCACCCTGGCAGTTGAGGGGACCTGTGGAAGAGGTAGACCCAGAAACCTGGGTCGAGGCGGTAAGCACGACCTTCGAACTTTAGGTCTCACCAAGGAAATGACCAGTGACCGAGACCTTTGGAGGTATGCTGTGCGTGAGAAAACCCGGCAAGACCAGTGAGACAGTCAAAATCAAGATCAAACCAAATTGAGGTCGATCAACATCAGGGCCCCCGTGCAGGTGACACGTAAAAGTACCATCCGTTCGTAGCCGTTCGCCAGCCCTGTCTGGCCCCTGTGTAGGTGGCACGTAAAAGCACCATCCGTTCGTGTTCGTTGCCAGCCTGGCCTGGCCCCCGTGCCGGTGACACGTAAAAGTACCATCCGTTTGTGGCCGTTTGCCAGCTCTGTCTGGCCCCGTGCCTGTGACACGTAAAAGCACCATCCGTTCGTGGCCGTTTGCCAGCTCTGTCTGGCCCCCGTGCTGGTGACACGTAAAAGCACCATCCGTTCGTGGCCGTTTGCCAGCCCTGTCTGGCCCCCATGTCGGTGACATGTAAAAGCACCATCCGTTCGTGTCCGTTGCCAGCCTCGCCTGGCCCCCATGCCGGTGACACGTAAAAGCACCATCCGTTCGTGCCCGTTGCCAGCCTCGCCTGGCCCCCGTGCCGGTGACACGTAAAAGCACCATCCGTTTCGTGGCCGTTTGCCAGCTCTGTCTGGCCCCCGTGTTGGTGGCACGTAAAAGCACCATCCGTTCGTGTCCATTGCCAGCCTCGCCTGGCCCTGTGCCGGTGACACGTAAAAGCACCATCCGTTCGTGGCCGTTTGCCAGCTCTGTCTGGCACCTGTGCAGGTGGCACGTAAAAAGCACCCACTACACTCACGGAGTGGTTGGCGTTAGGAAGGGCATCCAGCCGTAGAAACACTGCCAGATCTGACTGGGCCTGATGAAGCCTTCCAACTTCACAGACCCCAGTTGAACCGTCCAACCCTTGCTAGCATGGAGAACGGACGCTAAATGATGATGATGATGATGATGATGAATGTCAAATTAAGGGTATTTTATACAGGTACACGGTTACAAAATTTGAAGGGGTATAATTGATCAAATCAACCCCAGCAAATAGCTATTTATTGACCATGGATAGATGGATGAAAGGCAAATGTTGATCTTGATAGGATTTGAACAGAAAATTCCAAAGGATGAAACTACATACTGGTAGTAAATTAGTCCAATATTATTATTATTATTATTATTATGTTATTACTTATTATTATTAATAATAATAATGATAATAATAATAATAATAATAATAATAATAATGATGATGATAATAATAATGATAACAATGAAAATGGCAATAACAACAATAGGAACAATGACAAAACAACAACAACAACAACATAATAATAATAATAATAATAATAATAATACTATTACTAATAATAATAATGCTCAAGCAGAAAAAACGGAGCAAAAGTAACACAAATAAGAGAACAAGAAAACAATTCTAAAGTTATCTAAAACTCCAAGACAAATAAATTAGAAATATATAGCAAAAGAATGGCTAAAAAAGAGATTCTGTGATATATCATCAAAGAATGTAGACAGAAACGAAAATATGGAAACTTAAAAAGAAAAAAAAAAGAGGAAAAAAAGGAAACAGGACAAAGAATAGAAAGAATCAGAAGAAAACAAAATACACAACAAAGAAATAAAGAAGAAATGAGCTGAAATGATCAAATGCAATAAAATTGCCATGACAACAATGCAAAACAAAAAAGACAAGCTGATGAGTAATTAATCCATTAGATATGTTATTACATCTGAAGTGTAAATCCTTACTAAGTCGGAATTGACCTGTACAGTTTCCAAGTCAGTTGTCGGAATAGAAGAGGGACCCATCATCATAACCATTCCTGGAACAGCCAAACCTTGCTGACGACTTAAATCTGTTTGCTGTATTTGATGACTCTGAGAGGTGGCAAGTGGAACTGTTGCTAATGGTTGTTGTTGTTGTTGTTGCTGTTGTGACTGTTGTTGTTGTTGTGACTGTGCTTGTTGTTGTTGTTGTGATTGTGCTTGTTGTTGTTGTTGTTGTTGCTGTGCTTGTTGTTGCTGTGATTGTGGTTGTTGGACCTGTTTTGCAGGGAGTTGTTGCTCTCCTTGAGCCTGTTTTGTTTGTTGTGCTTGCTGTTGTTGTTGTTGTTGTTGCTGCTGCTGTGCTTGTTGTTGCTGTTGCTGTGCTTGTTGTTGTTTTTGTTGTTGTTGTTGTTGTGCTTGCTGTTGCTGTTGTGAAAGCTGTGCTTGTGATGTTGTCTGGTATTGTGTATTAGGTGAAGGTTGAGTTTGTACCACTTGTTGTTGTTGCTGCTGCTGTTGTTGTTGTTGCTGCTGCTGCTGCTGCTGTGCTTGTACCACTTGCACCTGTTGTGGTTGTTGTTGTTGCTGCTGCTGTTGTTGAACTGCTTGAACTTGCTGCAGTGGCTGTTGTTGTGTCTGTACCTGTTGCTGTTGTTGGACTGATAACTGCTGTTGTTGTTGCTGCTGCTGCTGCTGTTGTTGCTGCTGCTGCTGTTGTTGCTGCTGCTGCTGTTGCTGCTGCTGCTGCTGCTGAGGAGGAGGAGGCTGTGTATGCACCTGTTGATGGGACAGCACACTTGGCACAGCTAATTCATCAAGAGTAGAATGAGGTTTCTCTGTTGTGTCTGCTCCATCACTTGATATTCTTAATTGTCCAGCTGAAGTGTTAAAGAATTTGCAGAAATAATGAGAATTAGACATAGACAGGTATAAAGACAGACAAATAGGCTGATAATAATAAAAAAAAAAAAAGGCAGGTGTGTCACTAGCTCAGGTAAATTTCTGAAATACTAATTTACTTTCTCTCTCTTTCAGGTGTGTTCCTGAAGAACAATAAGCTGACTGTATTCAAGTAATAGTTCTTCATATATTCCCATAGCGCATAAAAAAATCCATTTGATACCAACCCACGTGAAGCAACCACCACTGTTACTTAATAAACCTCTCATTTTAAAATTTTATATTTAAATTGAAAACTTCTGTTACAATTTTATGTTAATTTATGTTTAAAATAATAAATTAATAACATTAAAGTGGATTGCAAAAATAAATCTCTGAACAAGATGTAAACAGTAACTGCTCGACAACGTAAAGTATACTAGCCATCTCAATATGGCTAACCACAAAGGGTGGGTGTTACTGTAGCTTTTAGCCCCAGGAGATCATCGTCTCCAGCTGGCTTTAGACACACTTTCAAGAGGCAAATTACCTCGAAACTGCAGTCCGTGCGTATCACTTAGGTTTACGAGAGGGATGACCTCCCTTTGCAAATATCATAAGGGCACAGAAAGTGTGTCTAAAGCCAGCTGGAGACGATGATCTCCTGGGGCTAAAAGCTACAGTAACACCCACCCTTTGTGGTTAGCCATATTGAGATGCTAGTATACTTTACATTAAAGTGAATTATTTTGCTAAATTCCTCTAAATTCTTCATTATTTTGAAAATTTATTGAAACATCATGGTAATTGGGGAGAAATATGGTAATGAAACAGTTAATTACAGACTGTAACATATTTATAAAACCTTACTACATTTACCATTTAGTCATGACTATGTGATAACTGCATTGGAGCAATATGTTCTATGAACACACCAGAAATAGAATCCCTTGAATGCCTAGATGGCTCACTAGAAGTAGTTGACAGCTTTTGGCTGCTCGGAAAGTATAATAGCCAGAGTAAGAATGGATTTGGAGAAAGCTCCAGGAGCAACAACCACTGCTCGCAGCAAAAGTCTTTTCCAATAGAATGAAGGGCAGACTGCATGACGCATGTGTTAGAATTGCAATGTTACATAGTTGTGAGACATGGTCACCGAATGCAAAGAACATTAGGAAGACTGGAAAGAAATAAGTGTAGATATATCTGCACGTGTGTGTGTGTGTGGATGCATCCACATGTGTGTGCATTTGTGCAATAGTGTGGCTTCTTTTCATCTTATCTCATACTTAAACTGCTTAATAGCTACGTACAACCGTCTGAATAGTTCGTTTGGCACTATCTCTAACTTGTTCTTTGCTAGTAACACCAATGACCACTGTTAATGCTAATAAGACTTTCTGGATGTCAGCTTCATTCTACTGTTATCAATTTTCCTCCCCTAACCACTTTGAGTTTAATTGACTAAGTTGTATACCCACCCTGAAAGGGACTGAATATGATAAAACTGTCTAGCTCATATAGTTAACAAATTGATTGGCTGTCAGCTTAATGTACACTCCCAATTTTTACTCATCTGAAAGTAATGAATTGGTTTAACAAGTGGTGTTAATGATTTTGATGGGTCAATGACTCTATACAAAGCCTACCATCCCTAACTGAATTAATTAGTATATTTAACTATCCTTTACTGGAAAGTTCTATATCTTACCATTATCCCAGTGTTGCACATAACCGAATAAATCTCTAATGGATTATTACCTGAAGAAGTGGCAATGTTACATAAACATCTTATTGCATAATCATATATAATTGAGCATTTTACTGTATGCCAAATTGTGTTAATAATAAATTTGCTAATAAAATGCATGTAGTAATACCCATAATGTCCACTCATTGTGCGTGCATGCGTGCGCATGCACACACGCACATGCATGTGTATTCTAGCTTTGTTATTGTGTACTAGATATAAACAAACATCACTGTCATGCAAGAAGTATTGTTTGTTTTCAAATTTCCATTGAAAACATGGCTGGACATGGGGGGAAAATATTTTACTTCAGTTAGAATTGGCAACAGGAAAAGCATCTGGCAATAATCTGTCTAAAAAAATATATTCTGACACATGCAAGCATAGAGAAGTAGACATTAGAACAATGATAACAGTGGGGTGGGGTGAGACAGAGGAGGTGGATTCTATCTAGTGCTCCAATGACTGCCAATTCTCCAATTTACCTGGCTACTATACATGTGCACCTCTCAAAACATAGAGGAAGTGCATACATAGAATGTGATGTGTGTGTGTGTGTGCGCATGCGCAGGTGTGTATATGAGTGTGTGTGTGTGTGTGTGTGTGTGTGTGTGTGTGTGTGTGTGTGTATATAGAGAGAGAGAGACAGACAGATAGAAGTAGTAAAAGAAGTTTAACAGAATAGCAACTAAATAAATTTGAAATTACGTGATATTGAAGAACTTTGTACTCCAGAAGTTAGTGCCGTCCAGTCAACACAAGTAGGTGACAATTTACGAACTGAAGAACTTGGGCAAGACTGTTCTGAGGGTGCTGATTCTATAGCAACTGGTCCTATTTGTTCTTCACTGAAACCAAGCTCTTTCCTCATCTGATGTCGAACATCAGCATAACTGAATAAAAAAGAAAGAAAAGAGATTATTGCTTTGCTGCATACAATACACACATATACACTTGGAAAACTAGAAAACTAAAGGTCTCAATGATGCTTCAAAATTTCGTTTGTTCTACATCTGGTTCTACACTTTTAGTGTAATCATCAACAATATAATTTATACATAATTAATTAAATGTGATGAATAGGTCATTTCATCAGGAATACAGAATATCTGCTATTGCACTGAATTATTAACATATTTGATGTTTCAAAATTTCGTTTGTTCTACATCTGTTTCTACAGTTTTAGTGTAATCATCAACAATATAATTTATACATAATTAATTAAATGTGATGAATAGGTCATTTCATCAGGAATACAGAATACCTGCTATTGCACTGAATTATTAACATATTGTAATTTAACAACATTATGTGGAGCTATTTTTACAGTGCCTAAGCACTAATTCAATATATATAGTGTGCAAGAGGCATTTGAGGAATCCTAATTATCTCTTCAAATCAATTAAAAGGCTTCTATTTCTTTCAGCTTCCCCATAACACATAAAGTATCAGTACAAGAAATGAAAAGACATGCAGCTGCCATATATAAGTAGGACAGAGTGAATTAAAAATTGACAACTTTCTAAATGGTGCAAGATATTTTGTAGACAAATTTTATTAAAGTTATCCCTACAGATGTTCTATAGAAATTATAGCCAGCACATGGGTAATGGGCATATAAGCTATATTTTTGGAGTTTGTGGTTGCAACTGCTATTTCACTTGGCTTGACAGGTCTTCTCAAGCACAGTATATCGCCAAAGGTCTCAGTCACTAGTCATAAAGTATTTGGTTTATACCAAGTGGTTAAAAACCCTCTTAAACATGGCATGCTTTGGTTCTTTGAAGAGAAAAACTTCAATGAAGACCAAGGAAAACTATCTGGCTCATACCAAGTGATTAAAAACCTTCACAAACATGGCATACTTTGATTCTTTGATGAGAAAAACTTCAACCAAGACCAAAGCTCTAATGAGAGAAATGGCAGATGGTTATATTCAAATCTTCCAGACTGATGCACACTAACTAAGTTTCTAGCAACTAAGATGGTTTTAGGAGTTGTGAGTAACAAAGCTCATGTCATGCCATCTCACATCCTCCCACAGGGTTTTAAAGTTAATGCTGTAAGATACAGTGAGGTACCAGAGACATTTGTTACATTCTGGATGTGGAAGGCCATACATGCTTCAACAAGACTGGATATCAGACAACCTTTACAATCATGTAACACCAAACTTGTGGCCTCTAAACTTGCCAGATTTAAATATTATGGACTATTACAGTTAAAGTGTTATTGGAGAGAAAACTTACATCCTCACAATACCACAGCATTGCTGAAGGGCATCATTCTAGTTACAAGTGCTCCAACATATTTCAAGTTGTATGTAGGATGTTAAGTTACCTAATATATCCTTCCTATTTTTAGTTGGCAAGGTTCAATCTGAGAGAGATTTAGCTGCTGTTTCTAGCAGGTCAACTGATAGACTAGGGGCTCCTTCATTAACAAATAATGCAATATACAGTTAATAAACACAAACTCTTTGTATGTATAAACCCGATAAATTTTGGATTTATATATTATGACAATATGGATCATCTAGTTTAAATTATCCGTAAAATCTCGGGATCATCTAGGATTAGACAATCTCTGTAAAATCCCAGGTCATCGAGGTTAAATTATCTCTGTAAAATCCCAGTATGGCATGTATTAGGTCACCTGGATTAGATATAAATAATAATAATAATGAAATTATTGTATACAGTGCTCAGGTGCACCACAACTTGTCAGAAAGTGCATATAAAGTGCATGCAGTAATGTAGAAACGTCTGGAAAGTGAACATGCTTGTGTGGTATCAAGTGTAGTGTTGGCGAATCTCAGGAAGCATGGAAGTTTTGAAGGATGCAGTGCTCCGACAACTAACAACCGATGCCGGCAGTTTGTTCCACGCTTCAGCAACTCTCAGCGTGAAAAAATGTTTCCTGAAGTCATGGGAGCTGTGCTGTTTTCTTACTTTGTAGATTGTCCACGGGTGTTAGATGGGTGGAGTTTGAAGAGGTGCTCAGAGTTATTGTTTGTGCGATGGTTGATAATTTTATGGGTGTCTGCCAAGTCAGCTGCCAGACGTTGGAGTTTCAATGTGTCCATGCCCAGGGAAGTAAGGCGTTCAGGATATGGCAAATGCCTGATGGAGGGTATTCTTTTGGTTGTCCCAGGACGACAAATTTGAAGTATGTAAGAGTAGAAACCAAAATGGACAGATAATATTTTTTTTTCTTACCTGACAACTTTATGAGTACACACAATAAATTCTGGTTTAGAGTTCCACTGGTGATATGTGATATAATAACGAGTTCTTAACCAAATCCACTGTTGTCCTTTGGTTAAAAACCGGTAGAAACATGATGTACCTTCACCTGCATGCATTACTGCAAGAAAACGAGGATGAAATACAAAATTATGACGTGGTGGTGGCGGTGGTAGTAGTAGTAGTAGTAGTAGTAGTAGTAGTAGCAGCAGCAGCAGCAGCAGTAGTAGTAGTCATAGCAGTAGTAATGGTGGTGGTTTCTTATTTTGGCACAAGGCTTGCTTTCCCAAGATGAGCAATTCTTAGTGGTGGAGGCAAGTTGATTACATCAGCCCCATTGCTCAACTGGTACTTATTTTACTGATACCAAAAGGTAAAATTGATTTAGGCAGCATCAGAACTAAGAAAAATATGAGTCAAAAGAAATGCTGTTCAACATTTCATCATATGCACTAACAATTCTACCAGTTCACTGCCTCAATAATAATAATAATAACAGGAGCACTCAGACAGTGCAAACCTCTGCTAAGGCAAAACCAACATCCTCTCAACAATTAGCCAGAGATGATTTTTGAAATGGGAATATCTGAAATAAGCTCGACTGTTCTCACAAACGAGAATACTAAAAATGAACGTGACCACTCTCAAAGATTAAGTAAACAAACAGGAAAAATAATACAGAATCCTTGTCCAGTATCAGATCAATCCCAAGAACTAATCAGTTCATGCCAGTCACGTGGCCAAACATCCCTGAAAGTTTCATCGAAATCCATCCAGCAGTTCCTGAGATAACTTGTCCATGGACAAACAAACAAATAAATACAACTGGAAACAATACCTCCACCTTCACTAAGGCAGAGGTAATTGATCTTTGTACTATAGGCACAAGGCCTGGAATTTGGGGGAGGGGATTAGTTAATTACATTGATCCCCAGTGTATAACTGATACTTATTTCATTGACCCTGAAAGGATGAAAGACAAAACCGACCTCAACAGAATAATAATAATGTCAAGTGGGAAAAATATCTCCTCTTGTAAAACAGGTAAGGGTTGGCAACAGGTATGACATCCAGCCTTGTAAAATACTGCTTCAAATGTGTATTTGTCCAACATAAAACAAATGTATGGATATATATATATATATAATATATATATATATATATATATATATTATATATATATATATATATATATATATATATATACACACACACACACATTTGTTTTATATCATGTATGTTTGTGTGTGTTTATCAAGGACTGTCAAGAGAACAGGAGTTACATGATCACTTTCATTAGCTTAGAGTTGTTTCTGCTATAAGAATCAATGTGCTTAGAAGTGAGTGCTTTGTGTACTCATGCTGTAGCTTCCTCAGAGTCATTAACACATTGAGTGCCATGTATACAATATATGTATACATGGCACTTTACAAATGTGCTGCATATATGTATATTGTATACACGTTTTCTCATCGAAAAATGAAATGTATACAGTTATTGTATACAACTGAAATACTCTACGAATTTGAAAAAAAAAAACATGCGGCAGACGGGACCAATTTACACATTTCTCCTTGGTACTCAGTGTGTTAAAATTGAAGAGTGCAGGCTTATTTTAGAAAGTATTGAAATACGTGATACAACCCTCCCCTCTCACCCCCCACATACATACGTACATATAAACATAAATATACAATTCATCCGTCATCAATGATGACCAAGGACATCACATGAGAGAAGATGGGGCTCAGTGTGTCTGGCTGAGGTTGATCTGTCTGATGCATACTTGGAAGGCTTTGCTATAGGTCAGGCACTCGTGATCTGCTGGGACTGAAGGTGAGAAGAAGTTGGCTCTGGACTTGTACAGCTTGTGTTTTCTTTGTACCCCTGCAATCTTGTTCTCTTCATAGGAGGTGGTACCTCTGCTGCTGCAGTTTCACCAGAATGGGCAGTCTTGTATTTGTGTTTTTCAGAAGTCAAGAGTTGATCCCAAAGTTCTTCAGTGAGGTTTTGAATGTGTCCATGAAGTGCTTTTTCTGTCCAACTTGTATGTGCTTGCTGTCTGCTAGTTTGTTTTAAAACAATCTCTTGGGAGGTGTATATCGAGTGTTCAAACAAGGTGGCCTGCCTGCATACATACATATAAGGGTACGTGTGTGCATATGTGAGTATATGTGAAAAAGAGGAGCAGAGAGCAGCAGGTACATATATATGTATGTATGTATGCATGTATATATATGATGATTACCTCATCTTGAGAGATGATAGCCGTCCCATCAACAAACTCACCACACCCCATCACAGTACAATCACTCCATTAATGAGCCCTCAGATGACTTATAAGACCAGCTGCTGACTGACAGGGTTTAAAACACAAGTGACAGAGATTATTCAAGTTTCTTTTATAACTTTGCCCGTTGGAATCTGATTCTGAAGGACATCATCATCATCATCATCGTTTAACGTCCGTTTTCCATGCTAGCATGGGTTGGACGGTGCAACTGGGGTCTGGGAAGCCAGAAGGTTGCACCAGGCCCAGTCTGATCTGGCAGTGCTTCTACAGCTGGATGCCCTTCCTAACGCCAACCACTCCGAGAGTGTAGTGGGTGCTTTTTATGTGCCACCTGCTCAGGTGCCAGAGGAGGCTGGCAAACGGCCACGATTGGATGGTGCTTTTTACGTGTCACCGGCACGGAGGCCAGTCGAGTATATATATATATATATATATATATATATATATATATATATATATATATATATATATACACACACACACACACACACACATGTATATATAATCCAAAAAGTCAAACAAGTTACAAAAAAATTACAGAAATGGAACCAGAAACAAATTTAAAACCACTACTACTCTTGCTGCTGCTGCTGCTGTCACTACCACTACTACTAAATAATAACATCAGAAGTCTGTTGGAAGCATTGGTATATCTATATTAACGGAGTGAAAAAAAGACAACAATATACTTACACTGCTCATGGCATTTTGAAAGTTTTTCTAAATCATCTGGATGATAATAATCATAGCCTGACGTACCAAGTACTTCAAAGGGCAGATAACCAATAATGGGTGGTGCTCTTCAAAATAAAAGAGAATAAGAGAAATACAAATTATTTGCATGTGTTATGAAGTTATGTTTAATCGCAAATAATGTTAAAATCTGTCTAATCTATGCTAGTTTTGGAATACAGTTTGGGGTTTTAGATGCAACAAGTTGGGACCAGAGGCATGTATTCCAGGTGTGTTAGGTGTGTGCTGCACACCCATCGAAAATGGCAATCCATTATAAATATTAACCTACCTGTGATCGAGGAATAAAAATTTCCACTCAAAGCTGTGTCTGGAAGTGAATTCTGCCTTTGTTTCATCAATATTGGACATTTCTCTGATGAGTTGACAAGGCTGAAGCTGGACTGTACAACAAAAGCAGGCAGTTTCAGCCACTGACTGGTTGAAGTCTTTGGAAAATTTCCGCGTGCCGTCATCGTTAAATGTCGGGGCTGAAATAAAAAAAAGCAACAATAAAACAATGACCAAGACCTTGGGGAGGGGGGAGTGATGTACTGTGCTTGAGAGGACCCATCAAGCCAAGTGCACCCATGCTGGTGGCATGTAAAGAACATCTTTTGAATGTTGGGCCTCACAGAGGCAAATTGGCTGAGTTCCTTTTGACTGTTGGGTCTCACCAAGACCTTTGGCATTATGTCATGCTTGAGAAGAAGACCCATCAAGTTGAGCAAAATCACAATTGTGGCAGATACTGGTGTCACACAAATTGGCACCCATGCTAGTGACACATAAATGCACACCAGTGTCACACAAATGGCACCGGTGCCTGTGATAAAAGCATCCATTACACTCTCAGTGTAAACGTGTCTGGGCTGTTAGTTATTTGAAACAATGGCGGTGGGAGGGGGGTATTAGATCACTTGGAAACAAGTGTAGTTTGGTGTCAGGAAAAGTAAGCATCTGACTACAGAGAAACTCAGCTACAAAATATTCTCATCGAACCCATGCAGACATGGAAAAGTAGATGTTAAAATGATAATGTAATCTGATTAAAAACTTAAACATGTTTGATTAAGGTATCCCAGAGCTGAAGTGAGATGAGACAATGGAAGAGCACTGTGGAAATTGACAGAAGGCTATATATGCTCCACCAAAGCTGCTTGGGAAGGATTGAGAGAACATACTGGCAAGACCACATAAACAATGAAGATATTCTAAAGAAAACCAATAAAAGACCATTTAGCGAAATCTTCACAGAACAACAATTAAAACTAACATACTCAGGCTGCCAGAACAATGACAGTCTAAAACAGCTTTCAAATGGACAAAGAAATTGAAGAAAAATCAAGAACTACCATGGTGGTGCCATGTAAAAAGCACCTGTGCTGGTGTCATGTAAAAACACCTGTGCTGATGCCATGTAAAAAGAACTCGTGCTAGTGCCACATAAAAAGCACTCATGTTGGTGCCACATAAAAAGCACCCAGTCCACTCTGTAAAGTATTGGCATTAGGAAGGGCATCCAGCCATAGAAGCCAAGCCAAATCAGACAACTGGAGTCTTGGCAGCTCTCCAGCTTGCTAACTCCTGTCAAACCATCCAACCAATGCAAGTAAGGAATATGGACGGTAAATGATGATAATGATGATTATGATGGTAGTGGTGATGGCGGTGATGAAGACAACATGGCAAGAATGTTCATAACCGACAAGAGAGAAGTCAATTCCCCCAAAGACAAATGCAAAGAAGTATTAGGTGATGTCATTGGATTTGACAATTGGTAATGCTGTTTAGGCTAGGTAAGCCCTCAAAGGATCAAGGATCCTTCCTAAGCCATAAGGGTAGTTTTCTGTAATGTATATTATATATCATTCCCCCCACCTTGGATGGGACACCACTCCATCCCAGGGAAGGCTAGCCTTGATTGACTTAAAATGCTTAAAGGCATTCCAGGTGTGACCATCCTGATTTTTTTCAATATGCAGGACTACATCATCCAAAGAATGCTTATATGAAATGGTGTGAAATGATCTGAAAGAGATATAGTTGTCATTTCTAGCAAAACAAGCAAATGTTTAGAGGTTCAATGGAGAAGACAGGGGAGGATCAAAACATTATTGGAAGTTGTGCGTGTGAAGACCTGCAGTTTGTTATGTCTCATGGCAGGACACTATATTCTGTATAACTCAGTTTATCAAGCTCAGTTTATGACTAATGGCTAACAGAACTTCTGGGAAAAATTAACTTGTGATAGGCTTGCATCCTGTCCAGGTGTGATTTGTCTTTCATTTGCTAATGTGGTGCTGCAGAAATAAGTAAGAGTTAAGTACTTTACTCATTGGTGCCTATGTTTCATAGATATTTCAAAGAAGGTTAATAAACTGGTGGTGATAAAACAAAGAAAATGAGAGAACTCACCACAATCTGTCCATTTTCTAAAATTGCCAGTAACCTTCACATATTCGTAGACAACGACAGCCGCTGGTATGGCAGTGCCTCTTTGTAAATGACACATGAAGGACACTTGGTTCTCATCTGAAATTATATAAAGAATAATAAAAAAACATAAATGACATAAACTTGTATTTCTTTACATCATAAGAACTTGGAAATTTTGTGAGATGTGAAAAACATTCATTTTTAACGGTAGAACCCAAAGTAGGCTTAGCAATAAATAATGGTTTCAAATTTTGGCACAAGGTCAGGAATTTTGAGGAAGACTGAACCCCAATGCTCAACTGGTTCCTTATTCTATTAATTCCAAAAGAATGAAAGGCAAAAATGACCTCGGCAGAATTTTCAACTCAGAATAAAAAGATGGATGAAATACTGCTAAGCATTTTGTCTGATGATTTTGTCAGCTTGCTGCCCTAGACTTGGCTATAAACAATAGCATATAAATATATACATGCTATCATTTGTTGCTTTATCTACTCTGAGTGAGTTCCAGGGTTAATAACAACTTGTGTTTCAATATCTAACGTGAGACATGCTGGCTGAGAAAGTTCGGTAAAGTGGAAGTGGTAGATTGGTATCTCTGCAGTTTAAACCACATTCAACTACTCCAATGTACTTTAAGATAAGCAAGTTTAATAACTGTTGGGCTGCTATTTCTAGCAGGCTGAGTAGAGAAGTTCCATATTGGCTCAATGGTGGAAGACTCCTGTGGGTTATTGGGGGGGAGGGATCTGATTTGAAGAAATGTGATCACACAGAAGTGATGATACAGCATTGAGATAAATAGAAAGATATAAAATTGCTGGCATTGTGCAACCCATGGGAGAAAGGTGCCAAATTATATTATTCTTTATCAATTAAAATCAGTATATTTATTCAGCTCATTATTTAAAGAAAAATTCTGGAGTAGACACTTCTTCCAAACTTCCAATCAATTTCCACACAAACGCACACACATACATTTATTTGTTTGCTTTTACTCCTATTTCTCTATGTTAGCTTGAGTAGGACAAACACTTATTTTTGAGGCTGTATTTTACAGATAGATGCTCTTCCTATCACTAACACGTAATCCTTTTTCCAAATTCAGAATATTTTTTATTCCATATACCTTAGAAAGTTCAGAGTTAAAGGATGATTTATTGGCAGTGGCATTCACTACATTCACCTTCTGCATTCTTCTGACTCATTCCTCAGGCCATATATATGCAGGAGGTGAATGTAGTAAAGTCACATGACTACATCCAACTCTCGCTCTCCCCCTCTTGCAACTTTACAAACCATCCTTATTTCTTCTTTCTCTACACTCTCTTCTCTTCCTCTTCTTGTACACATCCTCATGACGATACATTCTGGCACCTAGTCAACACCATATTAATCTCTCTTTGGGGCACCACTTCAGGCGTCCCATGAACCTCCACCATAACAAATCCATTCCAATTCTCCCCCTCCTCCAACACCTAACATAAAATCAATATCCTATTCTATATTCTACTCTCCTTCTCAAGTGAGAGCTCTCATTAATCTTGTGAGTTAGAAGAGAACCTCACCAATGTTGGTACCAGCTGAAAATCTTCCAATACACCGCATAATGTGGTTGACATTAGGAAGGCCATCCAGCAAAAGAAAAAGACAATGGAGCAACACGTTGCCCTTTGGTCAATTGGCTACTGTCATTTCAACGTATGCCAGTATGGTAAGCAAATATGAAAACATGACCACCACCACCACCACCACCACCACTGTTGTATAATCCGGGAGTCAGAAAGTTCAGTTCCTCACAGAGACCAGCAGTATAATCCCAAGCTGAGAATCTTTGGTCTTATTTAAAGATTCCAGCTGGTCATTGAGTGAGGCACTGGACCTTACAATACCCAAAATAATTATTCACCGAGCTGAGTTCTAGCTTTCTTAGATGTAGCAGTACATCTGTGTGTGTGTGTGTGTGTGTGTGTGTGGTGTGTGTGTGTGTGTGTGTGTGTTGTGTGTGTGTGTGTGCATACATGCATGTGCTGAAATTCAATAGATTGCTTTGGTCCAGTAGTAGAACATCAGTCATGGTTACAGAAAATGTAGGTTAGAGTCCCATAGGTAGCCTTCAACTATCCAAAAAGGTTTTTTTTAACTCAATATTTATATGTTCTTATCTATAGTTTCAATTACTGTGCATTTCACCATCAAAAACAATTTATTTCATTTCTAAGTTTCTAAATTCATATGATGTAAACAATATTTACATATTAAATTTTATCGGGGATATTATTCAACTATCCTACATATTGGAATCTATTTACAGATACATGCCCACAGTTAAATGTACCACACTGTGTTACCTACTTACAACTAGGCAGACTGGACTGTTGACAGTTCAGTGTGTTGGTCATGGAGAGTACACTGAACTATATCACACTGTCATACCTTCTTACAGCTAGGTAAGACCTGACCGTTTTTAACAATAAACCTCTGTCTGCTATTTCTGCTGATGATGATAGCATTGGTGGTGGGGTGGTGGTGGTGTAGTGATTGTGGTGATGTCAATGATGATAATGACATATCATTTTTAGAAACAAACTTATCTAAAATGTATTCCACCTAGGTCATTGATTATCAATCATGAATCATGGGAAATTTTCTAAAATTGAATTTAGTAACTTTTCAAGGTTAAAAAGTGTCTTTGCCTCTCTTCCTTCTGCTATCATCCTCTCTCTCTCTCTCTCTCTCTCTCTCTCTCTCTCTCTCTCTCTCTCTCTCTCTCTCTCTCTCATACACACACACACCACCACCACCTCCTCTTCAATTTTTATGTCTGGCTCTTTCTTACAAGGTCATATATACAGAATATACAGACACATCTCTCCCTATCTATCTATCTATCTATCTATCTATCTATCTATCTATCTATCTCTATCTAGGTATCTACATACATCTGCATATATCCAATAAATCCCGAGTACAAAGTGTAGAATAAAAGGAAAAAAAAGACAAAAAATACACTTGTCATCCACATTGACAAAGAGTTGATGAAATTTGAGGTAGCCATAGTGGTGGTTGTAGAGTTGGAAACCACAGTGGTGGTGGTGGTGGTTGTAGGCTGTAGTTCTAGTGATTGTGGTGACTGCAATGTGGCATTATAACTGAATCTATTAGACAGGTTTAGCAAGAAAGTGAAAACAATAATGAAACAAAAATTTTTTTCTTTTTTTCACACCTACTAGTTTAACAACTATTAAACAGGAATGCATATTGTGTTTGTGTGTACATTGGATAGTTGTGTGTGAAGGTTTAACATTCTACTTCACAACCACGAGGTCCTAGGTTTTGATATCATCATGGTCAAAAGCCATTTACCAAAGCCTCTTATTAACCCAATGCTTCTTGTGGAATCAGAGATATGGAAACAGCGTGGAAGCTCATCAGATGGATTGTCAATAATTCAAAGATCCAACCTTATCGCACTAAGACATGGTGATTTCGCTTGAGAGGTATTATAATAATAATGAAGTGCTATGAATGAGTTTCAAGAAAATATAAGCAGTTTATTTTTGTGGCCTGTAGATGACTTTCAATGTGTGTGTGTGTGTGTGTGTGTGTGTGTGTGTGGCATGGGTTAGAAGGCTTAACTGGAACTGGTAAACTAAAGAGCTACACCAGGTTTCAGTTTGAATTTAACCAGCTGTAGAAACCAAACCAAATTCAGAATGGAACCTAGTGTAGTTCTCCGGCTTACCAGTTCCAGTTAAGTCATCTAACTCATGCCAGCATGGAAAGCAGACATTAAATAATGATCTCACACACACACATATGAACGCACACAAAATCCAAAAACTGTTTTTCTCTCTCTTATCTATCCTTTCTGCAGTAGAACATAGGCTCAAAATGTTAGAGACTTTTGCCAATTTTCTGAGTGTCAAATTACAGAGTGTTTGGACTAAATCTGATGATTTTTAAGTCTCTTTTTTTTTTGTTTTGAGGGACTGCTTGATATATTGGTGAACAGTCAATGGCAGCTGAGAGCATAAAGATTAAAGTTGTGGTGAGTAAGAAACACTGCCAGATCTGACTGGCCTGGTGCAGCCTTCGGGCTCCCCAGACCCCAGTTGAACCATCCAACCCATGCTAGCATGGAAAGCAGACGTTAAATGATGATGATGATGATGATATCATGATGATCCATGCCAGATATCAAAATGCCAACATTATGACTGCTGCTTAATACTCTGTGGACACTGTGATATGACATGGACAGCTGCCATGGATACTACAAAGCTGTGATCAGCAGGAAGGCACAAAGCAGGTATTCTGACTGTGTCCACATGTGGGAATTCATCCAACAACTGCAGGACAAGTTGATGGAAGATCCAAGCAAGGAAATCCAAACTTTGATTAAGGGAGACAAGCATTGAAAGTCACCACTATGAAGCAGGTATTGAATGAGAACTTTTGCCCCCACTCATTCAAGAGTTATGAGGGGAAAATCCTGACAGCCAAGGCTAAGGAGAACCACTTGACAGAAACAAAGAAGCTCCTGAACAAACTGAAGATTCTGTTGAAACAGGGATGATCTGGACCCTTGATCAGTTGTGAACCCAGCACTCTGCTAGGCCATTAGCCACACCACCACTCTTCCACTGTTCTTATGCATGTCTACAGAACATATTCCATTCTCTTGTGCCTTCCATGCATCAATATTCCCTTTGAAAGATAAACTCATTTGCGACTTTTGTGTTCTACTTTCTGACCCCAGAATCACTCTTATCTTTCTTACACACACTCTCCTCACTGATAAGAACCTTATCAGATAAAAAGATAAGAACCTTAGAAATTTCCTAGTAATAAGATCCACAGCATCCAGCTCCACACAACTGGGCACTTTTTAATGTGTTTGCTGATGATGCAACACCTGTCCCTATATTAACAAACCACTATCAACACTGGACCGAAGACACAACATCATCTAACCTTATACATTCCACCATATGTAAACTTTGCTACACCTTTTACATTGGGGAAACAGTCTCACACCTTGTTGATTGCTTTTGGTAGCATATTCAAAGTATACTACTATGCATGTTAGGCCAACCTGTCACCACCCACTTCAATACTATGGGCCATTACATCCCTCAAGTGGTGCTATGTTCTTTATCAGTTGAACAGAGGATGTTCAACTGATAAACTGCTATCTCTCCTTTCAACATTTCCCCTGAAGGAGCGATGTATCCAAAACACTGCAGTTTCCACTCCTCATAACAAGGTTGTTGTACTCATGTTTATCAGTTTTACTATCATAAGTCTTGCTGGCAGAACAAAACCAGCCTCACTGGAGTCTGTTTTGTCATTTATATATATATATATGGCAGAGGAGTAACTGTGTGGTAAGTAGCTTGCTTACCAACCACATAGTCCTGGGTTCAGTTCCACTGCGTGGCACTTTGGGCAAGTGTCTTTTACTATAGCTTCAGGCCGACCAAAGCCTTGTGAGTGGATTTGGTAGACGGAAACTGGAAGAAGCCCATCATATACGTATATATATGTATATATTTGTGTGTTTGTGTTTGTCCCTGCAACATTGCTTGACAACCGATGCTGGTGTGTTTATGTCCCTGTAACTTAATGGTTCGGCAAAACAGCCGATAGAATAAGTACTAGGCTTACAAAGAATAAGCTCTGGGGTCGATTTGCTCGACTAAAGCCCATGCTCCAGCATGGCCACAGTCAAATGACTGAAACAAGTAAAAGAGTAAAAGAGAGAGAGTATATATGCGTAGGTATGGCTGTATGATAAGACGCTTGTTTCCCAACCACATAGTTCTGGGTTTAGTCCCACTGCATGGCACCTTGGGCAAGTGTCTTCTACTATAGTCTCAGGTCAACCAGAGTGGATTTGGTAGATGGAAACTAAAAGAAGCCCATCATGTGTGTGTGGGGGGGGGGTTCTTTGTGTCTGACCCACCCCACCCACCATTTTTTGACAACTGATGTTGGTGTGCTTACATCCCCATAACTTAGCGGTTCAGCAAAACAGACTAATAGGATAAAGTACCAGGCTTACAAAGAATAAGTCCTGGGGGTTGATTTCTTCAACTAAAATGTGGCGCTCCAGCATGGCCACAGTCAAACGACTGAAACAAATAAAAGAATAAAAGAATATATTGTTACTATAAACTTCAGTGTTTTCTCATCTATTTCCAGAAACTTGAAATTCTACTGATTCTTCAATTCAACAGAAAAACCTCTAAAACTTCTTAATAAAATTCACTTGTATTTCCACCAAATGTCATAAGACTAAATGTAATTCAGACATACATTATTCATACCCAGATTATTAAGTACCTGCAGGTCCCATTGAAATTACATGCATCTTAGTCATTTCTTGTTCAATGTAAAAATTTACTGATTTTCATAACATTGTCTCATTAACTTAAAATATTTTTATATTTTTTTTCTTTTTTTTTTCTTTTTTTTTTTCTATATATAGGGTTGTTTAAACATATAAATGAAGACGGGTGAGAACAAGTAGAATAATAATCAGTGCTGAAATATAACGAATTATAATTATAATGAGCCTATGAAGCTTTAAGTTTCATTGGGTAGAATCAATCTGTTTTAAATAATAATAATAATAATAATAATAATAATA
Organism: Octopus sinensis; assembly: GCF_006345805.1. Taxonomy (NCBI): domain Eukaryota; kingdom Metazoa; phylum Mollusca; class Cephalopoda; order Octopoda; family Octopodidae; genus Octopus; species Octopus sinensis. The sequence goes on along the minus strand of NC_043016.1, from coordinate 28,909,722 downwards.
CATACATACATATAACACCTACTTAATGTGCTGAGTGTCTCCTTCTTTCATTTGTCCACTCACTCATGTACCCCGCCACATACACACACACATATAGAGACAGAGCATATGAGAGTGTGTGGGTGTGTGAGAGAGAGAGAACTGTAACTTGAAGTATGTAGAACCACTGATAAAATATTAGTTTCAAATTTTGGCACAAAGCCAGCAATTTTTTTGGGGGGTGGGTAAGTCGATCACATCAACTCCAGTGTTCAACTGGTACTTATTTTATTGATCCTGAAAGGATGAAAGGCAAAGTCAACCTCGATGGAAGGAACCTGTGGAAAAGGTGGACCCAGGAAGGCATGGGATGAGGTGGTGAAGCATGACCTTCAAATGTTGGGCCTCACAGAGGCAATGATAAGAGACCAAGACCTTTGGAGATATGCTGTGCTTGAGAAGACCCGGCAAATAAAGTGAGATCGCAGCCGTGGCCTATACCAGTGTCACATAACCAGCAAATTTAAAGTACCCTCGAATCGTCGGTCAATACGTCATGCTTGAGAAGACCAAGTGAAATTGTAGTTGTGGCCCATAATAAGCACCATTTAAGTGCGGGTCAATGCCAGTGCCACCTGACTGGCTCCTTGTAAAAAGCACCATCCGAATGTCGTCGATGCCAGTGACCTCTGACCAGCTCCTGTGCCAATGGCACATAAAAAGCACCCACGGTACTCCCAGAGTGGTTGGCATTAGGAAGGACATCAAGTTGTAGAAACCTTGCCAGATCAGATCGGAGCCTGGTGCAGCCTTCTGGCTCACCAGTCCTCAGTCAAACGGTCCAACCCATGCCAGCATGGAAAACAGACGTTAAACGATGACGATGATGAACATACAGACGGACAAAATGCCACTAAGCATTATGCCTGATGTGCTGACAATTCTGCCAGCTCACCACTTTAACCACTGATAAAATATTGGTAAACTGTGAGATGTCGGTAAAAAACAAAAAGCATAATAAAATTTACCTTTCTCAAAATCCTGTATACTACTGGCAGATATTTGTTGATATGATAATAACAGATTGTTTAGGCTGGTTCTCTCAGTAACATGGACAAAATCGTACAAAGAGCGATTAACCAAATCAGTCTTTGTAAAAAAATGAAAGCAAAAAAGAGAAGAAGAAAAAAATAACATTAATATAAACAGAAATAGAAAATATTGTCAAATATGAAATTGAAACAGTGCTAATGTAATAATAAGGTGTTGCTGTTGTTCATGGCATCAGCCACGGCCATTCAAAATATAAATGCATGATGTAAGAAGTAATTTTTTTTTTTTTCACATTACACACAAAATGTTGAACACAAGCTATTTCGCTTCTCTGTTTTAGAGAAAAGAGGCAGTGAGAGAGTTACACTGATTAACCCTTTTGTTACTAACCCGGCCAAAACCGGCTCTGTGGTAAAATGTCTTGTTTTCATAAGTATTGAATTAAAATCTTCCACCAAACCTTAGTCACAATTTATGTTCCTAACACTAGATTAATCATAACTAAGTTATTTTACTAAATTCTTTGTTATATTTAAAATAATTGAAAGAAACACAGAGCATCTCAAAATAAATACGGTAACGAAAGGGTTAATATTGGTCAACTTGCTGACTAGCAAAATACAAAAACAATCCACAATGACAGAAGATCCAATCTTGATGGTACTACAATATATCTACACACACACACACACACACACACACATGTATGTAAATGTGTGTATAAAGACTATACAAACAGACATTAGCTACTGATTAGTAACTTCAGAATAAGAGCTAAACAAACTGAGAGTTCAAAGACATTCTGGAGATGGAAAGTATGGAAACCGATATATCTTTCTGATAAACCAATATATCTTTCAAAACTATTCTAGGTCAGTGTTTCTCAAAGTGGTGGTCCACAGACCGGTGCTGGTCTGCAGACTGTGCTGGTCCGTGAGCCATCAGCTGCCAGTACACGGCAGAAAAGAAAGAAACATTATATTTTATAATGTAATATTGTATCATTTGTTTACAAAATAAATGTATAATAAAAAAAATGGTCAATTTTTATTATATTCATTATATATATTGGCGCAGGAGTGGCTGTGTGGTAAATAGCTTGCTTACCAATCACATGGTTCTGGGTTCATCCCCACTGTGTGGCACCTCGAGCAAGTGTCTTCTACTATAGCCTCGGGCCGACCAAAGCTTTGTAAGTGGATTTGGTAGACGGAAACTGAAAGAAGCCCGTCATATATATGTATATGTATATATATGTGTGTCTGTGTTTGTTCCCCCAACATTACTTGACAACCGATGCTGGTGTGTCTACATCCCCCTAACTTAGCAGTTGTGCAAAAGAGACCGATAGAATAAGTACTGGGCTTACAAAGAATAAGACCTGGGTCGATTTGCTCGACTAATGGCAGTGCTCCAGCATGGCCGCAGTCAAGTAAAAGAGTAAAGAGTAGAGTATATTGTTTCCAATATAAATTAATATTACTAAGAAATATTACTGGTCCCTGGCACATTGGAAAAAAAAAATGCTGGTATGCCACTTCAGATAGTTTGAGAAGCACTGCTCTAGATGACATGTATGTGTGGGATGACGGGTCCCGCATTTCGTCTTGGGCACGTACCAGTTCCCCCAGTGTCGGGTCAACGCACCCCGCTGCTGACGTCATCCCACAGTATGATAGAAAGGAAGAAAAGGAGATAAAAAGTTACAACACAGAGGACAACTGGGTGTTTTTATGACATACACTGAATGTTACAGACTAGTTTTGTGGCTGGACAACAATATCAGCCATACATAAGGTAACATGGTAGTGCAGTAACACTGTTGTTAGGGCCATAATTGTTGAAAGATAGTCGTAGTTGTATTGGAGGAAAGTGTGTAGCAAATATTATTATTTACTTGTTTGAGAGGAGCTCTGTGACAAACATACAAAGCAGAAAGAGAAACAGAAAGCAGGAAGTTTGCCAGAATTTTGTGATGAGAGAATAAGCAGTATGAGGTGCTCTGGATTGTGAAGCAGTAGGTCAGGTAAAATTAAGACAAAGCCTGTGGGGAAATGTGCGTCCAAAATAACAGTGATATATTCACCCTCAAGTAACAATGACCAGAAAGAGGATTGGAAGTGTGATTATGAGGATGTGAGAAATGTGTAGGAGGGAGATCTGCTGAATAGAGGGAGTAGCTATTGAAATGAACAGTTATATGGTCAAAATGACTATTAATGATTATAAAGACTGGGAAAGCAACAATATCTATCAGATGCAGTAGCTTGTGATACTAAAAAGATCTGACTGCTGGATCTAGTCTCCCATGTAATCAAACAAATGAAAAAAAAAAAGAACAAAATATTTTGGAAAGAAGCAATTACAGAGGTATCAAATGATGAACCAAGTTATGAAAACAATAAAAAAAAGTTTTCATATGATTACAAAACTTAGATGAGATTAATGCCAAATCAGGATACCACTGAGGCACTCTTTATAGACAACTACAAGAGAAGTTTTTAGCTAAGAGAGAACCATTATATCAAGTACTTGTTTATCTGGAGAATGTCTTTGATAGGGTAAATGAGGTATAATCTGGCAGCCCTTAAGATAAATGTTTGTGAGAGTAGTGCAAGCCATTTACAGATGAAGCTGGCAAAAAGATTTGACAAGGAGTTCAGAGCTGATTTTAATGTGCAGTTAGATGTTCACTAAGGTTTGGTTCACAACCTGTTCGTATTTATTGCAGTCTACTCAAAGGAATTTAAGACAGTTCATGAGAATTCCTATACGCTGAAGTATTAGTTATCAAAACAGAGTCAAAATGTGCGTATAAATTCTAGAATCAAAAAGCCTTAGAGTAAACTTAGGGAAAACTGAAATTGAAATAAGTAGCAGAGAAAACAGCCCCCTGTTGTCATCAGAGAAATAACTGTGCCTGATGTGCAGAAAAGGAGTAGGTAGGATCTTCATATAATGTATACAGTGCAAACTAATCAGGCAAAGAAGTTGTACAAAGATCACATTCAAACTGATGGTAAATAAAGACAGTGTATCTGGATTTACAAGAGTAGTTAGCAGTCAGAATAGCCATGAAATGGATTCTTTTCAAAACCTGAAAGACTATATAGAAGTAATGGACAACTACTCTTACCTTGGAGACCTAATTAGCAGTGGAGAAGGGCATTCAGAAAATATAGTAGCCAGGACAAAGAGTAAGAAAACCTCAAGGGACTGCCATCTCTGCAGGTAATGAGGGGATTCTCTCTTTGAGCAAGGGGCAGATTGTATGTTGCATATGTACAAACTGCAATACCTCATGGTAGTGAGATGTGGGCATTGCATATGCATACATGTGTATGTGTTAGAGCATGCGTTGTAACATAAATGTGTGTGTGTGTGTGTGTGTGTGAACAATCACATAGATAAAAAGTAGATTAGAAATAATATTGAAATACATTACCGGTAAATGGCCAACAAGTGATGTTATGCTCTCAGAGGCATAAAGAATATTTCCTTGTTGTGTAAAAACAAGTAAAAAGCTGTCTAAGGCCTGTAAAGAGAAATCAATATCAAATATGAGTGAAAAACGAAAAAGTAAATAAATAACAATAATATTGGTTTCTAATTTATATACCTAAATGACAACAGATGAGAGGACATTATAAGGGTTAATTATAAAAATGATGCAAGTTTAACCATTTAGCATTCAAGTCAGCTGTATTTGACCCAAATATTCTAGTTGTTTTACGTTCAAATTAGTTAAATCTGGCCTCTCACACTTATCCTATGATGTCATTTAAAGAAAAATAAACAATCACATCATGGAAATTTCAGAGCAACAAGATACTGCATGATTAATTGAAAACAATGTGAATAAATAAGCTTTACATTTGATAGAATAATCTGAATGCTAAAAGATTAAATTGAATAAATAAATTTTTAAAAAAACATGCAGGAAACAAAAATATACAAAAGGATTGAAATGGGATGATCCTTGATTATTCTGATGATCAAGGGCAAGCATCATGCCTCACCTGAGTCTCTGACTAACATGCACATAAAGACCCACCCAGGCAATCCTTATCCTCCCACTCAGTAAATTCAAAAGACAACCCTTCCACATCAAGTGGAGTTTTGGTAAAATTATTCAAGGTTTGGCTGAAGAAGAAAGTGTTTGTCATTAGTCTCTTCAATCTTGTCTACAATACAATTCTTTTCACCATGTCTTCTAGGTAGAGATAAAAAAATGACCTGCCTTTCCTAGCCAGAAGAGGACAGTGAGGCAATTCCCACAATGGACTCAGTTAAATAGCTAGATCTGTAGTCCACACATAAACGATTTGATGTAACTCTATAAGTGAGTAATACTTGAACACTGAAAGAGTGCATATGAGTGCATGCTCTGCATGCACTTTGAACAAGCTCAGCCAACTGCACTTCTGTAAGTATAGAACTTATCATAAACAGACAATACTCCACTCTATACTAAACTGCCTAGTCAAGAATAATAGAGAGTTTTCATTTTTCCAAGGCTGAAATTGCCTTATAATAGGTTATCCAGATAATATTTGTAAAAGTACTTGTGCAATGCCATGAAAGAGTGCATGAACAGTGCCACATAAAAGCACCCAGCACACTCTGTAAAGTGGTTGGCATTAGGAAGGGCATCCAGCTGTGGAAACCATGCCAAATCAGACTGGAGTCTGGTGCAGCTCTCCAGCTTGCCAACTCTGGTGAAACTGTCCAACCCATGCCATCATGGACAATGGACATTATATAATAATGATGATGATGATGATGATTATGATGAGTGTCTCCCTTAAGTATGTCATCAGTTTTCCTCATCCTCTACAGAATTCAACAATTACCAATTTTCTTGCTTTCTTCAAGCAGCCTCAACTGAAATGTAATCTCATAATGTCATGTTATCAATCTTTGTTCTCTATTAGCATCAGTAAGGGCTTTAATTATATGCTGATGTTGCTGGTGGTAGTGGTGGTAGTGCGTGATAGTAGTAGTAGTATGTTTGTACGTATGGAGGTATGAATGTATCTACGTACATTAAAGGTGATAAACAACTAGAAACACTGCTTCAGACTGTACAGTAGTTTACAAAAGGAATTGATATCAGAAGAATGTGCCATAGAAAACGTGCCAAGAAGAAAACTTATAAGAACTCTAAAATCATGCTGGATAAAGGAAATAAGATAAGAGGATTAGACTGACTTACTTTACTTAGGAATAAATGAATAGTGCAGACAAAGTGCAAAACCATACAAAGGAAGAAAAAGTTGAAAAGGAACATTATAGTCACATTAGATTAATAATAAAAAGAGCTTAATGTAAAATATAACAGAATGGACATTAACACTGATGCTGTTCCATCAATAATTTATAGTTGTGATAAGTCTCAACAGGACATTAAAAGAATTAGCAAGAAAATTTATGACTGAATTTAGAATATACCACTGAAAATGTGACAGAAAGATAATATTTCCTATGAATACAGCATTAGGATGTTGAAGCTTTATGCAACTAGAAAACTGCTATAAAATAGCCACAATAGGACTACAAAAAATATCTCTTTTACTTGTTTCAGTCATTTGACTGTGGCCATGCTGGAGTACCACCTTTAGTCGAAGGAATCGACTCCAGGACTTATTCTTTGTAAGCCTAGTACTATTTCTATGGGTCTCTTTTGCCGAACTGGTAAGTTACGTAAACGTAAACACACCGGCATCGGTAGTTGAGCGATGTTGGGGGACAAACACAGACACACAGACACATACACATACATACGACGGGCTTGTTTCAGTTTCTGTCTACCATATCCACTCACAAGGCTTTGGTCGGCCCAAAGCTATAGTAGAAGACACTTGCCCAAGGTGCCATGCAGTGGGACTGAACCCGGACCCATGTGGTTCGTAAGGAAGCTACTTACCACACAGCCACTCTAGCGCCTAGTAAAGAATAACAGAAAAGTAATGCAAATATCTATGAAAAATATAGACAAAACTATTTCTTTAGAACAAAAAACACCCAAGCTGGTGCCATGTATAAGGCACCCTTGCCAGTGCCACATAAAAAGCACCTGTGCCAGTAGTACATTAGAAGCACTGATGCTGGTGCCATGTAAAAAGCACCCAGTACACTCTGTAAAGTGATTGGCATTAGGAAGGGCATCCAGCCATAGGAACCATGCCTTAACAGTCAACTGGTAACTGGTGCAACTCTATGGCTGGCCAGCTTCTGTCAAGCCACCCAACTCATGCCAGCATAAGAAACAGACATTAAATGATGATGGTGATGATGATGATGATGAAATAGAAGCTGGAATAACCAAAAGCCGAGAGAAGAAGAAAGGAATGACAACAGAAATTGTGAATAAAAAACAAAATATAGAAAAACAAAAAAAAGCTAAAAATGATGTGACTGAATGTCGTATTAAAGTGCTACAAAGGAAAATTCCTAATATAGGTACAGGTGTGGCGGCTGTGTGGTAATAAGTTTGCTTCCTAAAAGGCAGCGAACTGGCAGAAACGTTAGCACGCCGGGTGAAATACTTAGCGGTATTTCGTCTACCGTTACGTTCTGAGCTCAAATTCCGTCGAGGTCTACTTTGCCTTTCATCCTTTTGGGGTCGATAAATTAAGTACCAGTTACACACTGGGGTCGATGTAATCGACTTAATACCTTTGTCTGTCCTTGTTTGTCCCCTCTATGTTTAGCCCCTTCTGGGCAATAAAGAAATAAGAAGTTTGCTTCCTAACCATATAGTTTTAGGCTCAGTTCTAATATGTGGTACCTTAGGCAAGAGTCCTCTACTATAGCACTGGGCCAACCAATGCCTTGTGAGTGAATCTGGCAGACAGAAACTGAAAGAAGCCCTAATACAGGCATGTGCACATATGTATGTATATATATTATATATGTGTCGTCTACATCTGTGAAATCTGGAAGAGGGCAGTGAATATCTCTCAATTGCTGAACATGTTCCATCGACTCAGCCTATATCTATTCCTGGGCATCTCTTACTGTGACAGAGTAAGAAAATAAAGAGGTGATGAGGAAAGCTGTCATAGGAAGTTTGCAGGACATAGTGACTAAGCAGCGGATATGCTACCATTGTGATGGAGTGGACGTCAAAAGGAGGTAAAAAACTGAATGAAAGACCAGGGACAAAGTGGTGCAGTATGTTCCAGGATTACATGATAGAGATGGGCTGTGGTCTGAGTAGAACTAAAAGGATAGCTATGCTTTTGGGATGTTTAGAGAAGGCTCATTGCCCATTGTGCTGACAGCACTGGAAGAACTAAATACTATGAGCTAAGAGTGTATGTAGGTGAGCATGTGTATACGTGCATGTGTGTGTATGTATGTGTGTTACTATCTCCATCAATTGATAGTTGTATGTGAGTGTCATCATCATGCAAGCAGTGTCCTTCATTTCCAATCTTCCAAGACCTGTCTGGTTACGAAAGAATGTTACTTTTCTTGGAAACAGGTGAGGGTTGGTGACAGAAAGGGCATCCAGCTGTAGAAAATCCACCTGACCCATGGAAGCATGGAAAAGTGGACATTATGATGATGATGACAACGATGATGATGTTGATGGCCAATATTTAAAAAAAGAAAACAAATATGATAAAAAAAACAACAACAACATTAGCTGAGAAGCACAGGAGTCAAAACTAAAACCTAAGGATTCTCCACTTCAGAAGACCAAAAGTCTTCCAACCAAAAAACTTCTAAAAACTTAGGAAGAATTAGAATACAGTGAATAACTGAGGAACGCATGGAGATGAGAAGAAATAAACAGCCACTTTGTCTCTGGATCCACCATTTTTAACCAAGAAAGAATATATCAACTATTTTTTTTGTGTTTGAAAATACCTTTTGTGGGTAGGGAAGAATGTTTGTTTATGTTACTGAAGCACTGTTGGTTAAATCATAACCCCCACCCCTCATCTAAATACTGCAATACTCTTTCAGACCAAGTGCTCTACTAACTTGAACACTCAACAACCTATTACTACAACTTCAGCAGCAGTAGAAGTAGAAGTAGCGTATTGGGAAAGGTGGTGGTAGCATAATTAAAAGACAATAAATAAGAGTACTCTGTACTTACCTCTAACATCAGCTGAGTGAATTCATCATTTGATAAGAAGGACGGTTTCCAATCTTCTTTAATTTCATGAGCCTGAGACTGCATAGCAAGCTCTGGTGGAGAAACAGAAAAAAAAAAATGAAATCATTTTTTTTAATACTATACTAGAACAAAACAAAAAAAATGCTAAGAAATCAACACTTCCAATATTTTATAAAATATAGAGAAAATCTATTAAAGGGATTCATCAGATGATCACCCCAACTAAAATAAGAAAAGGGTGTATTTTTTTATCTTTAACTTGTTTCAGTCATCAGGCTGCAGACATGTTGGGGGTACTGCCTTGAAGGGTTTAATCAAACAAATTGACCCTAGTACTTATTCTATAGGTCCCTCTAGTTAAACTACTAAGTTACATGGATGTAACAAACCAGCACCGGCTGTGGTGCTGGGATGGGGAAACACGCGCGTACACACACACACACACACACACACGAATACAATGGGCTTTTTCAATTTCCATCTACCAGATCAGCTCACAAGGCTTTGGGTTGAGTTGGAGCTATAGCAGAAGACACTTTCCCAAGGTGCCACACAGTGTGACTGAGCCTGGAGCCATGTGGTTGAGAAGTACACTTCTTATTTCTTTATTGCCCACAAGGGACTAAATATAGAGGGGACAAACAAGGACAGACAAAGGGGTTAAGTCGATTACATCAACCACAGTGCATAACTGGTACTTAATTTATCGACCCTGAAAGGATGAAAGGCAAAGTTGACTTCAGTGGAATTTGAACTCAGAACGTAACAGCAGACGAAATACCGCTAAGCATTTTGCCCGACGTGCTAACGTTTCTGCCAGCTTGCTGCCACCTTCTTACCAGACAGCTACACCTGTAAAGTTAGCTTCTCGAGTCATGCTGACTCATTAGGGCGCGTTTCCCAGTTTCCATGGCATACGAATTCCCCCACCTGGACGGGATGCCAGTCTGTCACAGAATTACTCATTTTTGCCAGTTGAGTAGACTGGAGCAACATGAAATGAAGTATTTTGCTCAAGAACACAATGTGTTGCCTGGTCCAGGAATCGAAACCGCAATCCTATAATCATAAGTCCAACACCTTAACCAATAAGTCGCATGCCTCCACCAGCTACACCTGTACCTCGATCCTTTACATTGTTGGCTGTTTAGCCCTAGGTCAGCATAAGGCCAGCAATTTTGAAGGAAGGAGAAGTTGATTACATTGACCCCGGGGAACAACTGCTACTTGTCTCAATCCTGAAAGGACAAAATCAAAGTCAACCTTGGTAACATTTGAACTCAGAATGTAAAGAGTCAGAAAAAAAAAGCTACAAAGCATTTTGTCTAGCTCAGTAACGATTCTACCAGCCTGCTGCCCTAAATGTGACTTAACAACACAAGAAACTAATGGTAACAATTCCTGATGGTTATAAAATATTGATCACAATATCACAAAATATGAAATTACTTAATACATAAGCTGAAAGAAAAGTTTATACCTTGATAATTTCTGAGGAAAGCTATTGTTGATTTTAAGACTGTCGATTTGTCCATTTTCCTGTTGTTGGTCGAAACCATCGAACACAGCTCGTTGATCAGCATGTTGAACTGATCTCTTCTCTTCTTCTCACTTAAGTTACGAGTTTTTCTGTGAAAATCAAAGTGATGCTTCAGATTAGTAATTTCGAATTTCTTAACAGAGAAGAGGTTTAGACATTAACAAAGTTTAAGCACAGTGAACAAAGATTAAGATATTCAACAAACAAATGATTCCTTGCATATATACATGTGTGCGTGTGTGTGTGTGCATGCATATATACATGCACATGCGCACACACACACACATATACGTGGAGCATTGCTGTACTCAAGAAGAACCACTCACTACAACAGAATTGATATCCTAAAGCCAAGTTGCCACATAGAAAGACTGGTACTGATGCCATGTAAAAAGCACTTGTGATGGTACCATATAAAAAGCACCCAGTACACTCTGTAAAGTGGTTTGTGATAGGAAGGGAACTAAGCTGTAGAAACCATGCCAAAAACAGACTATGGAACATGATGTGGCTTTACTAGCTTTTGTCAGGCCATCCAACCAATGCCAGCATGGAGAGCTGATGTTAAATGATGATGATATATATATATCAAATATATTATATCATATTATATTTATATTATATATACATATTCTTGGACAACACAGTTATGTTGGATCTCTTATGATATCCTTGATAACCCCAAGTTCTCCTGTCTGCTTTGGCATTTTTTTTGACAGAATGTCAAAGTAACATGCATGACATAACTAAGTAACATGCATAACTAAGTAACATGACATAACTAAGTAACATGCATGACAAGAACCCTTGACTGAGGCACTGGGAGAGTAGTATTGAGAGAGGGAGTTTGTGCCAGCTGATGAGAAGAAGAGATTAAAGTATGAACAGAGGGACAGAAATAAGCGTCTTGTAGTAGAGGAGATACCTCAGTTGAGAGAAAGAAAGAAAAGGGAGGAGGGAGAAAGAAGTTGGTGAAGATGTTATGGGGGGGAGTGGGGAGTCATTCAAGTTACAAGATGTGTATAAATGAGATGGAACCAAGGATTGGATAAGGTGAGTGAGTGGGTAAGTGCAAGTGACTGTGAAAATGAGTGTGAGGTGGAGGGGAGAGAGGAATGTAATGAGTGGACACAGGTAAACGAAGGGGGTATATTAGAAGGATATGCTATGTGAAAGAGATTCCACAGGGATATGTGAGCAGATAAGTTTGCAAAAGTGCAATGAGAGATAGGGCAAGGAGGGGAATACAAAGTGTAGTGAACACTGGTGAACGGAAATGGGGGAGTTTTAGAATGATGGGTTGTAAGGTGGAGGTTTGTGAGGAACAGATTGTGCGCAGGAGTATGGACATAAATGACAAGCCTTTATGGCCTTCGTTCTACACAGCAGGATGTGTCTTCTCGAGCACAGTAAATTGCCAATTATCTTGGTTCTTTGTTACCTCCTCTGTGAGAGTTAAACATCTGAAGATCATTTTTCATCTCTTCATTCCTCGTCTTCCTCTTCGACAGGTTCCCATTACATCTACAGATTAGCACTTCTTTATGCAGCAATACAGACACACACACACACACACACACACACACACACACACACACACACACACACACACACACACACACACACACACACACACACACACATAGCCAATGCAACTTTGTTTAGGAAATTGTTTTGGCTTTTCAAAAACTACAAATGCATTTACGCCATGTTATGCAATACTTCATCTAAAATATGCTACTCTAAGATAAATAGATGGATGGATAGATAGATACATAGATAGATAGATAGATGGATGGATGGATGGACACACACATACATACATACATGGATGGATAGACGGACGGACACAAACATATATGTACATGCATATGCATCACCATCATATCATCATTTTTAATTACCATTTTCCATGCTGATATGGGTTAAACAGTTTGACAGAATCCAACAGATCAGAGGACCCTGCTGCACTCCAATACCTACTTTGGCATGGTTTCTATGGTTGAATTCTCTTCCTAATACCAACAACTTTACCGAGTTTATTGGGTGCTTTTTTCATGTCACTGGCACTTGTAAAGTTGCCATCTAGCGCACATGAGTAAGATCTCTATTGAATGAGTGGGACTTTAGTGAAGAAGGAAGCAGTTTTATGCTAGGTGACAAAACAGCTTTCTTGCTGTAGAGGAGATACACGGATGCTTGCATTCAACAAGAGTAAGTGTGAGCAACTGAGATGAAACTGGAAAGAGAGGTAAAGATGGTGGGGACAAGACAGGGCCCAGGAGGAAGAAGAATGAGAGAAACTGTCTGTAGAATTTGTAAGAGTGTATGGAGAGAGTGTGAGATGGCTAGAGATGGGGACTAGTACAAATATGCTGAAGATGAACAAGGGTTGAAGTGGGGAATGAGTCAATGATAAATATGAGATGTAGAGTGTGGGGGGGGAATAGATGATGACTAGAGATGGAGAAGGGTTGAGGGGTGAATGTAGTGTCCAGCCAAGGAGTCTTCAATGATACACCATGAGTTAAGGGGAAGGTTGCGAGAGCATGGTAGTACAAGAATGTATAGAGCAGCAGAATAACAATAATAATAATAATAACCATTTCTACTGAAGGCACAAGGCCTGAAATTTGGGAGGACAGGACTAGTTGATTACATCGACCCCAGTATATCACCAGTACCTCATTTACTGTACCCAAAAGGATGAAAGGCAAAGTAGACCTCAGTGGAATTTGAACTCAGAACATAGCAATGGGGGAAATCCCGCTAAGCATTTCATCCAGCTAACAAACAATTCTGCCAGCTCTCTACCTTTTAATAATAGTAACACAATAGACAAAAATAGCAGATGATGTATGGATAGGTAAGTTGCAAGACTGTGAGCGAAGAGATAAATGGATGTATGTATATACACTGACAGAAAATATAATCAGATATTCACACACACACACACACACACAGATGGACATGAGCTTGCATGTGTATGAACATGTACATGCATACAACGACAACTCTTCCTGAATTGAAGGTACTCTTGATCAGTTGTAATCCACTGGGACCAGGCCAGTAACTGTGCCACAGCTTCCCTACTCTTTTTACACATGCCAATAGACTTTGCTCCACTCTTTCTCACCTTTCAGCCATTCAGACTCCTACTGAAAGATAAATTCATCTTCAACTTTCTGCACCATCACTCCTCACCTCGCAAAAAAAAAGGTATCTTGGAAACCTCCTAGTGAGAAAACTCCACAGTACCCAGCCACACACAACTAAGCACTTTCACATTTAAACCAGCCATATCTGGTCCAAATATTCTATCTGCTTTATATTCAAACTGGCCAGATCCAACTTCTCACACCTATCCTACAACATCATTTTAAAAATAAACAGTCATATAATGTGAGTAAACTATATGGCAGAGTAAACTAAATGATAAAGGCTTAATTGTGCTAAAGTGTTACATCAGACCCTATATTAACCTGCCTGAAACCACCTCTGGCTCTGTAGTACAAATGTCTTGTTTTCAAAAGTTCTGAATTAAATCCGTCACAATCTATGTTCCTAATACTAGCTTAATGATAACTAAGTTATTTTACTAAATTATTTGTTATATTTCAAATTAATTGAAAGAAACAAAAAGCATCTCAACAGAATTATGATAACAAAATATAATAACACTACGACCATCAATGGGTCTGTCATAATATCTTATGACTCAGAATATTTGTTGCACATCACCCAATTTTATATATTGTATCATTTGCAAACTTTACAGTGCTTTTTACATCAGGAAAAAAAGGCCCAACATCATGATTATTTTGGGGAGCATGTTAGAAGCATACAACTATGTGTGCCAGGCCAAACTGTTGCTACTCACTTCAACACTATGGGCCATTTCATCACTCAAAGTGCATGACTTTGCTGCACACTATGAATCCACATTCTCAAGGAAATGGAGGGAACAGCATTTCATATTTGAACTTGGCACCACATCACCAATGGGTTTAGATCAGGGCTGGGGGAAACCCCTGTCCACAGGTGCAATTGCACCTGCAAGCCCATTCTATTGTGCCTGCATGCTGGCATACTCATATGTACAAAATATAGTAAATTTTTCAATTATAAAATTTGTACAATATACGTATGCCCCTTTGCAACACAGGTCACATTTCCATTATGACTTAAAACAGACTTGAACAGAAAATCGTCCGGTAATTGCCATTTGATTGGAAATTTTGTTTTCACTATAAAATACATATTGCTAGCTTTGTACCACCCCCTTGAGACCCAGCTACACTAACTGAAAAATATAGAATATAATATAAACATCCTAAATTCAGTGGCAGTGTTAATTTAATGTGTTAAACTTAACGTTATTAATGTATATCGAATTATACATACATATATACAAGATTTATACAGTTAGAACATTATTTATTTACATTTGACAGATATTTGTCCCCATCTTGTTTGTTGTTAACACAACATTTCAGCTGATATACCCTTCAGCCTTCATCAGGTGTCTTCGGAAATTTTGAACCTGGGTTCTCATTCCTAAGGTATTTTTCAATGTTATTATTATTATTATTATTATTATTATTATTATTATTATCATTTTCCTTCTTTCTTCAAATTTTCGTCCATTTCTCTCCGAGTGTTTTCAGTACACCTAGGGCAGAGAAGCTCATTGTATGCATTCCCAGATTACACATGCAAATTCACAAGGTAAAATATGTATTTAAGATAAATTAATAAATAAATAAACTCATGAATGGATGTTGTTTTCACAGCGATAATGCCCTTCTCAGTACATGAGTCATTCCAGTTAACATGATTGTGTCATTTTCAAATAGGTTTCAGTACCTTTTTTTATCATTCCTAGAGATCCTACAATCACTGGTACTTGAGATGCCACAGTTTTTCAATTTCTATTAGCAAGTCTTTATATTTACTGATCTTGTCAAATTCTTTTGCAGCTATATTGTGATCACAAGGAGTATTCATGTCAATTAATAAACACACCTTTTTTATCTGATCTTTTATAATAATATCCGGTTTATTAGTTTTTATAGTTTTGTCGGTATGTACAGGGAAGTCCCAGGGAATTGACATATTTTCTCCCTCAGTCACAGCTTCAGGATGGTGTTTATACCATTATTATTATTATTATTATTATTATTATTCAGGTCACTGCCTGGAATCAAACTTGGAATCTTGGGGTTAGTAGCCTGCACTCTTAACCACTATGCCATATGCCCGTGGGCAATTATGGAGTGAACGTTGTGCTTAAGAGCACGGGCTACTAACCCCTAGATTCTGAATTCAATTCCAGGCAATGACCTGAATAATGATAATAATAATAATAATAATAATAACATGGAAAAATACTTTAGGAATGAGAACTCAGGTTCAAAATTTCCCCCAAGACACCTGGTGAAGGCCGGAGGCTATATCAGCCAAAGTGTTGTGTTAACAACAAACAAGATTAGGACAAGTATCCGTCAAATGTAAATAATGTACATAATTCCTCATCTCTTAAATATTGAATTGGAATAAGAGTTAGAACTCGTGATCCACCCATGGACCTTTTCTTTTGGAAATTTTTGCCCGTTGCACTAAAAAGTTTACCCACCCCTGGTTAAGATTAATGTTTTTCTTTCTTCTCCTACACCTTTTTCTTAGTTCGTTAAGCTCTTTCCATTCCTTTTTTTTTTTTTTTCCTTTTAACTCTCTCACACTCTTTTGCTTTCCTTGAAGAAAGATTGTCTGAAGTGTTGGATTTTCTGCTCTTCATTATAAGTTTTCTTTTTACTAATTTTACTAAATAATACAAACCTTTCCAACACAGATCAACACCAGTCCAGTCCCTTTAGAATCTGTTTGATCATACACACACACACACACACTTACGTACATATGTACACTCATACATACACACTTAGATATGTACACCTACATGCATGCTTGCAAGTACATATACATACAGTGCAAAATCTATAGAGATGTGATACCAAATATCTACCCAGGCAATAATTACCCTGCAGTGAAGTTTTAGCACAGAACTATAATGAAACAGTAAGAATCAAATTGAAATTTTAGCAGAATTAATAATAATTCTAAGAAATAGTTGAGGTGGTGTTGGCAAATGAGGCAATCTATATAAATCTGAAAATATCCTTGAATAGTCTAACAATTCTTCTCTGAAGAATTTATCACAAGAAAACAAATGATATAATGGGAAATAACAAACGGTTTAGATTTGTCTAAAAGTAAGAGAAAAATTAGCACTAGCTCAGAATTATAAATGGTAAAAGGGTTTCAAGCAAAGAAGGGAATGGGGATGGTTAGGGACCTGATGTTTCCCACTTGCAGCTATGCTCTATTTCTTTAGAATAATATAAGAATGGATTTTTTTTTTTTTTTGGTCATAATCAAACCAAATCAAAATAGATGAATATCAATGGAATTTGTATCTTTGTGGTACCAGTGCCGGTGGCACATAAGAAAACCATCCGAACGTGGCCGTAGCCAGTACTGCATTGACTGGCCTCCGTGCTGTGGGCACGTAACAAACACCATCCGATCGTGGCCATTCGCCAGCCTCGTCTGGCACCTGTGTCAGTGGCACATAAAAAACACCATCCGAGCGTGACCGTTCGCCAGCCTCGTCTGGCACCTTTGTCGGTGGCACATAAAATCACCCACTACACTCTCGGAGTGGTTGGCGTTAGGAAGGGCATCCAGCTGTAGAAACACTGCCAGATCTGACTGGCCTGGTGCAGACCCCAGTTGAACCGTCCAACCCATGCTAGCATGGAAAGCGGACGTTAAACGATGATGATGATGATGATGATAATAATCAGCTTTGGATTATTAAGAGATTTATATCTGTAAAAGGATTCTTGGATAAATCTCCATTTAGGATTTCACTCTAATCTGTAATTCCAATATTCTTGATGTTTCAAGGATTGAGTCCTTCAATTAATTGTTGTCAATTATCTCATTATGAGTGAATGTGAGCGTGTGTATGTGTGTGCATATGCATTATGTATGTATATATGCATTCATACATGTGTCACACAGACATACATTGATGTAGGTTTGCATATACTCATGCATATGTATTATATATGCACATATATTATTGTTGTTATTATTATTATTATTATTATTATTATTATTATTAAGGCAGCAAGTTCACAGAATCATTAGTATGTCAAAAAACTGCTTAGCAGCATTCCATCCGGTTTTTTTTTTATTTTTGTGTTTTTTTTTCTTTTGTTGTTTTTTTTTTCTGAATTCAAATTCTGCAGAGGCCAACTTTACCTTCCGTCCGTCCTTTTGGGGGTTGATAAAATAAATATCAGTCAAGCACTCGTGTTGATGTAACCAACTTGTCCCCTCCCCAAAATTTCAGACCGCGTGTCTATTGTAGAAAGAATTATTATCATTATTTTAACTTTTCAAGTTCCACTTGAAATAAGAAAATGAAGGCAGGGAAGGAAGTGTTGTCTCCCAGTAAATTTATTGAAAGGCAGAAGTGATAGTAATGATAAAAAAGAAAAAAAGTAATAAGTCTTTCTACCATACACACAACTCAATTGGTACTTATTTTTATCGACCCTGAAAGGAAGATAGGCAAAGTCAACCTCAGTGACATTTGAACGCAGAATGTAAAATCAGAAGACGTCACTAAGGATTTTGTCCAGTACAGTAACAATTCTAACATAATAATGATGATAGTGATTATGCAGACTTGGAGAAGTCTGCTGGATCGGAACTGACTTGGGACAAAACAACAACTATAGCTGCTGATACTAACAATACATTATATAATGTAGTCCAATATACAAAATCATCATCATCATTTAACGTCCGCTTTCCATGCTAGCATGGGTTGGACGATTTGACTGAGGACTGGCGAACCAGATGGCTGCACCAGGCTCCAATCTGATTTGGCAGAGTTTCTACAGCTGGATGCCCTTCCTAACGCCAACCACATCTGAATAAAAGCTGGTATGGTCACTGGTGGAACAGCTTTGATCATAGGTCTGTCTGCTGAATCAGGACTGACCTGCTGAACAAAAGCAACTATTGCAAGTAATTCTAACTACTAAACTATATATTAGATAATATGGTGCTAGATAAACTGTCTGAATAAAATGGGATTGTCACAGCTGGAATGTCTTTGATCATAGGTATGTTAGTTAGTTAGTTAATTTTTGGGCTCAAAAAGCAAAAAGCAAGGCCATGTAGGGGGACATGGAGTTATGTACAGGGTGGTGTTCATGTAAAGAGTTCAGGCCACTTGTGGTCAAGGGAGACTTTGAACCGAGCGGTTGTCGGCATCTTCACCATCTCGTCCGGCAGCTTATTCCACGGATCCGCAACCTGGACGGAAAAAGCCCCTCTCCTTCGATTGAGATGAAATCGTCGCAGATAGAGCTTTTCGGGATGACCCCGCAGCTGACGCTCTGGAGCCTGGACCAGAACTGATCTGGGGCTATACAACAACTCTAGCCAATTGTAACTAAACTACTATATTATACATTAGATAATGTAGTCCTAAATAAAAAAAGAGACTGGTCAAAGCGGAACATCTTTGAGCACAGGTCTGTTGGATCAAGAAAAACTTGGTGCTAAACAACATCAACAACAATAATGAAAAGTGGATCCTGCAAAATTCAATTTGAAAGAATATTTTGCTGTTGTTACTGGCATGTCAGGAGTGGCTGTGTGGTAAGTAGCTTGCTTACCAACCACATGGTTCCGGGTTCAGTCCCACTGCATGGCACCTTGGGCAAGTGTCTTCTACTATAGCCTCGGGCTGACCAAAGCCTTGTGAGTGGATTTGGTATATGGAAACTGAAAGAAGCCCGTCGTATATATGTATGTGTGTGTGTTTGTGTGCCTGTGTTTGTCCCCCCCCAACATCGCTTGACAACCGCTGCTGGTGTGTTTGTGTCCTCGTAACTTAGCGGTTCAACAAAAGAGACCGATAGAATAAGTACTAGGCTTACAAAGAATAAGTCCTGGGGTCGATTTGTTCGACTAAAGGTGGTGCTCCAGCATGACCGCAGTCAAATAACTGAAACAAGTAAAAGAGTATGTCAAGTGGACTACATGGAGGTTTCCTTTACTCCAGCACCATCCAATTCACATAGACCTACTACAGCAATAACCTTGCTGCCATCACCACCGTCACCACAACAACAACAACAATCACACTGCTGGGATATAAATCACCTGAAATAATCAAAGAAAACAGACAAGTATTGTGGTCTGACTAAGCCCACCTTGCTTTCTTCTGTTATGGCTGGAGGCTGGATGTTTACATCTAAGATCACATCACTACTGAGGAAATACACAGTACACAATCACATCCATCCTGCATGCACTCATGCACACACACACACACACACAGAGTAAATATGCAAGTATACAATGGACAGCCCCAACAACACCAGCATAGAATGAAGATCCAGGTTGCTGGACCTACTGATCATAACTGATATGTTTAATAAACTAATTACATGTTGAACAAAGCTGATGGAGGGCTAAATCAACAACAACAATAATTACAGAAACCAAACCAACAGAACCTGAACCTGCCCCCACCAACCTGCCCCACCCCCCCACCACCACCACCATCATCTACACAATTAATCAATTAATTTCTTTTGAAATTGTTTTTAATAAGAAATTAGAAACTTGTGAAATCATCCCTGTTTAATTGTGGAACTCATAGCTATAAATAGTAGCATGTAAATCATCATCATCATCATCATCATCATTGTTTAACGTCCGCTTGCCATGCTAGCATGGGTTGGACGATTTGACTGAGGTCTGGCGAACTAGATGGCAGACCTCAGTCAAATCGTCCAACACATGCTAGCATGGAAAGCAGATGTTAAACGATGATATTGGTTGAAAAACCCTTTAGATAGAAAACTCAATATCTACATGCTATTATTATTATTTTTTTTTAATAAGTTAGTCATGAGAGGGAAGACAGTAGTGGTGACCTTTGCAGGTCAATTTGCCTGAATAGTGAAAGTGATATAGTTGGTTTCCACCTTCAAACATCATCAGCAGGTCAATGACAGCAGCAGGAAAATAAAGACTGTCAATATAACTGGGGTAGTTTTATTGTTTGGTATTTTACAGAGAAGTCTGATCAGGGTTGACTGAGGCTTGACAACAATAAACTGTATTTTAGAATTGCTCACAGTCAGGATATAACATAAGGATTCATGAACACATCTTCCAGTTTCAT
Organism: Octopus sinensis; assembly: GCF_006345805.1. Classification (NCBI taxonomy): domain Eukaryota; kingdom Metazoa; phylum Mollusca; class Cephalopoda; order Octopoda; family Octopodidae; genus Octopus; species Octopus sinensis. The sequence continues at coordinate 28,888,737 of NC_043016.1, read as the reverse complement.
TGAAAAATATGAACATACCTTTTAAACTTATCCTTTTCCTCATCTAAGTCATTCCCAAACGCACTTTCACTGAAAAATAAATAAGTTACAAGTTAACTAAATTCAGTGAACCACTATGAAAATATAAAGAATTAAATTAGAAAGAAAGATAATAAAAGTCATTTTTAATATTTGAAGAAAAAGTTCTGTTTTGATTTTTAAATATAAAATATATTTTTTTATCTCATAAGAATTTAGACATGTCAAGAGATCATGAAATAATTTGTTTATGATGGCTGAACTTCAAGTAGATAGAGCTATAAATAATAGCTTGTGAATAATATCCAAAAAGTTTTTTTTTAACCCTGTATTAACATGCTATTATTTATAACTTTATTGAATTTGAGTTCAGCCTTTAAAAACGAATTATGAAATACAATTATTTTTTTTTTTTAATCTCAACTGCAATTTATTTTCTTCATCTTCGACCAATACATATGCATGAATGTGTACATACACTCACAAACAAAGAGCACATACATATTTGGACACACAAGCAAGAGAAAACATAAATGAATTCAATACAACTAATAAAATTCATTTATTGAAAAATAATGTTAGTCACATGAACAAATGCATATTTGCAAAAAAATCTTCGCCAGTGACAGCACAAACCATCAACTTTAAATTAACAAACATGTGTTTTCTATATATATATATATATATATATATATATATACACACCAACAAGGGTAAGTCAAAAATTATCTGCACTTTCACCATAACATATCTTTATTATTGTTACATTGCCTTCTGTGCATCCATGATTATAGTTGCTACTATTGTGGTCACATAATCAAAGTTTGAGCTTCATCATGTCATTTTTCTAGCTTTACAGTGTAAATATGGTGACTCCACTAGCAATATGCACCAAAGAAGGTGGCAAGCTGGCAGAAACATTAGCATGCTGGGCAAAATGCTTAGTGGTATTTCATCAGTCTTTACATTCTGAGTTCAAATTCTGCCGAGGTCGACTTTACCTTTCATTCTTTCAGGATCGATAAATTAAGTACCAATTACACAATGGGGTCAATGTAATCAACTAAATCCCTTTGTCCGTCCTTATTTGTCCACTCTATGTTTAGCCCCCTGTGGGCAATAAAGAAATAAATATGCACCAAAGAAGAACAAAGAGCAGTGATCCGATTTCTTTGGTCGGAAGGTGTGTCAGGTGCTGAAATTCATCATTGAGGCAGCACATTCTCTGTAGATTAGTCATGGTTCTGCCTATCAAATCATCCACAATGAGCTCAGCTTCCATAAAGTCTGTGTAAGATGGGTGTCAAGCAAGCTTACTGCAGAGCACAAGCACAAACAACTTGAGGTCTACCAATGTTTATTCGATCACTACAACAATGAGGGTGAGGAATTTTTGAGTAGAATAGTCACAGGACACACCTTCTGACCAGAGAAATTGGATCACTGCTCTTTGTTCTTCTTTGGTGCACATTGTTAGTGGAGTCACCATATTTACACTGTAAAGCCAGAAAGAAAAATGGTGCAATCAAGCTCAAACTTCGATCACATGACCACAATAGTACCAACTGCAAGCACGCATGCACAGAGGACAGTGTGACAATAATAAAGATATGTCATGGTGAAAGTGCGGATAGTTTTTTTACTTCTCATATATATTTTATAGATAAGAAAGTACATTTCAAATGCAGTATAACTTTGAAAACAGCCGAGAAAGATTGGGTATTTACACTTAGAAGATGGAAAAAAAAGGTCCCATATATATATATATATATACACACACACACACACACAGTAATTTGGAAAAATTTGGTATTATTTATTCACCATTACACATCTCATTTGCTAATAGGAAGTACAAAATTGTACATGTAGATATTCCTATTAGAAAATCTTCAGACCAGACAGTGAATCAAATATTATTTGATTCGCAGTCTGGAAAGTTATATATAATTTATCAGTTGATGTATTGTACTTTTTTCTGGTATTTCAACATTTCACAATTAAGACCCTTTCTTCAAGAAACCAGAAGTCAACTAACACCACCTTTTCTCTGAAGATTTCTTGAAAAAAGGGTGCTAACCCTGAAATATTGAAGCACCAGGTAACAACACAAACTATCAACCTGTATTATTAATTTTTATAACTTGCATTGTTTTGGCATTAAAAACAATCTTTAAAACATTCATATATATCGGACAATGTTTTACGAAAGCTATACTACTCTCCCTCTCTCTCAGGTCCCACTACATAGCATCTTGGGCAAGTGCCTTCTGCTATAGCCCCAGGCTGGCCAAAGCCTTGTGAGTGGATTTGGTTCGTAGAAGTTCCATCATGTGTATGAAAGTGTTTGATACACGCACACAAATATATATACATATACATATATACATGTGAGTGGATTGATGAATAGACAGATAGATAGACAGACAGATAGACAGATTAAATGATGCAAATATGGTTGTGCAGTTAAGCAGTTTCCCAACCATGTTACTTCAAGTACAGTCCCACCCCACCCCCCCCTACATGGTGTGGTAACTTAGGCCAGTATCTTCTAATATAGTCTTGATCTGACCAAGACTTTGTGAATGGAATTGGTGGATACAAACTGACAAAAGCCTTGTTATTTTGCACCCAATGAAGTAGTTGACTGACTGAGAAGAGAATACATAGGTTTCTGAGATTAGTTTTGGTGTAGCAGAGCAACCAACCAAAGAAACTAAAGTCAAATAACACATGCAAACATCTATATACATAAGTAACAGCTTTCAGTAGATGATAACTTGGACTGTGATGACCTGTCCAACCGATGCCACCATGGAAAGCAGATTACATCCAACCCCACCAGTTCCGAAAATAATAACTTCTGGTGCTACTAAGTAATATTATAAATATTATATAATATGCATGGCTAAATCGTCATAATCTATGTCTGTAGACATGATATGTGTAGTTAATCACCTTAAGTTGTTGAAACAAAATTGCTTACAACTTTACAAACACCGTCATAAGCTCCACTTATTCACTTATTTTATACACACATACACACACATATGAGAAAGGAATAACGGTAAGCACAGATTTATACACCGTTTGTTCTCTATGTTTGCATCCCCTGCATTGGGTCCTCCAAGTGCAACCACGTGTTGAAATATATCAGTCAATCAAGGAAATGCTTTATTGTATAATGTTGCAAATCAAAACAAGAGGAGTTTGTTCACCCAACCATTTTACAGAATGCACTGGGTGTATTATTTTGTAGCACCAGTACAAGAGAGGTTTCCTTGTATCCCCAAAGTGCCACAGGTACTCAGTAGTAATGGTGTGTCTGTAGGCTCAAGGCAACATGACCAAGTAAGTGATAGGAGAGACTGAAGACAGGAGAAAAGCTTGGGTGAATGAGCGAAAGTAAGAGTATAATGGCAGGAAGAGGGATTGGTGGGTGAGAGAGAGTCAAGACTTGCAGTATAGAAAGAGTGAAGGTAGAGTTGTTAGGCATAATTGTACAATCTCTTACACTCAGACCTCATGAAAGGCAAGAAAAGCAGAGTAAAGAGAATGATACAGACAATATGCAGGTGGGTCCCATATCAACCATCATTATATGACTGGCATAAGTAATAGAGAGTGACAGAGATATAAGTGATAGGGAGATAAGAGAGAGAGAGCCAAGATGTGGGAAAGACAACACTAGGCTTGACAGTAAATACACACGCATACACAGTTATCTAAGTAAAATCATGATCACACATTTGCATATACATTAAAGTGAAATGGTACTCAATACTTATACAGTGTGAAGGAATAATTTATGATCAAAGTTGAATCTTTATAGGTCATTACTCCAAGTTCCCTGTTAATAATTTCATCAGGTTTTGTACAATCTCATTGTCTGATGAAAGCATTAACATGAAACTCAAGGCAGCAATTTAAGGTGATACAGCTAAGAATAAAAATTCTACACACACACATTCCATGGAACAAGTTCATCATCAGAAGAAGACACTTAGAATTTTACACACACACACATGCATGCACACATACAAAGACACGTATGTAATTAAATTCAGAAAAATGTAAGCTGGATTACCAGTCACTGTTATTAATTATTAATATCTTATTAATTTATTAATAGCTAGTTATTAGAATTCACAGTTATTATTGAAGACAAGATGAAATATACTTAGAATCGCCAGAAACGATTTTGTTGGAAACTTAGGAAATGTCAAATACACACATTAAGTACAAACAGATATGAGATTTCTTTCTTTTCTTTTTAATGTTTTGTAATATACATTCAGTAATTTTTTTTTTTTTCGCTTTCCCATAATATACACTCTTTGCCAGAAGCTGTGTAGAAGATTTAACTGAAGAACAACAAAAACAGCTTAGAATTAATATTATCTTCTCTTAAGCAATTTATCCCTCTTTGGCTTTGTAGCTATTGTGGTATGTTGCTGCTACTGCTGGCTGCTATGGCAGCAACAAACTAACCATATTCCATTCTCAAATCATGAGGAATGGAATGTGTGTGTGTGTGTGTGTGTGCGCACAGGAACAAGAGAGAGAGGGAGACAGACAGAGTGAGAAAGAGAGAGAGGTAGACAGGAAGAGGCAGACAGAGAAAGAGAGAAATATAGAGAGAAGGAGGGAGAGAAAGAGAAAGACAGGCAAGCATATGGAAAGAGAGAGAGATAGAGGAAGAAAATAGAGAAAGGGTATCAAGTTTGAGAGGAGGATGTTATCAGTAGTTGCTCTCTCTCTCTCTCTCTCTCTCTCTCTCTCTCTCTCTCTCTCTCGCTTTCTCCCTTTTCATTAATAGAGTTATTAACAATCTGCCCCCTCCACCTAAAAAGAAAAAAAAATTCTCTATTAGTCATGAAGGACTAGAGTAAAGAAAAACAGCGACAAAACAAAAAAATATTTAGCCATATGATAGAAATTAAATGGTAGATAAAAATAGAAATGTGAAAATTGTGAATATTTTTGAGAGTAAATTAACCACAATGCGTGTGTGTGTGTGTGTGTGTGTGCGTATGTATGCATTTATTCAGGTATGTATATGACAACAGTATCAAAATTCCAAGAAAAAGAATTCAATACAATATAATAGCATAATAGAATGAAATTTTCTTGTAAACTCAAACTCCATAAGTTACAACTATATTCTTGTACAGTTTGCCAATTCTGAAAACATTGAAGGAGGTCCCACTGCATGGTACCTTGGGCAAATGTCTTTTACTATAGTCTTGGGCCAACCAAAGCCTTGTGAGTGTATTTGATAGATGGAAACTGAAAGAAGCCTATGCTACGTGTGTGTTTGTTTGTATGAGTGCGTGCGTGTGTTTGACCCCATCACTGTTTGACAACCAATATTGGTTTCTTTACATCTCTGTAACTTAGCAGTTTGAAAAAAGAGACTGATAGAATAAGTACCAGACTTTAAGTACTAGGGTTGATTAGTTCAATTAAATGGTTCAGCATGGCTGCTGTCCAATTTCTGTAACAGGTAAAAGAAAGATAGAAAATAAAAACTATCTTACTTTATACAGAAAATATATACTGTTGAATATGGATGGCATGTATAATAACAGTATGAAATGCAAGATTATAAAAGAAGACTTTTGATTTGTTTGGAGCATGTTTCAATTTGACAGTAAGCCATCTGATGGTCAATTTATTAAACATTTTTAAATGTTTAATGAGTGAGCATTTTTGACTTATGGTGCCAAAAGATTACAAGCTCAGAATGGGTGTTTAAGACAGAATTCCTATGGAACAATATATTCATTTTTTTTTTTTTTTTCAGAAATACAAAGAACACAGCCATCGTTACCAGTTTGGTATGTTCTAATATCTTCCAAATAATTTCTGAAATTGTTATTTCTTAAAGACTACATGTACTTTGATAAACTTGTATCAAAAGATCTTTCAGGATTTCTGAAAATATGCTGATGTAGATTGTATCTCAAATTAAAAGGATTCCCAGTTACACAGGGTTTTGATCTTTGAAAGATATAATTAGTTCATGGGCAATTTACTAGATTAAAACAATTACATGAACAGAAAGAAAAAGATATAAAGAGGTGTTTAAGATTTGTACTATTAAAATTTTGTATATCTAAAGCAAAATTATGTATGCAACTGAAAGTTATATTAACATTATTCCTAACAAAAATATAATATTTTATTTTTTATATTTTATTTCAGTCATTGGAGTGTGACTATGCTGGAGTAAAGTATTGAAGGGTTTTGTTGAGCACAAATTAGCTCAAGTACACAGCTTTTTAAGGCTGGTACCTATTCTATCAGTCTTGTTTGCCAGTCAAGCAGACTTTATTGACCAAATACATGAGAGAGGAGGAGAGAGAGAGGAGAGAGAGAGAGAGAGAGAGAGAGAGAGAGAGAGAGAGAGAGAGAGAGAGAGAGAGAGAGAGAATCACACACATAAAACAATCTTGTCTCCCAAACTTACTTACAAAGCATCAGTTGGCCTGGAGCTATAGTATAAGACACTTGCTGAAGGTGCCACACAGTGAATTGAACCCAGGATCACATGGCTGCAAAACAAGCTTCCTAACCACACAACCATACCTGCACCTATAGCTATGACTTTTCAAGAAATAATAATCTAAGAGGTTGAAGACATATTTACTGATACTTGCACTCACAATTAAGGTTGAGTGGAGCTTTAAACCAAATAATTTCATGGCTTCCATTTCTTTGCATTTGAGAATTAAAATTATTATGAATTTCAATGCTTCATAATAATAATAAAAGGCTACTTTAGTGAGAGATGCAACATCTTAACTATAACATATTAATAACATTTTCATTAAATTATTTTATAGGAGAGGGTTACTTGAAGCAATATTTGATAGTAACTTTCTTCCTTGGCTTCATAATTAGAAAGTATTTATTAGCTTCTAAATTTACAATATCTAAAAAAATTAACGATATGAAAGTTCATATTAACAATAATCTTTAGATGTAACTCAAAGAATTTTTTCTCTGAACTATCTAACTGTTGGGCATTCATATTAAGTGTAACACTGAATATATCATTATCTTGTAAACCACACTGTATTTATTGAACTTATAGTATAAATGTAAAAGACCCATAAGTTCTCAAATACCTGTGAAGGCTAAGCTACTCATAATCACACCAAAACAATAAACAATTTATTTTCACTGATAGGTTGTTTTCCAAAGAAAGCAATGAGCTTGCATGCATGATTATTTTATTAATGAAATCCCTGATTGAAAGATGAATCTTGTCAATAACAGATATGTTTTTTGGTGCATTGATTTAGTTAACAAAGGGTAGATTCCAAAGTAGTTGAATTTATTAATCTTATCACTAAGACTTTATTAACCAAAATAATAATGGAAGTACCATTATTCCTTTATGGTAAAACAGTTCCTTGTTTAAATTTGCAATTTATTGTGACTGAGAAACTTTTACATAATCTAACTCCCATTCAGTTAAATATGTTATTTGATAAGGTGAATTATTAATAGAATTATGCTTATGGGCCTTAAATGTATTGTAAGGACACACAATTTTATCATTTATTTCTAAGGCAGCTTTTTGCTGAGTCTCTAAATTAATGAAACTGAACATAATTTGATACACTTTTTATTAGATAAAGCTTATTGTATATGTCACTGCTAATTTCATACAAATTCTTGGTTTTGTATGAGTGGATAACAATGTTTGTAGAATGTTGAAAAGTGCTTACATTATTCTTCAAATTCTGTTGCATGCTCTACACAAAAAAAGTTCTCTTTTGTTAAAGTGTATCTCATGTTCAATATATTGCGTCATCATGAATCAGAATTGTTTGTTCAAATATTTCAAAATACCTTGAGGGTGAACGTCAGACAGCTTTCAATAATACTACAGTATTACAAGTTCCAACTAAATCAAAAGATTTCCTAGTGTTAACATGCACCACACATTCAATATTTTTATTTTATTTTATATATATAAGATTTGCTGGTACAGTTTTTTTTTTTCTTTTACTGCTTGAAAATTGGCAAAACATGAAGCTTACAGTCACAGGTTGTGCAGTTTCAGTTTAAAATAAATTTTATTCTATACACACACAAAATATGATTATGTATACACACATGCATATATACATATTCACAAATATACACAAAATTATTTATACATGAACACATATATATATATATGTAGAGAGTTTTTGAAGTGATGAACAGATATTGTATATTGAGAGTAATAAGGTAGTCAGAATGTTGAATGATTATATATATATATATATATATATTATTTACATATTTTGGTACAGGATCAATAAAAACAAAGGTCAGAAATGAAATGTGTTATGAAAAGGAAGCGGGGCATTTTGAACAGCACATACAACACTTAAATAACAAACAAATATAATTTTCTTTTAATATATTATCCCTATGGTGCATGACATTTACCTCACCCTGAATATATCACTGTTTTATGCTCAAGCTGGCCAGGTCCCAGACTAACCTTAAAACATAATTCTAAAAATTAACAGTTAGCTCATCAAAATCTCAAAACTACAAAATAATGCATGATTAATAGAAAAAAAATGTGAAAAAATAAGCGTTATTTTTGACAGAATAATGAGAATGCTAAAGGGTTAAATCACCAGTTACATTTTTGAATCTAAAATTTTGTTTTTACTTGTATTTTACAGGAAGTTTTAACCTTATCAAATGAAAGTTATTTTCAGTTGAACGAAACGATAACTGCTGGCTTCATCATCATCATCATCATCACCACCACAAATACTACCAGCATCATCATGATACCATCATTTTCATTACAATCAGATACTATTATCACTACCATCATCATCAACATCTCCCCCATCACCACCATTATCATCAAAACTACTGCCATCATCATTTTTAATGAACCAGTGTGGGAGTCTTCGCAGTGTTATTCAATTTCCTAGAGACAGCAGCTCAATATCCCTCAATTTACACCCAACCATCTCAGAAAGAAAAGAACACATTAGCTAATGTAATTCAGGATAAGCTATGACACAATGCTGTAAACATAAAAAGGGACTGACATAGCTAAAATTTAAACAGCTTTGATCATAGGTGTGCACTGTAGGAGCCAGCTTGGGGCTAAATAACAACAATATTATCATCATCATCACCATTAGTCACTTCTATATCAGTTTATTTTAATCACTCTATTATTCTGTTATTGTTGTTGTTGTTGTTAGGGTGGTAGATTAGCAGAAACAGAGTGTTGGACGAAAAGCCTTGTGGTATTTGTTCTGGCTCATTTTATTCTGAGTTCAAATTTCATCAAAGTCAACTTTGTCTTCCACCCTTTTGGAGTTGATAAATTAAAGTACCAATCAATGGCCTTGACTAACCTCATCTCTCAAATTTTAGAGTTTGTGCCTACCTATATTAGAAACAATGATTGCTATTGTTGTTGGTGGTGGTGATGCCACTGGCACTGTAATGTGCCTCACATAATATATAGTTACCCTCCAAGGCACAAGTCCGGGCAAGGTTGTTTATGGAAGACCAGCAGTCACCCATGCATACCAACCTCCTCTCTCTATGTCACTGATGTTATCCAAGGGAAAGTTAAAGGTTGATACAGCTTGGAACCAGTGACATTGCAACTCATTTCTACAGCTGAGTGAACTGGAACAGCATGAAATAAAGTATCTTACTCAAGAACACAACACACAGCCCAGTCTGGGAATTAAACTAACTACCTCATGATTGTCAGCCCTATGCTCAAACCACTGAGCCATGTGCCTATATACATATATGAGGCACATTGTGCTGTGTTTTTGATTTTTTTTTTTTTCTGTAAAATTTCTTTCTCATCTCTCTGTGCTACTTTTTTCATATTATTTTTATTATGACTGGCAAGCTGGAAGAATTGTTAACATGTCAGAAAAAGTTCTTTGCAACATTTGTTCCAGCTCTTTACCTTTTGAGTGAATGCCATACAATAAGACTGAACCTGAAATCACATGGTTGGGAAGCAAACTTTTCAATCATACACACACACACAAAATAAAAACATGATGTTACTTATAAATGCAATATCACCAAGTCCACCACTAGGTATCTCACATATACACATGCAGGGAATTTAGTATTTAACTTTAATTATTCATAGTTTTTTTTAAGTTATATTAAGCAAAGCATCATACTTAAATAATTAAAAAGAGCCTCATTAAGTATAATTTGCAAAAACATGTTGATAGGCTTCAACCAAATCTCCATTTTATGACACTCTTACCATTTTACAAAAAGGACACATGACATAATATCATCCTAGATACACTTACATCTGAATAAAACATGAGGTGGTCACAGCTGGAACAACTCTGAACATAGGTCTACTGGATAAGCACTAACCTGGGATTAAACAACTACTATAGCCACTAACCATTCTTCAAGACATTAGATAATGTAAGTAATAAATATAGTGTCTGAATAAAAGATGAGATGGTCATAGTGGTCACATCTTTACTCATTGGTCAGTTCTGGACCAGAACTGACCTGGGGTTAAACAACAACAACAACAACAACTATAGCCACTAATACTAACTATTACACTATGTAAGTTTATGTACATTTGGTCTGAATTAAAGATGGGATGGTCATAGCTGGAACATCTTTGATCATAAGTTAACAGCAACAAGAACAATAGCCGCTTCAAACATAATGTTCTATCTATGAGAACCACATTCAATTCCTGAATGCTATACTTCATCTTTGAATCACTAAATTTTGTTTCCACAGATTCCTAAATAAACAATTCTTACAGAATTTTTCTCAGTTCTTCATAAAATTACATGGTTGTTTCAGGAGTCACTGGTGGGAGGAAAAACAGGAAGAAGCCATAACCTTTGTAAGACAGCTGACACTGGTGGGCTGAAAAAAGAATGTTCATAGTCTTGGACACTGGTGGGAGGAAAGGGGAGTGTCCATGGTCATTAACATTGGTGGGAGGAAAGAGAAGCGTCTATGACCTTTGACATTATTGGGAGGCAAGAGGAGTGTCCAAAGCCTTTGACACTGGTGAGAGGCAAGGAGAGTATTCATGACCTTTGACATTGGTTGCAGGAAAGTGGAGCACCCATGACCTTTGACACTGGTAGGAATAAAGAGGAGTAGTCATGACCTTTCATGCTGGTGGAAAGAAAAGGAAGTGTCTATGATCTTTGATAAGAAAATGAGGAAGGGAGTGTCCGTGACCTCTGACACTGGGAAAGAAGGCAGACAGACACCATAGTTGCTGCAGTAGTTGATATTACCATAAGAAGGTGAGGATAGTCAATAATTATTTCAAATCTCCCTTGCTTCCTTACAAACTTCCTCTTTACAACTGCCATCATAAAAAAAAATACAAGTTGCTAAAAACAATAAAAACAGAAACAACATTGACAGCAGTAACAATAACAACAACAGCAGTCTCTGAGATCTGCATTGCCACTACCAACACGTTTTTGTAATCTAATATAAACATGTGTAAAAGATTTAGATGTTATCAATTGGGTGGCAGGGTAAAACACAGACAATAAGGTAGGTCTACAGGAGGGAGGTAGGTAGGTAGGAAAAGGTAAACAGATAAAAGTATATAGGTAACTATGTAAGGAGGTGGGTCTGTAGGCAGATGTGTGGGTAGGTAGGTAGTGGAAATTAGTAAATAGGTAGTTAGTCTAGCCAATGAGGGACAGCTGAAAAAACATAGTTAATGGATAAACTTTCTTCTGGAAAGAAAAATATCAGAAGAGCAGCATTTAGGGCAGTGCAGAGCTTGCAGGGTTTTTGTGGTGGCTGGCATTGATCTGGTGAAAAGGCTCAGTGATAGTTATCAGTGACTATGTGACAACATTTGATGAAAACTTGAGAGTTGAAGAGAAATGTTATGTTACCTTAGAGCGTGCCCTATCAATAATACTAAAATAAGACAAAATTATCTTGCTTGGTTAACCTCAATGCCAGAGTTGGCAAATATTCTTCTTCAACAATATCAATTATAATCATTATTATTATAGCCATTGCGTAGGATACAATATCATGAGGTTGTTGACCTCAGACAGTACTTTACGCAATGTGCATGCAGTTCCAAGTAATGCCTTTGCAATACATCTAGATTGTAGGGTGGGGCTTTGATTTCCAGACAGACAAAGTGTTAGAGCACTGGAGGCTGGATATAGTAACCTTTAGGAGGAACAAACAAGAGTGCCTAATAACTGATGTAGCAGTGCCAGGAGATCAACAAATCATGAAAGAAAGAGAAAAAGTTGATAAATATGGAGAATTGAGATTGCTAAGATGTGGCAGCTACGGGAGTTGAACATCAAGGTTATCCCTATTGTCATCGGAGCACTGGGTTCAATACCACCCAATTATTATTATTATTATCATTCCAGTGGGCCTGGATTTGGGGGATACGAAAAGTGGGCCCCAGAGAAAAAAATGTTTGAGAACCACTGCTTTAAAATATTCTAAGGAAAATACTTCTTACTGTAGACCCAAAACAATTTGTTCTGTTTTGGGGTTTCTTTTCTTTTTTATCCCGTACTGCGTGAGAAAATGTTCAGCTGTTGTTTAACATACGTGAAATTGTGTAACAATTCGTAGTCAACACTTGAAGAATGCAGAGGGGCTGGCACGAGATGACGTCTCTGAGACCACTAACTTGGTACGACCCCCGCACCATCAAACAAGAGCATGAAGCAAGTCAACACTCGTGCGCGTCAAATCATTCCCCCTCGACATTCTAGTCACAATTCATTGTAATTGATTTAAATTCCAGGGTTGACCCCCCCCCCCACTACCTTTTTTTTCTCACCAAAATGAATCATTAACCAGGACTCTTTTACTCTTTTACTTGTTTCAGTCATTACACAGCAGCCATGCTGGATCACCGCCTTTAGTCGAGCAAATCGACCCCGGAACTTATTCTTTGTAAGCCCAGTACTTATCGGTCTCTTTTGCCAAACCGCTAAGTGACAGGGACATAAACACACCAGCATCAGTTGTCAAGCAATGCTAGGGGGACATCAAAACTTTGAGATAGATGTTTGAATTATTGTTGTTATCGAATTGTTAGTTTCAACAAAGCAATTTACCATTCACGTCTTTTTTCATTCTTTTACTTGTTTCAGCCAAATAAATACACACACTGTATATTTATTTTTCACTTGTTAATTCGGTGGCACGCTGTGCCGGTGACACGTAAAAAGCACCCACTACACTCACGGAGTGGTTGGCGTTAGGAAGGGCATCCAGCCGTAGAAACATTGCCAGATCAGACTGGAGCCTGGTGCAGCCTCCTGGCTTCCCAGACCCCAGTTGAACCGTCCAACCCATGCCAGCATGGAAAGCGGACGTTAAACGATGATGATGATGATGATGATTATTAGACAGTGAGCTAGCAGAAACGTTAACATTCTGTGCCAAATGCTTAGTGGCATTCCATCTGCCTTTACATTCTGAGTTAAAATTCTGTTGGGATCAACTTTACCTTTCATCATTTTGGGGTCACAAAATAAGTACCAGCTGAGTACTGGGGTTAATGTAAACAATTTACACCTCCTCTCAAACTGCTGGCCTTGTGCCAAATTTTGAAATTATTATTATTTCTTTTATTTGCCACAAGAGCAACAGAAGGTAAACATTAAAAGTTTTAAAACGCGTTGAGAAATTAAACGATAAAGATAGAACTAATATGACCAAAATAAACAAAATAAATAATAAAACAATGAATTCAAATACTAAAACAACTAAATAATACAGAACAATAAAAACTGGGCCAGAACAACAATAACAAGAATGTAATTTGAAGAAATTCAAGAATAAGGTATTCTAAAGATGGAAATTACAAACATAGAAAGCTAAAGGTGGAAATTATTTAAAAAAAAGATTATATTGATATGGATCAAAGAAAACAATTACCTCCTTAACATACAAGGATAATGAAAAATAATTAACACAAACCTAGTGATTGTAGATTTAATCATCATTATTTCACCAGAATAAGAAAAACTCAAGAGAACAACAGAAAAAGATAGAAAATAAAAGATCTCAAAATCAATAAGGGAAAGACATGTTTGAAAGTAAAAAGAAAAACAAATAAAATAGAAATTGAAAATAAAAACAAGAGATATCCAAAAATCAAAAATAATAAAATAAAATTGTGTTAAATAACAGTTCCTTGCTAAAGTTTATTGGTATTAAGAGTGCCAATGATTAATTTGAGCAAAACAAACGATTTGACTCAAAGCCAAAATCATTTTTATCAGGAAATAGGTAAAAATAAAATAAAAATCAATATAGCACCAACAGCAAGAAAGTAGAATTTTGGTGAGGAATATGGACACAAAGGAATAATCACAGATGAGATTGTTCAAAACTAAGTATTAGAACAGTGATTCTCAACCATGGTCGTCTACCTGGCCCTTGAGGGTCCATATAAGATTTTGGAGGAGGGGGCATACAATAAAATTGGGGATCCACAATTGTATTTTATGGGCCCTTGAAAAATTTTGCTTTAAATGCATGTATTAGTAAGTATTGCAAAAAACAGCTAGATTTCTCTAACATTTTACATAGTTCAACCTACATCAAGTTAATGTGTGTGTGACCAACAAAAGAATTTTGAAAGAAGTTTCTATAACACTAGATTTTAAACATTGAATAGATATAAGGTCTACCAGAATAAAATAGTAATCAAAGGGGTCCATAGGTAAAAAAAAAAGAAGAAAAAAAACGGAATAACCTAGAATAACCATTGCTGATGTACTGCAAAAACAAATAACTAGAAACCACCAGGAAATGATAAGATTTTCAACTTCTGCTTAGAATATTTAACAGGGATGTTTAAAGTGCTAGCAGTGATGTTTAATGAGAGACTGTTGGAACTGAGACCAGACTGGCAGACTGCAAGGAAAACCATATTAACCCTTTAACATTCAGATTACTCAGTCAAATGTAACTTACATTGTCTTGGATTAATTGTGCATTATCTTATTGCTTCAAGATTTCAAAAATGTGATGGTTTATTTTTAGAATGACATTGTAAGGTAGGAGTGAGAGGCTGGGTCAAAACAGATAGGGTATTTGGGATATGGCTGGTTTAAATTCTAAAAGGTTAATCTCCAAAACTGAAGAAAATGCAATTCTCCATTCCTTACTTAAAATACAGATTCATAGGCTACTTTCTTACAGCTTATAAAGCATTAGCTACAATAATATCACAAAATAAATACACACCTAGGAAAAGAACTCTGATCGTAGAAGAGCAAGATGCTGTAAAGATCAACTACTGATTAAGAAAGTCATAACAGAAGACTGTAGGAGAAATAAGGGTGTGAACATGGCATAGATTGATTACCAGGAGACTTTCAACAGTATCCCCATAAATGTGAATCCTGGAAACACCAGTGACAAGTAAGATAACACCAACTGTAAGTCTTTTATCTTTTATCTTTTACTTATTTCAATCATTTGATTGCAGCCATGCTGAGGCACTGCCTTCAAGGGTTTTAGTTGGACAAATTGAACCTAGGACTTATCCTTTGTTTAGCCTGGTACTTATTATATTGGTCTCTTTTGCCAAACTGCCAATTTACAATAACATAAACACACCAATACTGGTTATCAAGCAGTAGGAGTGGGAGAGGGGGGAAACACAGATGTAAAAACACACACATAGATATATACATATACATATATACAACAGGCTTTTTTCAGTTTCAGTCTACCAAATCCACTCAAAAGGCTTTGGTTTGCCCAAGCTGTCTTCAGTGGGACTGAACCCAGAACCATGTGATTGGGAAGCAAGCTTCTTACCACACAACCATACCTGTGCCTAAATAGTGAAAATTATTCCATAGTTAATGTTGTTACATAAACATTCACTTAACTAATGCATGCATGGAATAATGGATGTAAAATGAAAGCAGAATAACAATAGAAATGGTTGATTCTCTATGAAGTGCTATAGTTACTAACAACTATTGTTATTATAAATAGCAATATGAGCTACTGTCACTTCAGTTTTGCCAGTAGATGCCAGTGGAACTTTTACTAAATTAAAGCCAGATTTAAATTCACGTTTGTCTTGGGTTATTCATATATCAATTTAATTTACTAAATTTGTAATCAGCAGTGTGGACATAAAAAACTCAGTAAGATACTGACAGCTCCTGAGGCTTGGTTTCCTTAGAAAATTTCAAAATTATTTCTGCATACACTACCGTTAATGATGCCCTAACTGCTTTAAAGAACACCATAATTCAGTCAGCCAAAATTCAAAAAGGTTGTGCATAATCTAGCATTACTGACTAAAGACTATAAGAATATGATTCAAGACAATTCTTCAGTTAAATTGGCTGATACCAATAAAAAATAATTGTGAACTAGAATTAAAGATAAAACACTGCTTTTATGGTCAAATATAATTTCTTGTGCTTCTAACTGCTTTACAAACATTATTTTTGATATTCCTCTATTTTAGTAAACATCTGTTAAAGTAGAATTTGGTGCCTTTGCATCACACCACCAGACTTGGAAGTTTGTGTTTTGATCTCACTAAAATCAATTCATTCAGATTCTTTCCTAATCTGTCACCAGATTTTAAACTAGCTAATTACAAAACCATCTAATACTAAATAAATTTATATCATCCGCTGCCAACTTTACTTCAACACATGTGAATAGAATGGTCAAAGACATCATTAAACCAAGCAATTTGTTCTAGTAAACACAAATACAAAAAATGGAGGTTGGCAGTTGACTATTATGAAAATAAATTCACCTACTTAAACAGTAACCTACTGCCTGACTTAGATGACTCAGTTAACAAAATATCTTCTTACTAGATACTTAATATGACTGACTTACATGGCATGTCCACTAAATTGTATTGCATAATTTCAATGCTCCTTTCTACTATATATGCACAAGGCCTGAAATTTATGTGGTGAGAGACTAATCAATTGCATTAACCTCAGTGCACAACTAGCACTTATTTCATTGACCCTGAAAGGAAGAGAGGCAAAGTCAACTTTGACAGAATTTGAACTCAGAACATAAAGCCACTAAGCATTTTGTCCACTATGCTAACAATTCTGCTAGCTTGCTGCCTAAGCATCGTTCCAATGATAATAATATTTACGGCTTTCAAGAAGTTTGTTTTAATCATAGTTCAGAATAGGATTGGCTCTACACAAACAATGGCTAAATTATTATTATTATTATTATTATTATTATTATTATTATAAAAATCCTGCTATCTTGTGAGGTTATTTACTGAGCCTAAGTGAATAAATTCCTACAGAAAATTTGGCAGAAGGGACCCTAAGGCAGGTGTGTATGGTTATACCAATATCTGGCATACCTTGAGGCTCTATGGTGCTTGGGAATCAGGCAGTTACTTCTGGAAACAACTCAAGCACAGAAAAGATGGTTAAGTTACCATATCTGCAATACTATCAACCAATGACAAAAAAAGAAAGGACAACCAGTCCAGTCATACAGCTGCATATTTCCAATGAATTACAAACAACCTTATTTATGAAAATAAATTGAAAGGCAGATATACTAATTTAGATAAAACACACACACCTCCCAGAGGTAATATTGAAGAACATAAAGAAAATCAATCTAAATCCCTTGAAGTATGTCATAAATTTAATATGATACTTAACAACAATAAGTCTCAAATCTATCTTTCATATAAATTAACAACAACAAATTACATCCTGAGTGACTCTATGTTTAACTCTATGTAAAGAAATACTCATGTCTACTAACAGATTCCCTTAATATGCAGATGTATGGTAAGAAGTTTGCTTCCCAACCACATGGTCCTGGTTTCAGTTCCACTAAGTTGCACCTTAGGCAGGTATCTTCTGGTATAGCTCTAGGCTGATCAAAACATTGTGATTGGATTTGGTAGACAGAGATTCTGGGTTTTATGTGTGTGTATATGTGTCTGTCGAACTGTCTGTCTGTCTGTCTGTCTCATCACTGATTGACAACCATGCTTGATTGTTTGATAACCATGTTAGTTAGTTTATATCACCATAACTTAGCAATTTGGAAAAAGTGACTATTGGAAAAGTACCAGATTTAAAAAAAAAAAACTGGAGTTGATTTCTTTGACTAAGGTGGTGCCCCAGCATAGCTGCAGTCCAATAACTAAAACAAGTAAAAGGATAAAAGATAAGCATCTTGATAAGTTTCTTGCTTCTGTGAAAGAAATTTCTAATCAATATTGTTGCCACTTTCAGAAGAAGCTATAATAGCAATCAATTACTTAAAACCAATAATTCTAGAGTTAGTTAATGCTAAAGACAATAAGTATATGTAGTTTGTTTTTGAAAGGACACCTCTGTAGGCTGCCAATGGAACCTCTCTTAATAAAAATGGTAAAACTGTAGCATTTTCTTCTTGATCTCTAAATTCTGTTGAGAAAGATCGTTATACAGCTTTAAAATGGGTGAAAAAAAAATGGAGCCTCCTTCTTTTAGACAAGCAGTTAAACCCCAGTGACTAGTCAGAAATTTGTAGCCAAATATATTAAAGATATAAACAAAATCTGGTATGCACAAATGAGGCAGTATTTAAGTAGGCGTTAATGTGTCATATATAAATATATATATATATATATAATATATATATATATATATCGGTGTGTGTCTTTGCATGTATTTGTCCCTCACCACTGTTTGACAATGGTCTTGTGTTTACATCCCTATATAACTTTGCGATTTGGCAATAGAAACTGATAGGTTAATAATAAAAAATTAAGTACTGGGGTCGATTCATAGAGCTAAAAATTCTTCAAGGTGGTGTTCCAGCATGGCTGCCGTCTAATGACTGAAACCAGTAAAAGATATGCCAGCCTGATATTACACAGTTGATATATTCGTTAGGGTATGATATCCTGTTTGAATACGATAACATAAAACGTTGTTTCTGATATCTCATTTGTCAATAGTTAGAGCCACAATACTTTCATTCAGAAACCACAATCAACTTAACAGATTACATAATCATTGATTTTTAAGGATCAATAACTTTTGTTATCAATAAATACCTGCAAATTGTTATTGATGAATATCATATTTTTTTGCTTGATTAACCTTGAAGTATTATTTCCTCAACCATCATCTCTTGCTTGACTTCATTATTTTATTTATTTACTTTTAATTTACCCGGATATAACCAATAAGGTCAAGGAACCTTCTTTATGTCACTCAAACACTAAATAAATCTACCCCAGTACACACTCAAACATTTAATAAATTTACTAACCTATTACTCATCCTACAAAATATACCCATTTCACCACCTTGGAACTCATTCTAATAGAAAATTACAAAACTGTGTATTTTTTATATAAGGTATAGTAAGTGTTTTGTCAACCGAATTGAGACCAGTATATCAATGGTACTAACCCCATTATGGATGCAAGACAGTTGTCTAGCAAGATTTGGACTCAAAATGTATAGGCTATAAGAGAATATTTACAAGATATTTAGCCCAGTGCTCAGCCAACGCTGGCATCCACCACTCTAATCATTTAAGTATGTCAATTCCTTATCTTATCTCGTATTTACTTAATGACCAAATATGGTAATTTAAGCAGCATTTAACCTTTTAAATTGGTTTGATGGTGTAATAGTAGTAATACAGTCAAGCCAAAAACTGATTAACAGCATTATAATGATTTTGATTAAGATTGCTGACAGTATACAATTAAAGGTTGTACGTTATGTACATATCTGCGTGTAATTGTGTCAGTGTCAGTACATAGGTGTGTGTGTGTGTGTGAGAGAGAGAGAGTATGTGTTTACAAGTGTGCACATGTGAGTAGGTGACTCTATATATAGGTAAGCATGTGTTTAAGCGTGTGTAGATGTATTTTGTATGTGTGTATGATGATAGCGATGATACTGAAATACAGTGGAGACATTGATGATGATATAGCATTTGTAAGGACAATCAGAGTTACAATGATGATGATGTACTATTATGGACAATCACAGTTACGGTGATAATGATTATCATCGCGATCATAATGATGATACCATCATGACAACAATAATATTGATATGCATGCTGTGACAGATGCTGATGATGATGGTTATTTTCATATAATTTCATTCCTATAAGTGTATGAGGCACTGCCCACAACCTTTCCTGTCTTTCATGAAGACACAACAACAATAATAATAATCCAAGTAAGAAAAAAGATATTCAAAGAGCTAATGTACTTTTGACATGAATCAAAATTAGATTTTAATTGTTTTTCTTTGAAATTATTTTCAATATATTTGTAGCAAAACATTTCTTGAATGAGGAAAACCATTGAAGATTTTCTCTAAGACTATAGAATACTGGAAAATTTTGCAATTTCTTTTTTTTTTTTTTAAAAAAAAGGATTGAAAAAGAAAGAAAAAATATAAAATTTATTTCTAGAGAAAGATGTGTATTGAACATTTTCCCCTGAGCTAAATAGTCACATATTAACACCTTTTCAAACCAGGCCTACCACCACACAATTATACCCAATCCTTCTTCCAAAAAAGGTCAGTCTTCAAGAATTTTCTTCCTACCACCTACATTTTTTCCTGCAGTTGTTGATTTAGAGATGTTGAATCTGAATGTAAACTGTATCATTTTCACAGTCTGATAGAGACAGAGAATGAAGGTCATGGCCAATGACCTCTTTTTTCTAAAACATCCAACCATCCACCTACCCGTCTGTCCATCCACCCACTTGTTCTTTCATCCACTCACCCACCCTCCATCTCCATTTTTCTACCCACATATTTCCCTCTTGATGTCAGAAATGTTTAACTGTATTAATCTCACCATTTCAAACTGACAAGAAACATTTCACAGGTCCCTCAACTTGTTAGATATAACAGACAAATCTCACTCAAGTTACAGCCAACCATCTTGAAAATAAAATAATGGAGTCCTTGGAATGAAATACCTGAGGGAACGATGGGATGGTCATGGCTGTAATGTCTTTTAATCACAGCTCTCTACTCACACTTAGGATTGGGTTCAACAACAATATCATCTCACCAGGTATGCTACTTTTAATGGGTAGGGGCCCATATTAGACATGTTACTTTTAATGGGTAATTACTGAGATTAGACGTTACTTTTCATGGGCAGAGACTGAGATCAGAAGTTGCTTTTAATGGGTTGAGACTGAAATTAGACGTTACTTTTAATGGGTAAGGGCCCAGATTAGATATGTTACTTTTAATGGGTATGCACTCACATTAAACCTGTTATGTTTAATGGGTAGGCATTCAGATTGGACATGTTATTTTTAATGGGCAGGGACTGAAGTCAGGTACTACTTTTAATGGGTAGAAACAGATCAGATGTGTTACTTATAATGGGTGAGGACCCTGATTAGACATGTCATTTTGGTGTCCATTTCCATATATAGCTATTGAGCAGAACAACTATTTTTAAAACCTAAATTTCTTGATAATCATTCAAACTATGAAATGTTGAAGTAGTGGGTGGAATGCATTTGGAACAAGGCACATTATGCAAGAACATAACACAGTGTTGACAATAGCAAGGCTTGAACTCCATACCATGTGATCACTGGTCCAGTACATCAACTTTATAATAATTTTATTAAAAACTGTCTTCAAATTTATCTGACAAAAACGAAATACCTTTTGCACTGAACATGTAAATGTGTGTGTGTGTATGAGAGAGACAGAGAAAGAGGGAGAGTGTGTGTATTTGTACAAGTGTATGTATGTTATGTATGATAGTGTACATGTTATGTATGATAGTGTATGTTATGGTATGATAGTGTATGGTAGTGTAAATGTGTATGTGAGCACGCATGTGTTTATGTGTGTGTGTGTGTTTGCACATGTGTGAAAGACTGTGTAAGTGTGTGTATGTATGTGGGAGAGAGGGAAAATATGTGTAGTGTGAAAGAGAAAGAGTACATGTGTGCATGTGTCTGCAAGATGATTACAAAAGCCTTGTACAATTTCATTGTTAATTGAGATTACATGCATTACTATAATATTCCTGTTGTTCAGTCGATCTGATAGCAGCAGACTGGTCTGTCAAAAGATAGGGACAGGCACAAAGTATCTGCTTCACAACAACAAGAAATACTGAATAAATTTTTTCCAAAATATGAAATTAGTCAAGTATTGCTTAACAAGATCATTTTTTTTCCCCTTTAACAAGATATTAAAAGAGAATCTACAAACTAATTATAAAAGTTAAATATGTGTAGAGAGACTAAAATATAATGTCATTTGTTCAAAGTAAAGCTGTATTAAATCCCTCAAACTGGCTGACTACATAATTACAACTAATCAGATATGCCAAAACACAATCTTGTGTTGGTTTTAACTCTTTTGATATCAAATCACCTGAAACTGCCTCTGTTCTATGACACAAATTTCCCATTTCAAAGTGACCTAAATCCAAACCTTCCATCAAAATCTCATGTTAAATTATCTCCCAAACACCAGATTAATTAATGTAAAAGTACTTTACTAAATTCTTCATTATTTCTAAAATTACTTTAACGTTCAACCATGGTTGTATAATCAACTAATGAAAGATTCACTATGACTCAAGCTCCCGATTCAAATTCATAATAATAGAATTGGATGGCAATAGTCATGGGAATCCATGAAAGCTGTGAAAAAATATTTCAACATTTAAACAACAGAAATCAGTTTTGGAATGAATGTCTCTGTTGTTTGATTAATTGAGCAACCTAGCAATTGTGTCTGTATTAAAACATACATGGTGGTTTTCGGGGAGATCAAACATATATATTGTCTAATGAGTGATTATCAATAAAACAAAAACAAAATCCTAAGGGCATACATAGAACCCATATTTATATATGGCTGTGTGATCTGGAACATAACAGACAAAATGCAAAAAACTTATCAATGATGTGGCAGAGATGTAATTTCTTAAAAGAACGTTGACGGTGTCCTATTGAGATAGAGTGACAGGCATCAAAGTCCTGAGATGAACAAAGACCACTTGAATGTATCAGTGAAGCTGATCTCTAATTTATCCAATGAGATGCTACTTGTTGAAAAACATAGTGTAATATTAAATTTGCGCTACTTATTTTGTAGATATTGATTGAAATTCTCCACTTGTAGATCTAGATCAATAAAGGTACGTTTGAATGCTATATTCATAAAATATAAATGTATATCATCATCATCATCATTTTAACATCCACTTTTCCATGCTTGCACTAGTCAGATGGAATTTGTTGAGGTGAATTTTCTGTGACTGGATGCTCTTCCTGGTGCCAACTTTCACCTGTTTCAAAGTAAGGTAATATTCTCCTATGACCAGACATGTTTTCACAGAAAATTGGAAATATGGGACAATGCTTTCATGATCGCGGCACATATTTATAATTATCACATGAAGTCTAGCCAAGGAGACAGTAACACACACACACACATGACAATGAGAACCCGGCATTATGTTGTGCTTGAGAAGAAGACCCATCAAACCAAATAAAATTGCAATCATGACAGATACTGGTGTCACACAAATGGCATCCAATCCGGTGGCACATAAAAGAACCCATTACACTCTTGAAGTGGTTGGCATTAGAAAGGGCATCCAACCATAGAAACCATGCCAAATCAAACTGGAGTCTGGTGCAGCCTTCCTGCGTGCTAGCCCTGGTCAAACCATCCAACCCATGCCTGCATGGACAACGGACATTAAATGATGATGATGATGATATATTATATGTATTATATGTATGTGGTAATGCTGGACTTGTAAACTATAGGTACAACCCATTTTGTATTAGAGCGTATGTGACTGTGTATATACAGGAATGCACCTTTTAACCATTTTGATAGCATCCCACCTCAGACCACACCTAGTTCTATGATACAAACTTTCAGGTTTTAAAGTGATTGAATTTAGAAATTTCCATTAAAACTTCACATTAATTTATGTCCCTAACACCTACTTAATAATGACAAAATTATTTTACCAAATTCTTTATGTATTTTCAAAATTAGTTGTAATTAAGCAGGTTGTACTTTAACACAAATATGGCAAAAAAAGTTAATGTATTTCTCAGGTGCTGTTGTTGTTCTTGTTGTTTAATTAAAGTCTTCTCCATGCTGGCATGGGTTGGGCAGTTAGACAGGAGCTGGCCAACTGGGGAGCTGTCCAGCTGGGGAGCTGGCCAGACTTCAATAGTCTCTTGTAGCAAGGTTTCTATGGTTGGCCGCCCTTCCTAATACCAACCACTTTAAAGGGTGAGATGAGTGCTTTTTTTACATTCCACCTGCACAGTGTAGAGTGGAGGAAGAGGAATAGTGATATAGATGGATGAAAACAAAACTGTTTCACACAGAAGAATTTGAGAGATTGTCAAAGTGAGAAACTGGTGAAAAGCAATAACTGTTGGGGAGATGGAGGTGGTTACAGAATTGAAAACTTGAAAAAGGCAAAGATCTTTTGCAACAGCCATATGATCAGAGATGTTCCAAACATGACCATCCCATCTTTTATTTAGGCACAGTATATCTAGGACTACATTATCTAATGTATAGTATAGTAGTTAGTATTAGTGGCTATAGCTGTTGTTGCTGCTGCTTAAACCCAGGCAGTCTTGATCTTTCAAAACTATGATTAAAGATGTTACATGTGGTTGCAGTTGATCAGGGAGTGAAAATGTTATTTGTCTAGCAAATGAATCAATAATCAAACACCTTCCAGACATGCTGTCTTTTCTAATATTAGATATTATACTGGAATTTGGTTGCTATTTCTAACACATTAAGTAACTACATACAAGAAGCCTTTTCAATCCAGTGCTAAGCAGAAAAATGTGTAGTGGAGATGTGACATTGAAATGCGGACGAAATAACAGTCATAACTACCACCTAAACATATACAAACCTATCTAGCTATCATAAGAACAGTCTAATATACTAAACATACACATCTAATTAACTACTATAGACTAAGGGACTAACCCAAACCTATCTAGCTAGCATAGAGTACAACTGCACTAACATATATATATATATATATATATATATATATATAATATATATATATATATATTATATATCTTTCTAACTACTATAGAAAGCAGCACTAATGTACTTACATAACATCTATCTACTGACTAGTTGTCAAATGTAATAATATACAGCTTTCTACCAACTATAGAGGACTAATCAAAGCATACATACACGACTGTGTAGTGACTATAGTTGTTTAATAATAATGAACTTATTGTGTACTGGTGCTAACACACACACACACACACACACACTCATTCACAGAGTCATATTATCAAAGTGATTGCCACAGTTATGAATATACTTCTGACATTTCAAGATTATTTCCCATTCTATAAAATCCAATCTATCAGTCTGTCTCTCTGTTCATCTGTCTATGTATTTATCTGTCTGTCTCTTTCTATCTCTGTGTGTGTGTATGTGTGTGCAAGTGCGCACGCGTGTGTGTGTATTAAATATACAGTTTCCTCTTTCTGTTTTGTCTACCATTACTATAATGGCTTTTGTTCCTTGGAATCAGCTGATCTTGTATCTCCTCCACACAGGTATCCCTGACCCTCTTATCTTTCCACCTCTCATCCCCTTTGTTGCATCCCCCATAGCTAGCCGTGCTCTTGCAGAATACTGGAAATGACAGACACTGCTTGTATGACAGTGACACTCATTTACAACTATCATGTGATGCCTAGACAAAGGTACACACAAACACACACACATTTTATGAATGAGAGAGACAGAAGACGGAAGATACAAAAATGCTTATTGATCACTACAATTGCTTTAACCCATCTAGCATCAATCCCTCATGGGTGGGATACTTGAAAACTAGATTAGAAGTATCTGTTGGTGTGGATGTTGACTGTTTTGATGTGAGGGATTGATGCTAGATGGGCCAAAACAATCGTAGTGATCAATAAACATTCTCATATCTTCCGTCTCTCTTATCAATAAAATACCCAACAAACACTGTGAAAGTGAACGTGCTTTACTTGCAAGCTACCAGTTGTATACCATATAATTTATTATCTAATAACATATATATATAAACAAACCTGCTACAATTAATTGTATTATAAATAAACATTTTAAAACCACGATTCAATTGTAATACCAGTAGAGGTGATTATAAGACCAGAATTCAATTTGATTTAAAAAGTAACACTATCACCTTCAACTGAATGCCAACGCAGTCAGCTTGTTTGAATTAGTTCACTTTGGAAATGCCGTATGTGATGGATCCTTGATAAAATTGCAGCAGCTACAATGCATAATTGCATACAGAGCAATGTGCTGTTGCTACAGTAGAAACATATGTTGGTCATTGTTATATATGCTGTAGGAAACTTTTTAATAAAAAAGTTCTGGATGTTTTGGTTTTCAATTATATACTCTACAGAATATTTGCTGTTCTGAATAGGAACAAGGAACTACCCAACAAGTGAAGCTTACAAGTATCAGTATCTATTTAAGCTTGAATACTATGTAATTGGACTGTTGTGGATAACCAGCATCTGTACCATTTTGTGAGATAATGCAGTATCCAGTAGAATAATTTATCCCTTTTGTATATATATATATATATATCGGGAAGCTTTATGAAAATAGACAAAAGACGAAGGCAGGTTTACGGAAAAAAACAAAAGACGAAGGCAGGTGGAATACAAACAAACAATTGTATTAGTATGGCGCTCAGGAAATATAAATAAAACAAGTCTTTAACGTTTCGAGCCTACGCTCTTCAACAGAAAGATACACAGAGAAAAAACACAGAAAGAAGGAGAGAAAAAAATATGCGTGCAGAGGCTAGCGAATCAACATGGCGATCTGATTTCGGCCAGAAGTCAAAGATCAAACGTGAGATGCAAGAGCGAAAATATATTTGACATCATAAGAATTTTATGAACTTTCGATAGGGCATAAAATAATGAGGACATAAAATAATTCTTGTTTGGAATAATTGATCTTGAAGCACATATATAAAGTTATAAATAGTAGCATGTGAATATTGGTTGGGAAAATGGGTTGAAAAACCCATTTTGATAGTAAAATTCAAAGGCTGTCCATGAAACTCAAGCCCACATCTGTAGACATGACAATTGTTCTATTCGAGTCCTACAGGCAGCCTTTCAAAATTTTCACTCCAAAAGAATTTTTCAACCCAATATTTACATGCTATGATTTATAGCTTTATATGGTTTGAGATCCACTCTGCCAACACACACACAAATATATGATTGGCTTCTTTCAGCTTCCATCTACCAAATCCATTCACAAGGTTTTGATTAGTCCAGGACTATAGTAGAAAACACCTGTCCAAAGTGATGTGCAGTGAGACGGTTGGGAAACAAGCTCCATAACCATACAACTATGTCTGCACCTATTTATGTAAAAAGTCTATAAATCCTTAATGTATTATCAGTATTTCTCTTTCAATGGTATTCTGTAATACAGAATATATCAATACATTTTTAGCCATCACTGCATATATAGACAGATATACATGCCTTGACTTAATATACAGCATCTTTGTGGGCAGAGGAAGGGATCAGCAGGAATAGTTTCAGTCCTGCTTGGGACTTCAACAATAACTGAGTACTCTCTCCTTTCAAACACTCCACAGAAACACTACATGTAAACCAACTAAAAACTGGAGTAAATCCATAAAGATATTGAATATACACAGAGAAGGTGTTTACATTTGTCTATTACATCTGCTTTGTAATCTCTCAAGCCTGAGAAAGACAATTATGCAATTTCTCGCTGAATGACCAGCACAGACTATAATGTTTATAGCCGTACATTAGATCATTCTCTCCATCAGATCAACATTGCTTGTACAGATGCAGTATAGTGTGTCATACTTCGGTTGTCAAACTGATTGCAGAGCAACATGAAATAAAATGTTTTGTTTGAGAACAGAATGCACCACCCAGACTGGAAATCAAAGCCACGATCTTGCCATCATGATTGCAACATCCTAAACCACCAGGCTATGCACCTGTCTATTATTTAATATTGGTTAAAATATACCGCTAGATATTATGTTGTACAATAAAGCATTGAAACAAAACACCAATAATTTATTACTCAGAGTAATTGTACAAATGAGATGTTTATCCGATCTTATAATAATTCTGCTAGTCACTCCGTTACTTAGCCCATTTGTAATGCTTCCACATGATTAGTTGAGTAGGGGGAGGAGTCGGTGGGAGGGGAGGAGGAAATGTAAGGGGGAGGGAGAAGTAGTGGTGAGTGAAATGAGAAAATTTTGTTTTTAACCAAGTTTTATTCCTCCGTTAGATAGCCTGTCTGTAATACTTTTCATGTGATTAATTGATTGAAAGAAAAGGCGAAGAGCAAAAGAAAAAGGAGAGCGAAAAAGAGGATAAGGCAGATAGTGAGAGAGAAAAAGGGAGAGTGTTAAGTATTAAGTTTATAAAATTGTGCATAAAGTATATATATATATATAAAGTGCATTAAGCAATCATTGTATTCCAATTTCCTTCACTTTTCAATGATTGGCAGATAAGCAACTATCTTTTGATACAGACACAACACAGGCTATGCTTTCAGGTTTTTTGGATAAAGTTTTCAGAAATAACCCAATAAGTTTACCATAAATTCTGTGAAATATTCATAGGTCCCACTAGTTTACATAACCCCTTCATAACAGTGGGGTTAGTGTGGACACTAAAAGAGTCATTGATAAAGATCTTAGAACAGAAATGAAATCAGTCCTGCCGATTCCACTTTATCTGTCTGCTACGATACTTGTTTTAGTCATTAGACTGCAACCATACTGGGGCATTGTCTTGAAGGATTTTAGTCGCACTAATCGACCCAAGCATCTTTTTTCTTTAAACCCTGGCACTTATCCTGTCAGTCTCTTTTGCCAAACCACTAAGTATAGGGATGTAGACACACCAACACTGGTTGTCAAATGGACACAAAGACATACACGCACACAGATAAATACATATACATATATATATATATATATATATTATATATATATATATATATGATGGGCTTCTTTTAGTCTCCATCTGCCAAATCAACTGACAAGACTTTGGTCAGCCTGAGATTACAGTGAAAGACACTTGGCCAAGGTGCCAAGCAGTGGGATTGAATCCAGAACCATATGGTTAGGAGGTAAACCTCTTACCAGACAGCTATGCCTGTGCCTGTATTTAAAGATTAAAGTATTTATGTCCATGAGTGTTGGCTAAAATCTATAGATATCTTCTGTAGTATAGTATAGCGCACACAAATACACACATATAATATTAAACATTCTTGGAAATAGATGATGGGTGGTGATAGGAAGGGCATCTGGCTGTAGAAAATGTCTCAATGAATTCCAAGAAAATGGACATTAAAACATTGATGATGATAATGATGATGGCATGGCAGTGCAGGGAGAAGTTTCCTTCCTGATCACATGGCTCCAGGTTCAGTCACAATACTTGGCACCTTGGGCAAATGTCTTCTACTATAGCCTTGACCTGACCAAAGTCTTGTGAATAGATTTGATAGCTGGAAACAGAAGAAACCCATCGTGTGTGTGTGTGTGTGTGTGTGTTTTACTGTCTTCTTATCTTGACATTGCATGATAGTTGTAAACAACTATCACATCATGCAAATAGTGTACTTTGTTTCCAATCTTCTGTGGAAATATGTCTGGTTGCCTTACTTGGAAAGAGATGACAGTTGGTGATAAGAAGAGCATCTAGAGTCAACAAATACTGTTTGACCCAAGCAAATATGCATGGAAATGTGATCATTAAAATGATAATGATATATTATATGTATATATATAGAGACACATACAACACACACATATAATATAAAATGATGAGTGTGTGAACATATATATATTATTGGTAAAAATGGTAAGATAACAAAAGAAAGAAAGAGACCTCAATATTATGTAAATAGAGGAAATTTATCTGTAAAAGTAATATGTGACAATTATTCAATAGCCAAGATAAAACTCTGAGTTTCGGATGTAGCGTTTTTCAGATGGCCAGATAACCGAAGAGATGGTGTTGTGGATTTCACCTCGGCATCCGAAACTCAGAGTTTTATCTTGGCTATTGAATAATTGTCACATATTATTTTACAGATATATACATGTATACATATATATATATATATAATATATATATATATATATATAATATATATATATAGAGAGAGAGAGAAGAGAGAGAGAGGAGAGAGAGAGAGAGAGAGATGAGAGACAGAGACGGACAGAGGCTGTATACACTTTATAGTCACACACACACACACACAAAGACATCTACTGCATTTAAGGATATTTTGTTTAATTGCCTACTAAATAAATGGCTGACACCCCACTCACAATATCAGCCTGTTCTACCAGGGGAAAAAAATACAAAAAGAAAAACAAAAAGCTAAACATTGTTCTTCCAAGCAAACCTATTTCACAGCCAAGGAATGCCTGGGAAATCTAGCATTTAAAGAATGTGGCACAAGTGGACACAGTGACATAGTCTTAGACAACATAGTAGTGCAAATAATGATCTTTAAATAATAATAAATAATAATAAATAATAATAATAATAATAAATAATAAATAATAAAAAATAAATAATAAATAAAATAATAATAAATAATAATAAATAATAATAATAAATAATAATAATAATAATAATAATAATAATAATAATAATAATAATAATAATAATAATAATAATAATAATAATAATAATAATAATAATAATAATAATAATAATAATAATAATAATAATAATAATAAATGCCCTGATGCAGTACCAGGCAGTGGCTCTCATGGCTTCTGATCTTAACTGATTGGAAGTGTTATCATGTACATTGTTTTGTCTTGGTATAAAAGATGGGCTACAGCAAATATTCTGCTCAATACCACAGATTTGCTTGTCAGTTGTTTGACCTTAACCAGTTGAGCATGTCCCTTCGTGGCTGACAATATGTGCATCTCTGATCACGAGCAGAAGTAGTGGGGGAGCATCATAGCCATGTGTTGAGAGGGATTCTTTGGGGTTTGAATAGTTCACCTCTGGAAACATGGGTGGTTCTTTCAACATCCTTAAACAACCCTTATTCAGGGACCGTTTGAGCGGGATGGGCTACTCAATCTGAAGAAAATTCTAACTGGGCCCCACCTGCAAGGTCATGTGCTGTTTATCTTGATATGAGATCACCATGTCGCGCACATATGGTTGTGATGCATGTGCCTGGTGTACCTTTATCAGACGGGTAGTCATGATGGGTATATTGGGCTTCGTATATTTTACCCCAGTGTCACTTTGATGGCATGCACTGCTCTCATCAATAATAATAATAATAATAATAACCAGAATGTGAATCTAAAAACAGAAACAATTCCTATCATAGTAGGTGCATTAGGCATGATAAAAAAATATTCAGACAAATACATAACAAAAACACCAGGACTTACAAACACATATAACATACAGAAAATTGCACTACTAGGCACTGCACACATCCTACGCAGAACACTTTCCATACAATAACCATCAGAGCATCACAACAAATCACAGCACATACCCAAGGCACACAGAGCTGCGCTCGGTAGTGAAGTGAAAGCACGCTATAAAAATAAAACTACTGAATAATAATAATAATAATAATAATAAAAAGCCCTGATGTAGTACCAGGCAGTGACTCTCAAGTGATATCATGTACATTGTTTTGTCTTGGTTTAAAAGAAGGGCTACAGCAAATATTCTGCTTAATGCCACAGATTTGCTTGTCAGTTGTTTGACCATAACAGTTGAGCATGTCTCTTTGTGGCATCTCTGATCATAAGCAACAGTAGTGGGAGAGCATCATAGCCATGTGTTGAGAGGGATTCTTTGGGGGTTTGAATAATTCACCATTGGAAACATGGGTGTTTCATTCAACCCTTATTCAAAGACCATTTGAGTGGGATGGGCTACTTGATCTGAAAAAAATTCTAACATGTGCCTGATGCACCCTTATCAGATGGGTATACTGGGCTTCATATATTTTATCCCAGTGTCACTTTGATGGCATGCACTGCTCTCTCGATAAAAATAATCCTTTCTACTAGAGGCACAAGGCCTGAAATCTGGAGGAGGGGACTAGTCGATTATATCGACCTCAGTGTTTCACTGGTACTTAATTTATCACCTCCGAAAGGATGAAAGGCAAAGTCAACCTTTGTGGAATTTGAAGTCAGAATATGAAGATGGACAAAATGCAGCTTAGCATTTTGCCCAGTGTGCTAACAATTCTGCCATGCCAGCTTGCTGCCTTAACAATACTACTACTACTAATAATAATAATAATAATAATAATAATAATAATGATGATGATGATGATGATAATAAACAACAACAACAACGGCAAGAGCACTCAGAGAGTGCAAAACCTCTGCCAAGGCAACACCAACATCCTTTCAATGATTAGCCAGAGATGATTTTTAAAATAAGAATATCTGAAATAAACTCGACTCGACTGCTCTCACAAATGAAAATACTAAAAATGAACCCGATCACTTTCAAAAATTAAGTAAAAAAGCCAGAAAAATAATCCAGAATCCTTGTCCGGTACCAGATCGATCCCAAAATCTAATCACTTAATGCCAGTCACGAGGCCAAACATCCCTGAGAGTTTCATCCGAATCCAACCAGCGGTTCTTGGGATGTCTTGTCCATGGACAAACAAACAAATAAATACAACTGGAAACAATACCTCCACCTTCACTAAGGCAGAGGTAATGATGATGATGATGAATGATGATGATGATGATGATAATAATAATAATAATAATAATAAAAATAATAATAATAACTAGCAGGACCTGTGAAAAATTCACGGAAAACATAAAAAAGGAAAGTATCTGTAAACAGTGTACTGGTGCCATGAGAAATGTTTGTATATTGTGACCATCTTGTCTATGTTCTGAGTTCAAATTCTGCTGAGGTTGACTTTGCCTTTTGTCTTTTCAGGGTCGATAAATTAAGTACCAGTTGCGTACTGAGGTCGATCTATCAACTGCCCCGCCCCCCCCCCCCCCCCCCCCACAAAAATTTCAGGCCTAAAAAAAAGTATATTGTGACAGTTACAGAATATAGAAAATAATGTAACCTCAATGACTACATGATCCAACCAAAACATCTCAGTTACACAAACGTAGACGGAATTACTATTTAACCTTGAAATACATCGTCCATATTCAAAGAACCTTAATGTACAAATTGAAATGCAAAAGGATTAAAAAATAAATGGATATATGAATGAAAGTTTGGTAATTGCATTTATTTCTAGCATGCAACACTTATTGCAAACATGTTTTAACTAACGTAAACTATACACACACACAAATACATTCATATATATATGTCTCGAGTTGTAGCTGTGATTCAAAGGGGCCAGAGATGTCATATTCTGTGTGAGGCTGAATCTACCTGAGAACTACATTAATTTTATGCATGTCTGTAGTGTACTCAGCCATATGTGAGTTAATTTTATCATCGTGTGGTAATGAAAGTGAAACTGACATCCAATATTTGCTGTGTCTATGTATCTGCGGAGTACTCAGCCATTTGTGAGTTAATTTTATCGTTGTGTCGGTTTGCTACCAGGGGTTTGTACTGTTTGTCAAGTCACAACCAGGACCTCAGATGAAAGTGAAACTGACATCCAATATTTGTGTGTCTATGTATCTATGTATGAACTTTTCTTTCGATTTATGTATCTACTCTCTCTCTCTCTCACACTTTCTCTTGTTCTCTTTCACTTACTTTGTTTCCCTCTTCTCTCCCACTTATGATTTAACAATGTGTATATGTATCTGTGTATCTACTTCTCTTGCGATGTGATAAACATTTCAAAACACAAAACGAACATCATCACCACTCACTGTCTTTTTCACTCTCACTTTTTCTCTCTCTCTCACTTTGGTAACCTACTTGCATGCATGTACACCAACAGGCAGCAGAACGGGAGAATTCCCAAGTCTGTGAGCCAAGGGGTGGTAGCGCTGTTAAGAAAGGACCTAAACAAGGGGGATTTAATTGATAATTTTCGGCCCATCACTCTGCTTAACGCAGAGATGAAGATTTTGGCCAAGGTCTTAGCAAAAAGGTTGGCACGGGTCGTGGGTGAACTTGTTAGCGAGGCGCAAACCTGTGCCATCACTGGAAGGACCATCCACGACAATCTCCACTTTCTATGCTATGCCTTAGAAAGGGTAACTAGGATTCCTGGCAAGGGTGGGGCTATGGTCCATTTGGACCAATCTAAAGCGTTTGATAGGGTAGACCATCAGTATCTGGCGGCGGTCCTCATGGCGGCTGGCTTCAGCCAGACCTTCCGCGGATGGATCAACGCTTTATACAGCAACAGCGAATCGGTAGTTCGGGTGAACGGTTTCTTTTCATAGCCGTTTCGCATTGAACGTTTAGTATGTCAAGGGTGCCCTCTCTCCCCGCTTCTCTATGTTTTGGCCCTCGAGCCATTGCTGAGGAGGTTGGAAACTATGAGGGGCGCTCCGCAAGATCTAGGGTGCGGAAAGCCAGCTTCAGCGTATGCGGACGACATCACCGTCATCGTATCCCGGGTCAAGCACTTACAGTGGGTAGGTGAGGCCTAAGGGATTACGAAGCGGTGGCAGGAGCAAAAGTCAACCGGGATAAATCAGTCGGCTTGCAACTCGGCACCTGGAGGGGAAAGTCAATGCCTTCCGACAGCGTCGTAAGACGTTGGACGAAAGGGCCAGTGAAAATGCTTGGAATCTGGTTAGGTCCAGATCTCCAGATAGAGAAGAATTGGAGCGAGGTGGCGAGAAAGGTAGCTCTCCTAACTCAGATCTGGTCTGAGTGGAAGCTGTCCTTGAAAAGGAGGGCAGAGGTTGCAGAGGTGTTTATCACCTCTGTAATCATTTACCACCTGCCCATCGTGCCTTGCCCCGATTCGTAGCTGAACAAGCTGGAACGCATGCTCTTTCACTTTTTGTGGAGGGGCAGCAGACCTCTTGTAAGGCACTCTATCTGCTGCCAAAAGCCGCTGAAGGGTGGGTTAGGGATGCCGTGGCTAAAAATGCACAGACATGCGCTCAGGCTTAAGCACCTCTGGCTTTACCTGGACGGTAAGCAGGTGTGGTTTCCGTTCATCAAGCTGTTATTTCCATAGTCCCCATCGTTTACCAAACTGAACCCATGGATCAAGTGTAGACCGAGGTTGGGTGTGTGGCATGTAGAATGCCATCAGGCACTCGTGCTTCTCTCCCAGTCGGGCAACGCCGGTGGCAGGGGTACTACCTCATTCTTCTATAGAGGGTTAGTAGAGTTTAAGTGTGACGATGTCCTGGGAGAAACCCTAGGCTTCGAAGGTTATCCCTATTGTCATCGGCGCACTGGATTCAATACCACCCAATCTGAAGAAACATCTGAAAACTTTAGAAATACCCTATAATCTAGATGTATTGCAAAAGTTGGCATTACTTGGAACTGCACACATATTGGATAAAGTACTGTCTGTCTGAAGTCCTTTTTGTGACTTGACAGACAGTACAAACCCCTGGTAGACACAATATCTTCAATCAACAACCTCACAATATTGCATACTGTGTGACGTCTATAATAATAATAATAAGCCAAAATATAGACAAATGGCTGAAGGAGTTTGGCCCGGTAGAACTCCCACAAAAAGTTTGCTTCTTAGGGACAGCAAGGATCATCAGGAGGGTTCTAAGCATTTGAAAGACTACCAAAAATGTGTGGACACCTAAGGTTACAGGTAGTAAGCTGCTACCCACAGAACTCCAACCAAGAATAAGACCAAACCTGAGCTTCGTTTTTTTTTTTTTTTTTTTTTTTTTGTAGTAGTAGTAGTAGTAGTAGTAGTAGTAGTAGTAGTAGTAGTAGTAGTAGTAGTAGTAATAATCATCCTTTCCACTATAGGTACAAGGCCTGAAATTTCAAGGAAGAGTGTTAGATTGATTACATTAACCCCAGTACTCAACTGATACTTATTTCATCAACATTGAAAGGATGAAAGGCAAAATCAACTTCAGCAGAATTTGAACTCAGAACACGAAAACAGCCGATATATTTGCTAGAAATTTTGTCCAGCATACTAACAATTCTGCCAGCTCACCACCTTAAGATAATAATAATAATGATATTGTTTTATTCCACAAGGGCAACAACAATCTGAAGGTTTGCTGCAGTGAATCAATTGACCTAGTTTGTGTGTAGACTCAGATGGCCAAACACCTTTCTCAGCCATCTATCTGTGCTGTTGACAATGGGCTGACTCTCTCTCTCTCTCTACTCCCTTCCTTCATCAACAGCTGTTCTTTGCTGTCACCTTTTAAACAGCAGTGGAGTTTTGATTCATAGCTGCTGTGCCATCACCTTGGTAACAACATCACCACCATCACAAACTTGATTTGTTGTATCAGCATCTGCAGCTGTGTCTCCACAAAGCCAGCACAGTCTGTGACTAGCTTTAAAATTACCAGTTTCGCAGAATATCAGCGAAAGATTCCCGTGAATATATCCAAGTCAGGAAATTAACATCTTAGAGTAAAAACACAGCAAAAATAAACTGTTCCAAAATAGCAGAGATCTATATTGCAGAGATCTATATTGCAATGGTTTCTTTTATAGATGAGGGGAAATAAATATATATATATATATATATATATACATAGGTGCAGGAGTGGCTGTGTGGTAAGTAGCTTGCTTACCAACCACATGGCTCCGGGTACAGTCCCGCTGCGTGGCATCTTGGGCAAGTGTCTTCTGCTATAGTCCCGGGCCGACCAATGCCTTGTGACTGGATTTGGTAGACGGAAACTGAAAGAAGCCTGTCGTATATATGTATATATATATATATGTGTGTGTGTGTGTGTTTCTGTGTCTGTGTTTGTCCCCCTAGCATTGCTTGACAACCGATGCTGGTGTGTTTACGTCCCCGTTACTTAGCGGTTCGGCAAAATTTACCGATAGAATAAGTAACTGGGCTTACAAAGAATAAGCCCCGGGGTCGATTTGCTCAACTAAAGGCGGTGCTCCACATGGCCGCAGTCAAATGACTGAAACAAGTAAAAGAATAAAAGAATATATATATATATATATATATATATATATATATATATATATACATATATATATATATATATATATATATATATATATATATTATATATTTGCTTTCTATTTTTTTTTGCTGCATTCTGGAAGGGTATCCAGCTGTAAAAACTCTGACCTCGTCTGTGGTGGTGCCACGAAAACACACTCAGACCACTCTCCTGGGTGGTTGGTGTTAGGAAAGGCATCCAGCCATAAAAGCCATGCCAAAACAGACACAGAAATCTGGTGTAGGCTCCTGGCCAGCTCCTGTCAAACCATCCAACCCATGCCAGTATGGAAGGCAGACGTTAAACAATAATGATGATATATATATATACAAGCACACATACACATTTGTATATTTACATACACACACACACACACAATCATCATCATCACATATATATATTATATAGATGTATATATAATTATATATGCGCGCATCTGTGTAGATAGATAGGCACAGGTGTGGCTGTGTGGTAGGAAGCTTGCTTCCCAACCACATGGTTTTGGGTTCAGTACCAGTGCATGCCACCTTGGGCAAGTGTCTTCTACTATAGACTTGGGCCAACCAAAGACTTGTGAGTGGATTTGGTAGACAAAAACTGAAAGCCCATCGATATATATATATGTGTATATGTGTGTGTGGTCTTTGTGACTGTGTATCCCCCACCACTGTACGACAACTGGTGTTTGTGTGTTTATATCCCTGTAAACTAGCAATTTGGCAAAGGAAACTGATAAAGTAAGTATTGGTGTGATTCATTCGATTAAAAATTCTTCAAGGCCACAGTCTAATGACTGAAACAAGTAAAAGGTAAGAGACGAAAGAGAGATGCCCACACACACACACACAGTCTCCAATACTGCCATGCAATCTTTCTATTAAAGTCACTAATCTCAGCAACTAATCTAGGTTTCTACTTAATGAAATAACGATAATAATTATTTTCCATATTTACATCTTACGTATTTCTGTGTCTATTTATAACTTTCTGTGTGGCCTGACTGCCGACCACCAACACATCTTGTGTCCATTTCCCATGTTCGTGTTCCTGCCTTTAGGCTTTCACTT
Organism: Octopus sinensis; assembly: GCF_006345805.1. Taxonomy (NCBI): domain Eukaryota; kingdom Metazoa; phylum Mollusca; class Cephalopoda; order Octopoda; family Octopodidae; genus Octopus; species Octopus sinensis. The sequence continues at coordinate 28,850,410 of NC_043016.1, read as the reverse complement.
CATACACGCCAGCTCAATTTGATTCGTTCTCAATCAGTGAAATTACCTTCGATGAAACATTAAATGCTGTTAAACAGTTCAAAACCAGCAAATTGTGTGGTGTAGATAATGTGCCTCTAAAGGTTCTTTTGAATCCCAAGTCACTTCTTTTACTGCTTATAATTCTAAATTCTTACATCACCTGTCAAGATCCATAGGAATTCAAGCAGAACAACATTGTTCCTGTTCCACAAAAAGGGAGATCTATAAGAATACGGTTTGTATCACAGCATTAGCCTGATGTCAATGCTCTACCTAACTCTTCAACCGTATTATGTTCAATTGCATTAATTGAAGGAAGGGTTAAAAGCAAACTTCAACACAGCACTATTTGAACTCAGAACTTAAATGAAAATAAAAATTTTGTCTGACACTACACTGAATCTCCCGCCACTAGGTCTAAGCATTATTTTTAAAAGAAATCTACCAACCACAAGGTTCCGGATTCAGTCCTACTGCGTAGCACCTTAGGCAAGTGTCTTCTACTATAGTGTCGGGCCGACCAAAACCTTTGTGGGTGGATTTGGTAAACGGAAACTGAAAGAAGCTCGTCGTATATGTATGTATGTATGTGTGTGTGTGTATGTGTGTTTGTCCCCCCCACACACACACATACATCGCTTGACAACCGATGCTGGTGTGTTTACGTCCCCGTAACTTGGCGGTTCGGCAAAAGTGACCGATAGAATAAGTACTAGGCTAACAAGGAATAAGTCCCGGGGTCAATTTGTTCGACTAAAGCGGTGCTCCAGCATGGCCGCAGTCAAATGACTGAAACAAGTAAAAGAAAGTAAGACAAATATCAATTTGAAGTCAAAGATACGGGTATTTACACGGTACATAGTCATCTAATTCCCACACAACTCCACTACTAAATTATCGTAAAATCAGGTATCCAGAAACACTGAGAACATACTGCATAACAAAGCAGATGAAAGCCAATGAATTAACAACGACTGGGAATTGAAACCCAAGTTATAGACTCAGCTCCGTTTTAAGCCACAGAAAGAAAGACACTTGGTAACCTTTCACAAAGGCTCTGTTATAAAGTGTATTCAGAACGAAGTCAATCTGATAAAGTCCAGTGTGAGAGAGCAAAAGTAAGGGACCATTAAAAGTTTAGCTATTGTAAACTTATTTAACAACAAACTGTCAAACAGCAAAATCCAGGGAAGATGGGTGTCAACTATGAAACTGAATCAATAACTGATATTTTCATTGGTTTGTACTTAGTTACCCTTGGAATGTTGTCTTGAATGACATGTCATAACACCAAGTTATTGTGTATCTTTCTTTCTTGTGTGTGAAGAGGGAAGGTTTCTAATTTATACGTCTAAACAACGCAAGGCGCGAAGTAACACAAAAGATTATTCAAAATATACTTTTTACCTATGAAGTGCAATAGAGAAATATAACTAGATCAATAGCTATACATAAATCTTGAATTCGCCGTCATCTGTTGAAATACAAACACATGAGAAAATGGGAGTTTTTATAACTAACTAGCAGTATCGCCCGGCGTTGCTCGGGTTTGTAAGGGAAATAACTATATAAGCATTTTTAGAGAGTTACTTCCCTTATAGATGCCATTCGGGCTTTCTTAGCCATTTCTGTTTTGGTGTCTTCAAGCCATGAAGTCGTTGTTCTAAAGAACGCTGGTCTCCTTGACAACGCTTACGACGTTGATTTTCTTACACTCCCTTCCCCACAACTTCACGAGGGAGGGAAGAAGGGGGAGAAGCAAACAGGTGCAGGTGTGACCATGGACGCCAACTCCGCCGCCATCGACATACGATGCATTTTATGCATTAAAATGGAATAAAAAATGATGTTAAATATTTTAAAATCGTAGTAGACTCATCGTAGACGCGCGCGATAATAGCCAGACGGGCTCGATATGAATCACGACTATAAGATACCCGAATTTGGTTAAACTGCACCGCAAAATGTGGGAGGAGTTAGGAATCTAAATCGAAGGGACAGACACTCACACAACTACAGTTTTATATATAGAGATTTAACTGATTCCACTTGTACGTATTGAATGAGTTAAAAATAGAACGAATTATAGTCGAAGAAATATTTTGTAAACAGTTTTTAATCCAGTGGCTTTATTGCTTATTAGCAGAGTCAAATTGAAATATCTTTAGTATGCTGTATAGAGAAGCCTGAACAATTTTCGAACAGGGATTTTCGTAAGATAAGATGAAAAGATATATAATTTTGTGTATTGTGTACTAAACCACACCCCAATTTTTACTTTCGTAATTTTTACCCCACCTCTCCCTCTCTCTCTTTACATTAGAATAAGTACTAATCAGGCACTAAGTCAATTAATTTAATTGTACCCAATTATCAAAACTGGTTGACTTGCGTCAAGGTTAAAAATCGATCATTAATTCGCCCTTAATGACTTGACTTTTATAAAAAAATAAAAAAAATAGACACACTCCTTTCCTAACCGCACCTGTAATGAGTTTAAAACTTTGGTAGTTACCTATAAATTTAAATTAATTTCAGAAAAAATTCAAGAGTATGTACTATAAAAATAAGCAGGAAACTAATAGAACTTGAAGAGATAATCAAAAATAAGGGTCAGAGGTAGTAAGGAAGAAAGAAAATATAATACCTTTGAACTTAATCAATTAGAGAAAAAAAAGAACATTATTTAGAAAATGGAGTGAATTCATGTTTTTTTTTTTTTATTATTTCTTCTAGTAGTGTCAAAACAAGGAAGAATAAATAGGGCATTTTTTTACACGTAAGACTGAAACTAAAAATACTTTAAAATAAAACAAGAGATTGACCTAAATCCATTCCATATCTATGAGAACCGACGTTGAAAACCTGTCTCGTAAATCTTCCGTTCTCAAGAAATTGCTATTTCATTAGAATTATTTCAATTCACAAACGATAAATCTTCCTAGATTCTATTTTAAAAGAGAATTCACACTATCCTATAGCTAAACCTACCAATCTGCAAAATAATCTGGACCAACAGTTTGTTTGTGATGTATTTAATAGTGTTTTTTTTTTAAATGTATGTATATATTTGTGTTTGTGCGAACATACACAAAGCCGTTTATAGTGATCACTTTGAGACAGAGCCGTTTATAACAGGTTAATAAACATTAAGTGGAATAACATTTTGAATATGTTTAAGGGCCAACTATTTTTTTATAACAAGAGTCGTTTTGCTAACAGCATTTTCAATTATAATAAGCGGCTCCCGCTGTATACATACTGTATAATACGCGGCTCCCGCGCGAATGCATTCATAAATGCAAAGTATTGTTTGCAAGCAATGCATTGTTAAAATGTTATTGGTGTTTTGCCACAAGTCAGACTAGATCTACTTGGATAATTGATCGAATAAAGACGTTTCAGTTATGAACATTGTTTGTTTGGGTTTTTTTTTTGTTGTTGTTCTTTTTTCATTCACACACAGTGTACCTAGGACTATATCATTCAATATATCATCGCCACCTTCTTTTAGATATGTTATGGTGATATGAAATACATCTGGCTGCTGTTTCTAGCAGTCTCATACCGCGTACGAGGCTATACTGGGCCTGATATATAAATATCGTTGTTGCTGTTCAAGCCCCTGCTCTCGATCCAGCAGACTGTTCCAAGCGTGACGATCCATTTTTCTTTCTTTTTTTTTTTAAATTGAAACAAATACATCTAAAACAATATACTAAATGCCAACGATTTTTAAAGGCATTAGAATGTGATTAAAAGGAGGGGCGAAATTTTCATGCACTTCAAGCATAGAAGCTTATTAAGCAGAAATATATTTGTGGTGAATATACAGGCATTTGTGTATGTACATATGTGTGTGTGTGTGTGTGTGTGTGTGTGTGTAAGAAAGAGGGGGAGGGAGAGAAGAGGGAGAAAAAGAGTGAGAAAGAGATAGGGAAGAGGGAGACGGGGGGAAGTATGACGGAACATCAGGTATTAAAACATATAATTTGGGTCTCTTAGCAAAAGCCATCAATATTAATGTGATTCGGAAATCTTCACATCAATGGTAGTAGGGGAGAGTGAGAAACGTCGATATTTTTAATGTCGAGGACATACAATAAACAAAATAAATAAACCAGTAATTTCAATATCGCCTTCTCCTCTTCCGTCTCCCAACCACCGACACAAATCATTATCTCATGCAAGAAAAGAAAAAAATCAATCACAATTAACATTGTAATTATTTGTTAAACATTAGACGATATACGGAGACAATTAAAAAAAAAATAACAATACTTATAAAATAATAACAATAATATATTCATTATTAGCCACAAGGGCGAGAGGTTTCACATGTTACATAGCGTGTATCATAATATTGATGTATTCTTTTGATGGGAAAATATGAAAAATTCAGCAAAAGATTTTAAAATATGGAACCATCTGTTCACTCATCCGCCACAATACTACACTCATGAATAGTCGTAGATTTTATGCATCCATGCATGCATAGATATATATGTGCATACACGCACATTCATGCGTAGTCATACATGCATATGTACACACGTTTTGTGTGTGTGTGTGTGTATACATACACACATATACAGAGAGATATGCATACGTATAAATACACATAAATGTATATAAATATACAAATGTATATACGAGGCATAGACATACTTGATACACACACACACATGTATTCATCATCATCATCGTCTTAATGTTCACTTATCCATGCTTACTGGCGAAATCCACTGAGGAAATTTCCTACAGCCAGATGCCCTTCCTTGTTTCCCAGTATATACAAATATAAACAAGGCTTGGCGACAGGAAGAGCATCCGGCCGTAGGAAATTTCTTCAGTAAGCATATATAAATGAACATGAAGACGATGATGATGATGTACACGTGTGTGTGTGTGTATTAAGTATATCTATGCCTCGTATATACATTTGTATATTCATATACATTTATGTGTGTTTGTATGTATGCACAACTATGTATATATATATATATATGTGTGTGTGTGTGTGTATGTATCCATTTTGGTCAGCCTGAATCTAAGGCCCAAGATGTCACACAGTGAGAAAGGGCCTAGAACCATATGTGACTGAGAAGCAACCACATGACCACTTATAATATATATATATATATATATATATATATATATATATAAAGTTAATCCAAACAAGAAAGCACCAAAAAAACACAACGAGTACGTGGAACAAATATAGTATTATTGGATGCTCAGGAAAGAAGGAGGTTTTAACGTTTCGAACAGAGCTCTTCGTCGGAAACATAGGAGAAGGAAAGATCCAGAGAAGGGAAGACAGAATATATATATATATATATATATATTATATATATATATATATATATAAAGTTAATCAAACAAGAAAGCACAAAAAAACACAACAATGCGTGGACGTGGAACAAATATAGTATTACTGGACGCTCAGGAAAGAAGGAGGGTTTAACGTTTCGAGCGGAGCTCTTCATCGGAAACATAGGAGAAGGAAAGATCCAGAGAGGAGAAGACAGAGGAAAAAAAATCACCAATGGTACCCATGCGTTTCAGTATACATTCACTAGCTTTTCCCATTAGCTTAATAACAGCACTGGTGCCTCCAGGACTGAGCGGGCCCCAATGATAATGGTGCAAAACCATGATGATATTTTGGTTCATTGACTGTCGAGGAAAACTCAACTGCAAATATTCCTTGTGTTGTGAGTTTGTCTTTATTTCCCTGTCCATTAAGTTTTCATCCAGCTTCTTGTTTGCCCTCCTTTCATCTAAATTTTTCTCTTTGTTGTGTTCTCTCTGTTCAACCCTTGATACATCCATGTAGCACAACGCACACCCTGTTTGTATACATACATTCATGCATACATACATGGTGAGATCCCCTTCGGTCACGACACTGACCATGGGATTGCACCTAGAAAGTTACCTTCCGAGGCACAAGTCTGGGCAAGGTTGTTTATGAAGGACCAGCAGTCACTCACGCATACTGACCTCCCCTCTCCATGCCACCAGTGTTATTCAAGGGAAAGGTAAAGGCCGATACAGCTTGGCACCTGTGACGTCACAACTCATTTCCATAGCTGAGTTCAACATGAAATAAAGTGTCTTGCTCAAGAACACAACACGCAGCCCGGTCCGGGAATCGAACTAACAAACTCAGCATCGTAAGCTCGACATTCTAACCACTGAGCCATGCGCCTTCACCATACATACATACATCCAGCAGTATCAACAAGTTTGTTTTGGCATAAGCACACTTTAAGTTGGTTAAAATATGTTTGTGACATATTTCAACTTCTTCAGGTACCTGGAGAAAAAGTTCTCTCTTATGTGTAAAAACTGCCCAAACCCAAACTTATATTACATCATTCATATATATATATATATATATGATAGATAGATAGATAGATAGATAGATAGATAGATAGATAGATAGATAGATAGATAGATAGATAGATAGACATAAAGAGAGAGAGATAGATAGATAGATAGATAGATAGATAGATAGATAGATAGATAGATAGATAGATAGATAGATAGATAGATAGATAGATAGATAGATAGATAGATAGATAGATAGATAGATATGTTTCTTTATTAGCCACACAGGGCTGCACACAGATAGAACAAATTACAAGGTAGAGCTTTTCTTTTGAAGGTTTAAAAAAAAAAAAAAAAAAAAGGAAGGGGGAGTTTCGATCAAAAGGGATCGTAAAAGGAGAGAGGGAGGACAAAAAAAAGGGGGGTTAAAAAAAAAAAAAAGGGGGGGGGAGAGGAAAAAAAAAAAATTGATCAATAGGGATCGTTATCACAGAAATGTCAATATGAAGTGTAAAGGGGGGGACAGGTGAGGTTTCCCCGTGGAAAGAAAAGCCTACGGAAAAGACCACGGTAACCTCGGTCAATGAAGTCACATTTTATATTTTTTTTTTTTTTTTTTTTTTTTTGCAAATAAGCAACTCTCTGTTTTCGATTTCTGGGTTCATAGGACTATGCTCAAGGTGGCTTCGTCATTCATACGTGCCATTCTTGCTACATTCACCCATCTTTTTTTAAAACATTCGCTAGACAAAACTTGCCTCTCTACTCTCACTTCCTTTTCAAGTGGTACTTGAAGAAGTTGATGAGAGATTGACCAGAGAGGAAAGTGTTTGTCTCCAATCCTTTAGACGCGTCCACCAGATACATTCTTTCGCCATAGCCACAAGGATGATGAAAATAGCTCTTCTTCCCGTTTGAAGGAAGGAGGCGTGACAATATTGACGATAGACTCAGCTGATAAACCGACTCGTCCCACACGTGACAGCAGTTGTTCGACATAAGCCCACAGGTCGGAAATTGTTGGACACTGAACGAGTGCGTGCAGAACGGTTTCGTCGCTCTGACCGCATCTCGGGCAGGTCGGCCCCGTGTTTCTCGAGCCGTGTCTGTAGAGCTTATCCCGAACGGGTAGCGCTTCTCGGTAGCACTGCCAGGCCAGGGATCTCTGGAAGTTGTCCATGGGCCCTGGCCCGAAAGTCGTCCCGAACAGGCGGGCGGGTCAGGTACTCCTCGTCGACGTCCAGGTTCGCCCCGACTCGTCGTCGTACCTCCCCTCCACTAAACCCCTATAGAATGCTTTGGTTGTGTTGAAGTCACTTAAGGTCGACCCAGGACGGCAGAGTTGCTTGAGAGCAACGCGACACTCGCGGTGCCATTCGCCCTTCCTCGGCCTCTTTTTGATCCACGACTGCAGTTCGGTCATGGAGACGAGTGCGGGGGGAAAGCGTGCCTCACAAACGGCGACCACACCTGTTCACCGTCGTCTACATAGAGCCAGAGATGTCGCAGTCTCAGCGCGTGTCTGCGCATCATCAACCACGGCATGCCCAGCCCTCCTTTTAACGGGTGTTGACAGCAAATGGATCGCCTGACCATCGGGACGCATCCTTTCCACAAGAAGCGAAAGAGGATGCGTTGTAGTTTGGTAATGGTAGGGTCGGGACAAGGTACGACGGTCAGGCGGTAGTAGATGACGGACGCGATGTACGTGTTCGCCACCTCCGCTCGACCTTTTAGGGACAGTTTCCTCTCGGCCCATTGCCGGGCGAGAGTGACCACCCTACTCGTTCTCGTTCCAGTTCTTCTCCACTTGGAGGTCCGGACCGAACCAGACCCCGAGCAACTCAACCGGGCCGTCGGTCCAGCGTCCCACGACGGAGGCGCTGGTGGACGGCATGGGCTTGCTTCTCCAGGTGCCTAGTCGCAAGCCCACTGACTTTTCCCGGTTGATTTTCGCTCCTGTCACCGCTTCGTAGTTTTTTTCAGTGTCTCGCCGACCAGCTCGATGTGCTCGTGGCTAGACACTATGACGGTGACGTCGTCCGCGTATGCAGACACGCTCGTCCCGCATCCCAATTCTCGCGGGATGCCCCTTAGAGTCGCCAGCTTCCGCAGAGTAGTGGCTCAAGAGTCAATACGTATAGAAGCGCCGAGAGGGGGCATCCTGACGGACCGAACGTGCAATGTCGAAAGGTCTCGATAGATGTCCATTTACGCGAATTACCGAACGGATGCCTCTGTACAAGGCAGCTATCCAGCCGCGGAAGACGGGACCGAAACCAGCCGCTCTCAGGACTGCCTCCAAGTATCGATGGTCTACCCTATCAAAGGCTTTCGATTGATCCAAGTTGATCAGGGCCCCACCCATGCCAGGTTCGTTAACTACCCTGTCTATGATGTAGCGCATCAGATGGAGGTTGTCATGGATGGTCCGGCCTGGCACGAGATAGATAGATAGATAGATAGATAGATAGATAGATAGATAGATAGATATAAATGATGTAATGTAAATTCAGGTAGGGCAAAACCTGGTGTATTCCTTTTGCAACAATCAGTACTAACTCCTGAAGTATTCTCATATTAAACCTGGTATTTATGGGAGTCTGACTGGTGCAGGAACTCTTGGTGCTTATCACTGGTATAACTGGAGTGTACCAATTTTGTAGAGTGAAATATATAAAAGACAGGAAGGAAGATGAAGATATCAATGTAGCATAGGTTTCGTATTGATTACAATTTATGTGTGTGTGTATACACACACAGATATATATTTGTATATATATATAGACAATACCAGTGGTCTACGACCGCTAGACCACTGGTAACTGAGAATCTTTCTTTCTTGCCAGACCACTGGTAACTGAGAATCTTTCTTTCTTGCCAGACCACTGGTAACAGAGAATTTTTCTTTCTCGCTAGACTACTGGTAACTGAGAATTTTTCAATGAATATTCTTGCTACCCTAAGATTTTAATTAATGATAAAATATTTGTGTATATATATATATATATATATACACACACATGTATATACATATATATTTGTGAATGGATTTGGTAGATAGAAAGTGTGTGTGTGTGTGTAAATATGCGTGTCTCTTGTCTTTACATCAAGTGATTATTGTAAATGAATGCCATTCATATACAGTATTCTGCGAAAACATATCAGGTCATAGGGAAATATTACCTTGCTTAGATACAGGTAAGGCATCAAGCAAAAGGAAGAACATCCTATCATAGGAGATCTGCTTTAATAAACTTGGTTTGATTCATGCAAGTATGGAAAAGTGAGCATTAAAATGATGGTGGTATCAAACATGCTCTCATGGAGGACTATATACCAAATGGTGTCATTTGTCTACAATCTCCCATGTACACATGTCCTGTGATTTGGTTGCACTTCTTTGAAGGACTATGAGAAATATTATTTTACATGGAAACAGATAAGAGTTGGTGACAGGAAAAGCATCCAGCCAAAGAAAAAATGTTTCTACAACTTTTATCTGATCCATGCAAGATGGAAAAGTGAACCTAAGATGGTACTTTGGATAAGTATCTTGTGCTATAGCCCAAGAACAACCACTGCCTTGTGATAGAATTTGGTAGATTGAAACTGTAGGAAATCCATCATATATGTGCACATGTATGGAAGCTAATTTGCATGAATGTTAATATTCTACACTTATCACAGTTTGAGCAAAACAGCGATGAAGTTGACATTATGACCAGTCACTCTGTCACCTCCACATTAAAGAAAAATCCCTTACTTTGTAAATAGTTATCAGAGGAGACTGAAATGGTATGAGCATGTGAAGTGGACAGAGGATATTAGAAGAAACTGAAGTGAAAAGTAATCTCAAGATGTTAGATATGATGAAGGAAATGACAGTGTTGACTAGTGAGATACAGTGGTGCAGAAGATCCAACTCCCATACAAGATTCATAAAACACTAGGGCCATACATGCAATCATCTACAGCCTATTGACTATTCTATAATCTCTCTTCTCCACACTTTCCCTTCTCTTACTCATTGTATTATGTCGCCTGTAACAGAGAGGAAACCACTCAATCTGTGCATATTGGGCATACTCCTCATCCTATATCCACATCTTGCTACTTTCTGGATCATGATGCTTGAGTTGGGAGAAAGGATTTACCCTCAACCAAATCTTCTGACACCACATTCATTTGGACATGTCACCTTGAGGATATTCTCCAGTTCCTCCTCATCACCTTCATGCACCAGTCTACCTACCCATATATAACACAGGGTAATACTGCCCTCTCCTATTCAACCCACTTCACCAACCTTATCATTCTCTGACTCTCTCTCTCTCTCTCTCTCTCTCCCTAACCCTAAATGCTACTTTTTTGCTTTCCCTCCTATCACCTTCTTCCCTAGCACTATCTTTGTAAGTTCATCACCTACAGTCTCTTCCCAACAAAGAAATCTGTCCAACTCCAATAAGAACTGACTTACATCCTGACAAACCATTCAATCCATGCAGGCATAGAAAGCAGACATAATGTAATGATGATTATAGTGTGGGGAGGAATTGGTACAATAGAAAAATAGAACTCAAAATATGAATATATGTATATTTTTAATATTTAGCAGAAGGAGCAGTGTAATTCAAAGTCCAAGAGTTTCATGCATTGGCACTTACAAAACACACACACACACAAACATATAAATATGGGGGAACACTAGATACCTACTATCCGGGTTGCGGATCCGTGGAACAAGCTGCCAGATGAGATGGTGAAGATGCCGACGACCGCTTTGTTCAAAGCCTCCCTGGACCTCAAGTGGCCTGAACTCTTTACATGAACACCACCCTGTACTTAACTCCATGTCCCCCTACATGGCCTTGCTATTTGCTTTTGAGCCAAATTAACTAACTAACTAACTAACTAACTACTTGACCAATCCCATCACTCTTACCTTTAATTACCTCTCTCTTTCACACTTACTCCTAACATTACTCTTCATTAACTCCCACCTGTCTCCTATATTATCCCCCTCCACCCAACTCTCTTATTCCTCTCCACTACCATCCTCTCACAACAATAAATCTGTTTCTTTCATTATATTTTAACCTCTACTGTTGAGTTGTGGAGGCTCTCCTTCATCATGCAAGCTATAAAGTGAATCTCCCTCACCCCCCCGATAATGTTGGTACCACAAAAGAAAGCTTCCAGTTCACTATGTAAGTGGTTGGTGAAGAAAAGCTTACTAGTGTTAGTGTCATGAATAAGTAGTGCTCTAGTACACTTTATAAATTGATTGGTATTAGGAAGGACATCTAACCATAGAAATGATAACAAAACTGGGATACTAAAGCAAAATTGGTACAACATAGAAAATGAATGTAAAATGATGATGATATTGATGTTATGTGTGCATCTATTATTTTCCCTTACTTTCCCATTCTATTCACAATAATTTTTTCTACTCTTCCTTTTTAGTTTTCTATACTTTATCTTCTCTTCTTTCTCTCTCTCTCCCTCACATACACATATAACCTAATATTCTCCCCACTTTTTTTTTCACGTTCCCTTTTGATGGGAATTCAACCCACTTTTTTTTTTCCTTTCCTTATTCCCAAAAAGAAAAGCTCTACTTTGTATTTTGTTCATTCTGTGTTCAGCCCTGCATGGCCAATAACGAAATCTATCCTCAGACACTTTCTTCAACCTTCCTACCTTCTCTCCTTCAGACATAGTGTATCTAGGACTACATTATGGAATGAGTAGTTCTTACCGATAATACAATAAGGATATGAGTCTGCAGTACTGTTAGACAACAAGGGTATGATTCTACAGTACTTTTAGCATGTCAAATGATTGTGCTCAGAAGGTTTCCTTCTCTAACATACTTCTTAATTCATCTGATATTCTATATTCTTTCTATAGAAAATGAATTGGCTTTCATCACTTCCTTATTTTGACCAGTATGACAGAGTACTCACCATGTGTATTTCTTGATACATGCATAATACTGAGTAAGGAAATATAACAGGGTTCTAATACCATTAAAGAAATGGCCATGCTCAATATGCAGAAAAGGAGGGGGTAGAAATTGCACACAGTATGCCATATACATACATACATACATATATATATATATATATATATATATATATATATATATATATATATATACATCATCATTTAATATCCACCTTCCATGCTAGCATTGGTTGGATGGTTTGACAGAAGCTAGTAACCCAAAGAGCTGTCAAGCTCCACTGTCCGCTTTAGTGTAGCTTTTATGGCTGAATGCCTTTCCTAATGCCAACCACCTTATAGAGAGGCCTAGGTGTATTTTATATGGCACCAGTATTGGTGTGGTTACCTAGTTACTTGCAAGACAAAGATCCCTCGAGAGTGAGAAGTGATACTGAGGGAAGTGTCTTTGTACCAGGTGATGAGGAGTTTGAGTATGAATAGAGGGACAGAAACAGGTGTCATGCTGTGGAGAAGATGCATAGTTACCCCAGTCAAAGAGAGAGAGAGAGTGCGAGTGAGAGTAAGAAAGAGTGAGAGATAGCGATGCTCCAGGACATACTCTCAAGGGACAAGGAGATAAATATAAATATAAATGGCATGGTAGAGAAATGCCTAGGGTGTATGAGCAGGGAATTCAGGACAGTGCAAAGCAAGAGAGGGGAGGGGAAGGAGGAGTGCAATTAGTGGTGACACATGGGTACATGGGGAGGGAGGGGCAACAAGGTATACACAGAAACAATAAGCACTGAGGACTTTCTCAAATGTTCAGATGGCTTTCTTGAGGTTGTAAATAATTTCTGGTACCGAGGTGACCAGATTAGCAGTGATGGAGGATGATCTGAAAGTATTGTTGCTAGAATAAGAATAGGAAGAAGGAAGTTCAGAGAGCTTATTACCTCTGTTAGCAACAAAAGAGTTTTCTCTCTCAGAGTGAAAGGCTGATTGTATGATGCTTGTGTACAAACAGCTGTGCTCCATAGTAGTGAGACATGAGCCCTGAATGCTGACAACATGCATAGACTGAAGAGGAATGAAGCTAGTATGCTCCAATGGATATCCAACAGCAGTATGCATGTATGACAAATAGGTTGAGAGAAAATCTGGGCATAAGAGAATGTGAGAGAGAACTCAACATTGGTTTGGACATGTGATGCATATGAATAAGGCATCTAAGTAAGATTGTTCTTTATATATATATATATATATATATCAAAATAAGCATTGCTTATTTTGATTTTAATCACCTTACTTTGAAATTGTATGGATAATACCGTATTAAATTCTAGTGCCTCAACTTAAGTACCATATACATCTGAATCTAAATTTTTGATATATATATATATATATTTACATACATATCTCAATACACACACACATACACGTGTGTGTGTATGTGTGTGTAAAACAAGAGGAGGGGTGGCTACAAAGCATGCAGTAAGAGAAAGAAATGCTAAAGAGCATCCTAGAGATGTAGGGGTAGATTACAAGATAAAGTTGGGTGGCAACAGAGGTACAGAAGAGATTGTACTGATTGGAGTACAATCAGATGAGAATAACAAAGGAGATGTGATGGCCAGGTGAGGATGCAAAATGAAGGGAAATATGTAAGGTGATAGAGTGATAAGGTAGTCATCTTCCATACACATCACATGTCCATATTAACAAATCCTTCCTCTCTTGTATACTGCATCTGATTCCTCTTATACCCAGGTTTTCTTTCAGTTCATTTATACTCTGCTATTCATGCACACTAATGTTGCACATCCAGAACATGCTAACTTCCTTTCTTTCTAGTCTTTGCAAGTCTTCAGTATTCAAGGCCAATGACCATGCAACATTACACACACACACAAATACATATATGTAATTCATCATTATCAATTAACATCCACCTGTAAAAAAGCTAGAGAGGAATAAAGCTAGATGTGTAGTGTCAGTTTGTACTGCCGAGTATAAAAGGAATTAGATGTAGTGTGCAAGAGAGAGATTATATTGATATAGTGTATGGATGATAGCAGAGGGATAAAGAAGTGCCAGGATATTTAGAGTAGACATTGACAGAAATAGTTAAAGCTAATGTCCATCAAACCAATGCGAGCATAGAAAAGGGAACAGAAAGAGTGTGTGTTTGTGTGTGTGTGTGTGTGCGTGAGTATGTGTGTGCATACACACACTATATACACAACATACACACACACACATGGTGTATACAAGGGATTGCAAGTCAAGCTGTGTCTGAAGATTTACAGATGGGGAATGTTCTACATATTTATACACATATGGTATATGTATCTATTATGATTTTATTATATTTATATTATTATTATTATTATTATTATTAATATTTATATTCACAAAACGTATTTTTCTTCTTGTAATGAAACGTGTACACAGCATTAAAAATGGTGCCACATATTCTGGTCTTTGTTTAGATAGATAGATGGATGGATGGATTTATTATCATCATCATCATTTAACGTCTGTTTTCCATGTTGACATAAATTGTATGGTTTGACAGGAACTAATTGACCAGAAGACTATGCCAAGCTCTATTGTCTGCTTGGCATGCTTTCTGCAGCTGGATGCCCCTTCATAATTCCAAACACTTTACAGAGTACACTGGATGCTTTTAATGTGGCACCAGCACCAGCAGGGTCACCAAGTAACTTGCAAGATAACGACACCACAGAGGGGTCCTTGTCTTGCAAGTTACCAAAATAGAGAGTAGTATTGAGGGAGGAGGCTGTTTCCAGTCGATGAGAGATTAATGTATAAATTGAAAGATAGAGATAGGTGTCTTGCTATTCAGGAGGTACATGGCTACCTCAGTGGGAAAAAAAGAGGACAGAGAGGCAGAGAGAGTGTGTGTGTGTGTCAACAGGAATGGATAGAAAGAGATAGTCAGAGAGAGAAAGAGAGACAGAGAAAGGTGGTGATGCTTCAAGACATATTCTCAAGGTATAGTGAATGTATAATATAAAATGCACACATAAACGCACACACATGCACACTTCTACATATGTATGCCCATTTTGATACAACAGTTCATATAAATATACATATATATATATATATGCATAAATATAATTATGCATATACACATATGCGCGAACACACATATTTACACTTATATGTAATTACAGATACACTCACACACATATACATACATACACACACACACATACATTACATACATACACACACATACATTTCATATATACACACACACACACACATTTCATACATACACACACACACACACACTTCATACATACACACACATACACACACACACACACATATATATATATATATGTATATATATATATATATAACATACATATATACATAACAAATACATACATTCATTCATTTATGCTGATGCTCCAGTATGACAGCAGCCGAATAGCTGAAACGTATAAAAGAATACATACACACACATACATGTCAATATGTATATATATATATATATATATATATATATATATATATATATCAATGCATACATACATTTATCACACACAGTATGTAGTGCGAATGAAAATGTATGATATAAAATGTTTACGATGTTTAGATTTAGGTACGTATGTCCTTAATTCAATGAGAGCAGCAACCAGAACGGGGTGGTTCGATCTGCTAGAAATAGCATCCAAACAACCGTATCATCTTTTAAATAAGACGGGTAAACTTAAGACAATGAAATCCCGATACAGTATCATGGTGGACATTCATAACTGGAATACCTTTGATTATAAGCCTGACTGCTTGATCATTACCACCTGGGGGTGGGGGCTGAACAAAGAAAAAAAAAACTTTAACAATATTTATTTTCATCAATTTGTATTCTGCGTTCAAATCCAGCTGGATTCACATCACCTTCCATTCCTCTGGTCTGAGTTGATACAATATACAGCAGTAAAGAACAAGGTGTGATTGTATGAACGTATATATATATATATATATATACAAACACACACACACACAGAGGTTTATAACGATGTGTATTAATAGCGGAGAATGAACTGTGTTGTGTCGTCAGCAATCGACCCATATATATTTCAGAGTAAATATGAGAGGCCCTACACTGTTTATTTTAAAGTGCATGGCAATGATTTTTTTTTTTTTTTCCCTTTACATGAGGTGTATGTTATGATGGTATGGAAGGAAGTAGAGAGCATTTGCCCGTTCAATGATGATGATGATGATGATGATAATAATAATTACTGCTATAGGGAAAAATAGATATGAAATTTTAGAAGAGAGGCTAGTCGAGTACATCAACTCCAGAACGCAACTGGTACTTATTTTATCGAGTTCGAAAGGACGAAAGGCAAATTCAATCTCGGCAGAACTTGAACTCACAACGTAAAGACGGACGAAATACCTATTTCTTCATTACCCACAAGGGGCTAAACACAGAGGGGACAAACAGACATAGGTATTAAGTCGATTACATCGACCCCAGTGCGTGCTCGAAGAAGTCTTCTTTTTTTTATAATCTAATTTAGGCGCATCGCTAGATTTTTTTTTTTTTACAAGAGAGGGGTTAGACGATTAAATAAAACACAGTATTTGACTAGTTACTTTATTTTATTGACCACGGAAGGATGAAATAATAACGAATTCTTTTACTGACCACACGGGCCCAAGACGTTTGGGGACAGTACAAGGACAAAATGCATAATAAAATAATAATAATAATGTTGTTTCTTTAGTAGACACAAGGCCGTTTGGGGGGAGAGACAGGTTCGAGTACTCCACTCGTTCTCTTCCCACCAACCTCTGCAAAGTAATCATAATGATTTATTTATATTAGAGCAAGGTCACACATCCGTACAGAAGTAGTCAACTGAATCGACACCTCATTTTCTTCCCTAGCGCATCACTCCTTATAACACTGATATATATATATATATATATAATAAATATTTACGTTATATAAGTTTCCGTCTTTTCACACACATACAGTGTGTGTATGTATGTGACATGGCATTTTGGGGTTTATGTCGTATTATAACGGTACCATATTGTGATGTGATGTTTGTGTTGATATGGTAGTTATGGTACTATTGCTTAAATCTGATTGATCAGATCAATGATCAAAAACATTCCAGCTGATACCATTCCATTTTTTTAGGTATATCTAGGAATACATTATCTAAACTCTCTCTCTCTCTCTCTCTCAAGATGGCATTGTGCGATATGAGGAAGATTTGGCTACTATTGCTATGTTGTTGTCCTTGGTGATTATAGGTGTGATGTTTATTGCTGCTTCGTTATTCGCGCCCCCTCCCCAATTTTAAATCACATTAATACAAATATTTACGATGGCGAATTGAAGGAAGGACAGTATTGGGGGAGTTTTAATTAGACGAATTAAAAAAACATATCAGCACTTGTTGACAGTCTAATGTTGAACACGAAACCGAGATAAATATTTGGTGACAAACCATCCTGCAAGTTGTCACATGAGGAGAGAGAGAGAGAGAGAGAGAGAGTGTGTGTGTGTGTGTGTGTGTGTGTGTGTATGTGTGCGCGCGCGCGCGAACGAGGAAGGTAGACGCAAGAATATAAACAGAAAGGAAAGTAGATAGAATGAAATTAGTGTACACTGTGTGTGTGTGTGTATATATATATGTATGTATACATATATACACATGCAAGAAACGATTATGTATATTATATATATATATATACTGCCCGTATGTGTAAATATATGTAGGGGAGAGAAAGAAAATTACATGTGCTTGAATACACATGTTGAAACTGCGGGATAACTATATATATATATATACACACACACCAAATCACCAAACAAGTACATATTACGGTAATAAAGGGGTGGAGAGAGAGGCTGGGATTCGATATATTTTTATCTGTTTATAAAATAAAATATTAAATAACAATATGCATCATCATCATCGAAAATGGCAGGAATATTATGTAAACTAACACATTTAATAATCTCTACACGAATCGTAAATTGAAAGCAAACAAAATTAGAAATTAATTGATATATGTATGTACATAATTACTTAAATTAGTGCTGTGATTTGCTTCTGAAGAGTAGCAATCCAAATTAAATCAATGACAAGGATGTATATATCAGCAATCTTTCGTAATTGTCATTGATTTAATATATATATATGAAGAGAGAAAGAGAGATACATAAGGAGGGAATAGTCCTTATAATTAAAAAAAAAAACAGTGGTTATTGAAATCAAAGTGTTGCCAATTAAAGTACCAGTCAAATACTTGGAGTCCATCTGATATTAATAATATTATAAAATAATAACGAAACATGTCCCCATCATTGCATTATTATTTTTACACAGTTTTACACTAAATTACACTATTACTAACAATAGTTTTTAGTTTGTATTGCGGCTTTTTAATTTCTTTTTCTTTTTCAAATGTGAAACACGGGTGACTTGCTCTCATCTCCATAATATTTCTATTAACTACTTTGCTTAATACCTCTCTCTCTCTCTTCGTTTATATATATATATATATATATATATAATATATAATATATATATATATATACACATATATATGTATGTATGTATAATGTGCTAAATTACTATTCAAAAATATATTTAAGGATAAACATTAGATTGTTGTGAATATAACTGTAGAATTAGTTAGTTCCTGGGCGGATAATAGTAATTTACCGTTGATTGCAGATTAAAAAAAAAAAAAAGAATTATCAAAAGTTGAAGTCATAAAAATACAAAATGAATAAAGAAGAAGAAAAAAAAGCTGTGTTTATTATAATTTCTTTAAATATTTCAAAGACAAGGAGTAAATGGAATCAATGAAGAACAAAATAAAAATAAATAAATTGAAACGGTGTTGGTAAGTGGTTGTGCGGATGAGTAAATATTTTCATTTGACATTCACTTGTTAATTGATTTAACCAACTTGTATACTGAATACAAGAAACGGTCGGTCGTAAATTCCACTTTCTAAAATGCATCTTTTAATTTTTAAAAAATTTATCGTAAATTACCTGTAACACTCTATGAGAGGGTGTTGTTTAATTTAAAATATTTATCATATGCATTCATGCGAATGGTCTTTTTTATAAGAGCATCAACAAAAACAAATGCACTAAAGCAACGAGGTCGCTTGTCCTATAAGAAATAGCAGACCAAATTTACTTCAAATGCACGCCAAGAGTAATGAAAACAACTTATAAAGAATCAACAGGCTACAGCAAAACCTGGAAACACTTTCTTAAAATGCTGTTCGCTGATACATGAATATAAATAATTAAACACACAAAAATTAAACACACAAATCAGTGTTGAGTATTTATGTATCTGTATGTGTATGTATGAGTGTCGTGTGTATGTGTATGTATGTATGTATGTATGAGTGTCGTGTGTATGTATGTATGTATGCAAGCATGCATGCATTTGAAGAATGAGTGAAAGAAGGAGTATTTTAGCTTGTGTCCCATTGCATCCTCAAATGTATAAAAAAATATTATAAGTATATAAAACAAAGATGAGGATATATATATATATACATATACATAAAAGTATGTATGAATATTTAACTTACTTGTCAGTGCTAGCTCCTGTAGATGTATTAGACAAGGTGCTAGTTGACTTTGGCAGCATGTTTCGCCTGCCGTAACTCATAACTATTTGCTTTGGAGATATTAAACTATTGTGAGATCCACTTCTGATACTGTAAAGTTGTAATTAGCAATCCAAACTGTTTCTGCGACATAAAATCAGTCGTACAGTAACGGTGATCCAGTTGCACTAACTGTAAGGCAATCGCCATGCTTTCCTAGTCGTTCGTTCATCAATTACGTCATAAATCTCGGGCTGATTGCTGATTGGCTACGGTTAATAGCGCCAGTTACAAGCAGTGTGGAGATGATCTTCGTCTCCTTCATACATGCAATATGGCTAATGGAAAATACTGTAGAACAGCATTCTAAATATTAAATACAAATTCGATAAGGACTCACACGTGTGATACATTGATTTGAAAAACTTCAATCAACTGCAATTATCCATGCAATCAGTAGATTGAACTTTTCTCTACAGCTGTTCAATATAGCCAAAATAATAATCAGGGGAGGTAACTCCAAAAGTTCTAATACAAATTTTTTAAAAATGTAGATATTGCAGTATGAGAGTGGATTTAATCTTTAATGCTAACTGGTGAAAATATTGGATATTTCAGTCTTGTGAAACTTCTTTAGTGAAGTATATTCCACACTATTAGTGTCAGACTGCAACTAGTACCAGTATACTAGTACCTCTGTGGTATGCAGTGGAAATCTGTAGCAACCACAACCAAGCAAACACAATTTGTGTGTCTAAAAAAATGTGGTAAGGGTGGGAGGATCCTTTTTATTGTTTCCATCCTCTAATCATCAGGAACAAGGGTTTTCAGCAATGTTTACATTCAAAATCAAATTTCTCCTAAAGCTTTCAATTGAGAATGATATGAAGGTGTGTCATTCTGAAACTCTGTCAAGAAGTGAGGCATTTATAAAAAAGAACCAAAATCATCCATCTCATTAAAACATCCTCATCATCATTTAACGTCCATTTTTCCATGCTGGCATGGGTTGGACGGTTTAGTAGGAACTGACAAGCTGAAGAGCTGCCTAGGTTTCATATCCGTTTTGGCATAATCTCTACAGCTGGATGCCCTTCCTAATGCCAAACATTAATTTTATTTAAATTATTTCTCAGATAGTCACATTGCCAGAAATTTTGAGGTAGAAAATGCCAATTAAATTAATCCTGGCACAAGTCTGGTGCTTTATTTGACTGAACCTACAAAGACAAAAGGTAAGGTTGACCATGGTGAGATCTAAATGTATTTAAATTAAATCAATAAACAAATATTACTTGTCTATTATTACCTGTTCTACAGTATCCACTCATTCTATGCTGTATTCTTCTTGTGGATAATCCAACTCTATCATGGACTCTATGAAGAACTCAGATGGCAAAATTAAGATGAATTAATATTTCATTGTCATCATCGTTGTCGTTATCATCATCAACATCACCACCACCACCACAACCATCACTGCCACCGCAGCCACCAAACCAGTACCATCATAATCACCACACCCATGATGATGATGATGACGATGACAACTGCCACCACTGTCATTATCATGCAGTAATCATCTTCATCACCATGACCACCACCACCACAACTGCCGCCACCACCACCATCATATCATCATCATCATCATCATTTTACACCCATTATCCATGCTGGCATGGGTTGGATGAGCATTAGAGTCCAAATAATATCTTATTGAGAACTATTACTCCTGAAGACTAGTACTCATATGTGCCATTTGGCTTGGTTCTTACAGCCAGATGCCTTTACTGTTTGCAACCACTTAACAGAATGTACTGGGTGTATTTTCCCATGGCACCAACTCTAGAATAATCAGTAACCTAAAGCATGTAGACCAAGAGGGGAATGAGAAAGGGGAGGTAATGACTACTGAAAAACTAGAAATGGAGGCGATGGGAGTATATGGGTCAGGATTACTCAATAAGCCAGGTGACCTAGAAGGGGAATTGGGAAAGAAAGAAAGAGGGAATGAAACATTAGAAGGGATAGGAGGGGCAAGAGATTTTGATGGGGAATGTAAGATGGGGAACATCATGGATATTTAAGGGTGGAGTCAACAGAGGAATGATTGGCAATAGCAATCCCACATCACAAATGTAAACTGATGGAGTGAGGAAGGGTCAGTCGCCAACCTCAATGTGGAGACGTAGGTCATGTTATTTGACCTTATGAGAAAGAAACAGCAAGCAAATAGACATTTCATCTAAATGCCCATCTCCCTGCAGCTAGGGTAAGTGGGAGGGGTTATCTATCACCATACCACTAAAAGTTTGTTGATGTGCATCGTGTTAGACATGCCTGAATTACATACACATGTACAAGCATACATATATAATATACATGCAAACGTACATGCATGTGTACATACATTCATACTTTCTCTCACACACATATACAGATATATAGATATATACACACATGAATATATAAGTAAATCTATAAACATATATACACACACAAATATACATATATCCATAGATATACATGAAATTCATGTCTATACACATGCACACACACACACACACATGCACATGCGCTGATATATACATACACATACATACACAGAGCCGAACACATATGTGCACACTCGTTATAGCTAAAATTTCACACGTATATATATATAGATTACTACAAGTAAAGACACATACACACACACACACACACACTCAAAGACATATTCATACATACAATATACACACCCCAATAATATAAAATAATCAACTAACAAGGCACAGGAGTGGCTATGTGGCAAATAACTTGCTTACCAACCACATGATTCCAGATTCAGTCCCAATGCATGGCACCATGGGCAAGTGTCTTCTACTATAGCCTCAGGCAGACCAAAGCCTTGTGAGTGGATTTGGTAGTTGGAAATTGAAAGAAGCCTATTGGATGTATATATATGTATGTATGTATGTATGTATATATATATATATATATATATAATATATATATATATATAAATATAAAATCAAAATAAGCACCTTACTTTGAGTTGTATGGATAATACTGCACTGACTTAGTGGTTCAACTTAAGTACCTAATTCAATTGAATCTCAATTATTTCTATATATATATGTATATATAGGTGTGTGTATGTTTGTGTGTCTCTGTTTGTCCCCCCCCCCATCATCGCTTGACAACCGATGCTGGTGTGTTTACGTTTACTTAGCGGTTCAGCAAAAAAAAATAGAATAAGTACTAGGCTTACAATTATAAGTTCTGGAGTCGATTTGTTCAACTAAAGGTGGTGCTCTAGCATGGCCACAGTCAAATGACTGAAACAAATAAAAGAATAAAAGTGACTATAATTATCTATATATACATACTTATGTATAGACACACATACACATATCCATATACATATATGTATATATGTGTATATATATATATATATATATATATATATATATATATATATATATATAATATATATATATATAATATATATATATATATATACATACATATATATATATATAATATATATATATATATATATTATATATATATATATATTATATATATAATATATATATATATATATATATATATATATATATGCACCTACGAAATGTGGGCCTACGAAATGAACAAAAGGACCACTTTTTTATGATATTATTCTGCAGGCTACCTCAAGACAAGTGACAATGATCTCATCTTCATGGTTAGTGATTTCAATGGGCATGTCAGACGGCAGCCCAGCATCTACCAAGGTGTATATGGGGAGGGGGCATGGAATTGGTTCCCAAAAGGAAGAGGGGATAAGGCTACTGGAGCTCTGTAATGCAAATAACTTAATGATCTACAACACCAACTTCAGGAAGATGGCCAGCCACCTGATAACCTACCTATCAGGTGACTTTGTTAGCCAGATTGATCACATTCTTACCAGACAGCAAGCTACATGGTCTCTCCTAAATACAAAGACCCTCCCTGAAGAATGTACCCTGCCTAGCATAGACTAGTCACTAGTGACTTTACACTTCAGGTCAGAAGGATGCCAAGAAGCAGACCAATCTGGAAAAAAAGATTTAGAAGCTTAAGGACCCTCCATATGGTCAGAGATTTAGGGACATCCTAATCGAGAAATTTAATGAGAGGTAGGAGGAGCTACAGACTTGTGACATAGAGGGCAACTGGGAATTCTTGTGGGAAAGCTTGCAGAGAGTCATAGACCATATCTGCAGCTGGTACAAAGTCCCATCAAGACCTAGGGTGATGTGGTCCATTAGAGCAAAGAAACAGGCCTAGAAGACCTTGAAGACTGTGGGTGGCGGGGAACTGTATCAGATAGCAAGAAGGGAAGCTAAGAGACAGGTATGTCTAGCCAAAGGCGGAGCAGAAAAAAAGTTTGCTTATGTTCAGCAACATGAAGACCAAAGACTTGAATTGTTTCAGATTGCAAGACAGCGTGTGAGAGAAAATTGTGATGTCATAAGAGAGAAATGTATCAGCATGGATGAGGGTGCACTTGCATTTAATGCTTTTGCAAAGAAAGAGGCTTGGAGATTGTGGGATGACGTCAGCAGCTGAACGTCAGCAGCCGGGTGCGTTGACCGAAAGCTGGGGCAACCAGAAGGGGTCAGCCATCAGGCGTGCACAGGGAGCGGGGAATTACGCCCTTTCCAACGTGGGTCGTGGAGGTGACAAGACGTGTGAGGACGACGCTAAGGGTTTGGGCTAGCAGCTGCTATCGTTAGTGTTCGGTTCGGGGCTGTGTGGAAGGACTAGTCACCACTGGAGGGTCTCCGTCACTAAGAAGAGAAGGTAGGTGCCTCTATATTCAAATCGCGCACACACTACAAGCTATTTCGGCCGTTCTTAAACATTTACATTTTTTTCAACACGATGTCTGCAAAAATTAGGATCGCCAGTGCCGTCGTCAGACCTTTTAATGGCGAAGGCGATGTAGTGGCCTGGATTCGCAAAATCAGGTTGGTGGCAAGACTGCAGGGCATAAGCGACGTGGCGAATCTTATGGCGCTGTATTTAGAAGGGAGCGCGTTAATGCTCTACCTAAAGATGGATGAAGAGGAACGGCTCAGCGAGGAGAATATAGAGCGACACTTGCGTGATGCCTACACGGAATGTGAGTACACAGCTTTTGCTAAGCTAGGTGCAATCAGGTGGACGGGAGGCCAAGTGGATGACTTTGCATCAGAAGTTAGAAGGCTAGCGACTCTGGCCGGGTTTGCGGGAGAAGGACTGCAGAGAGCAGCCCGACTGGCGTTTGTGAATGGGTTCCCCGACGATGTAGGGATTCACCTACGACTGCTCGGGGTTAAAAAGATGCCGTTGAGCGAACTTGTAGCTCAGGCTCGCGTGTTGATGAGACACTCTGGGCGGAAGGCGATAGCGATGGCGGTGACGGAGGCGCGTACAGACGGACGACGTCCCGAGAAAGAGGTACAGAAGCTTACCGTGCAACGAGAGCGGCCGTTCTCAGGACGGTGTTTTAGATGCCAGGGACCGCACATGGCGCGGGACTGTACGCAGTCGGGGCCCGTTTGCTATTGATGCAGGCAGACAGGGCACATTGCCCGTGATTGCGACCAGGGAAACGACCGTGGGGAAGTTGCTGCCTCTCGAACTTTCCCCTCAAACGAGTAGAGGCGCTTTTGGAGACGCTGCCATTGATTGACGTGGGGGCCGAGGGGGAGACGTTCAAGGCCCTTGTGGATACGGACTGTACGACCACCCTGGTGACTTCGAGGGTGACGAAGGAATGGAACGGGGTGAGTAGTGTCCGGGCGGTCGACGGCAGCGAAATCCGTTGCAGAGTCAGCAGCAAGGTAGAGATAGTGGTGCGCGGCGCGACGCTAAGGCTGCAGGCAATTGTGGCCGAACGCATGATAGATGGAGTTGATGTGGTGATGGGGATGGACGCCATCAACTGCCTCGGTGGCGTCAGTGTTGTGGGAAATGAGGTCACATTCGGAAGCGTGGGGGCGTTGTGCACTGCGAGTCGGGATCGCCAGAGAGAGCAGAGCCCCGCGAGGGGCTGCGCCGCTTACACCATCGAGGACAAAGACTTTCAGGCCGCGTTCGATGGTCAGCGGTGGACGATAGAGTGGCGATGGAAGGACGAGCCCCCGACGCTGGACAGTGGCGATAATGCAGGAGATCCTAGAGAAGACTGCTGGAATGTGGAGAATGAATAGGTGGCAGAGAGTCTACCAAATATGGACCAAATTGACAGTACCTTGATAGCTAAAACAATTAAGGGTATGAAGACAGGAAAAGCCCCACACCCATCAGGAGTCACCACAGAGTTAGTATGGTTAAGACTGTAATTTGTGAATGTGTGTTTAACTGCATGTAGGCATCTAGGTAATTGTTCCATATATCTATTTATAATACACTCCTTTGTTAACAATATTGAGAGTGAATCTTCAGAACATAGGTGGCATTTCCAGGATAATGTGTTGTAGGGACTCGCATGTCTGATTGTAGACCAGGTCATATATTGCCTTCGCTTCCTTGAGCCTCCAGATAAAATCAGCCAGTAATGTTACATGCCATTTATACACCATTTTTGAACATATCTGCTGAGGCTCTGATATATACATAGGGGCTTCCTCTAGTGTTTACAGTGCACTTATATATCACATTTTTGGTCGTATATTGATTGTCCAAAGGACATTTGGATTTGTCTCTGCATGAGCATAACTGGTTGTTTTTTTTGGGGTTTTTTTTTCGTGCTGTGAGCACTAGGTGAATTGGTTCTGTTCAGTATATTTGCGGTTACTGTTATCCTTTTATTATCTCTATTTCTGGGTGTATTAGTGCTGTTGTTTGAATTGTTGGTGGTGTGATTTGTTGGCTGGTTATTGTTGATAATGTAGCTGTTTTTTCTCAGTTGGTTGGTATTGTAGTTTGAGTTATTATCACTTTGATGCATTATTAGTTTGTATTAGCAGTGCCTCTAGGTTGGTTATATGAGTTATGGCCAATTTTCACAGGTTTATTTTGAGTGTAGTCTGTTTATTGTCTCAGTTTACGATTGCTAATCCTATGGATGTGGTGCTCTATATTTGAGGAATTAGCATAGGACAGTTTTATAGTGTGACACTTGAATATTTTACTGTACATGCAACCTTTAGGGAAGCAGCAATCGAGTGCAGCGAAAAATTGTTTTGCAATCTTGGATGAGATGTTTGAGCCCCTGATTGGGTTATACCAAGGGACATCATGGTTTTTATATTTTCTTTTAGGTCTGTTTGTTCAGGTATTTGGAGTAGCATTGAGATTTTGTGGTGTTAGGTGTTTAATTTGTTGTCTGTTACTAGTTTTCTCTAACTCATAGTCGGTTCTTATGTATCTAGGTATAGTTAGTTTTTCTTACGGTTAGGGATTCTATTGTCTAGGTTTTTAACTTTATGTGTGTAGTTAGTATTGTGTTTGTTAAGGTTGTTATAATGATTCATAAGGTTGTTATAATTATTCATTGAGTTATTAGAGTTATTATTATTATTATTATTACTACTACTACAAGGGGTGGATTGGATTTTCCCATGGTATTCAGCCTTAGATAGGGCTGTGTTATAATAATGTGCGTGTTTCTTGAATATATTTTCGTTGGTGGATAATCTAGATATTCAAGCTGAGATATTCTTAACTAGCCCGCTAATTATTGATGGTGGATGATTAGATGATTAAACGATGATCTAATGATTAGGTGATTAGACATTAAACGATGGTGATGATGATGATATATATATACATATATATTTATATATATATATCATCACTATTTGTGACTAAGGATATCCAACTACCTACATTGCTAGAATAAGAGTTAAAATACTCTTAATGCTGCAAGAAGAGTGCAGATTATAGTAAATACATATATGCTGGCAGACAGAATTAGCCAACCATGAGCCGTTTGAGCAGTCACCACTGATGAAGTCTATGGTATAGACAAAACTAGGCCTTGTCTGGTTGATCCTCGACACAGTCATGGGGTGTTTACCTCCCCTATCAGCGTATATATAAATATCTGCACTTTTCTTACAGCAGTAAGAGTATTTTAACTCTTATTTCTAGCAATGTAGGTGCTTCGGCACCCTTAGTCCCAGTGATGATTGAATTTTTTCCTTTATGGTATCACATTGTGCCTAGCTGTTATATATATATACACACACACGTGTGTGTGTGGTGTATAATTTATTTTAATGAAACTGAAATTTTCAGTTTGTCTAGTGACTTGAGTTTCAAGGCGTTATGATTTTTGGGTGAGTATCTATGTCAATTTAGTTATGAGTCTACCTGTCTTTTTATCTATCTATCTATCTATCTATCTATCTATCTATCTATCTATCTATCTATCTATTTATTTATCTATCTATCTAACTATTTATCTAACTATCTATCTGTCTGTCGGTCTGTCTGCCTGTCTGTCTCTCTCTCTCTCTCACTCTAGACATGTGTGTGTGTGTGTGTATACACAGAGAAAACCAGCCCTGTGAGTATTTAGTTCTAAGGGGCTGGTCCAAATCATGTTTTACTTTGAATAGTATGTTGTTGGTATATTCTAGAGTGTCTGACAAGTCGTAAATCCTCTTGGTGTATTATAATCAAATGAATAATAATGCGTAATGGATAATTGTCAGCTCATTACAACTGTTTCCTATGTATCTTTTTAATAGAAAAATGAGAACATTATTCCAATACAAAAACTGTAATCATCAGATGAGACATAACTGTCTGTTGCATTATTCCACACCGATGTTGATTGATGCCTTGATTCCTCCCTACTCATATTGGGTTGACCGGAAAGGAAAGAAAAAGGTCAATAAATACTTGCCATCACATTTTTAATCAACCAAATATGAACCAGTTTGTTGCACAATGCATCTCCATCTTTCCTTTAACTTGAAAATACCCTCTTCCCTGAATTGAGGGGGTTTCATGGCAAAGAATTCATCAAGGAATTGAAATTTTTACCATTAAGACTATTCTGCAGAGACTTAAATACATGGAAATCCGAAGGAGCAACATCTGGTGAATATGGAGGGTGGGGTAACACATCCCAGCCGAGCTGCAGCAATTTTTGTCTGGTTCCCAAAGCATCAAGTGCCGAAAATCAACTTGCTTATCTTCCATTTTAAAGGCTTACAGAATTAACACAGGTTATAGGAACATAAGTCTTCTTCCGCAAAAAGATAGCTTAAACTGTACTCTAAATGGAGGTATAGTCAAATCCTATTTTATGAACTATTTAATGAAAGGTAAGCTACTATAAATCGGCACGAACTTTCCGGACAACCCAATAATTACAAAAGAAGAAAAGGCATTGCAGGAAATTGTTCCAGGGAATGTTGAATTTTCTGCCATAGTAAAACAGTTCTTTCTGGCTACCTAGGTTAGCATTGGTTAATGACATTTGGAAATTGGTCCTTACAGAATTCTTCTTGCATACTCACACACATAGTACAAAAATAAAAATAAATAAAAGAAAAATAGTACAAAAATAAGTGAAGAGAAGGTAAACAAAAAAACAAAGAAACAAACAAGGTGTATTTGGTTGATGCTCAGAAGTACTGGAAGAAGTCTTTATCGTTTTGAGCATATTCTCTTCTAAATAAAAGATAGATGAGGAAGGAAATACACAGAGAGGAAAGAACAACCGCGTCTCAATTAGACAGTCACCACATGATATGTACAAAGGACTTCTTTCAGTTTCTATCTACCAAACCACATGCAAGTATTGGTTGGCCTGAGGCTATAACAGAAGAAACTTGCCCAAGGTGCCACGCAGTGGGACTGAACCTAGAACCATGTGGTTGGAAAGCAAGCTTCTTAACCATGCAGCTAAATCCACAGATATGACGATATATATTAAAAAAAAAAGACTCCGCCGGTTACGACGACGAGGGTCCCAGCTGATACGATCAACGGAACAGCTTGCTTGTGAAATTAACGTGCAAATGGCTGAGCATTCCACAGACACGTGTACCCTTAACGTAGTTCTCGGGGATAATCAGTGTGACACAGAGAGTGACAAGGCTGACCCTTTGAAATACAAGTACAACTCATTTTTGCCAGCTGAGTGGACTGGAGCAACGTGAAATAAAGTGTCTTGCTCAAGGACACAACGCGTCGCCGGGAATCGAACTCACAACCTTACGATCATGAGTCGAATGCCCTAACCACTAAGCCACGCACCCTCACACGATATATATAAAAAGCACAATGTTCATGTTTGGATTTTTTGTTATTAACGTTTTTTTATTATTTCAAATTTCTTCTTAATGTTTAATTTGGAACACCAACTTTCCTAAATCCATTAATCTAACATTTCAAGACCTTCAAATCTCATTCTTCACGAAAAACTGGCATAAATGTGTGTAGTTCACATGTCACAGTAACAACAAGGAGCCATGACAACTCACTACGAACAGTACATTAAATATTAAAACTAGATGGAAAATACATCATCTGTTGATGGTTCTGTAGTTTCATGTAGAATTCCAGAAAATATGAGAAGAATAATCACGAAAGCTCCTCTATAGTGAAATACAAACCTGTTTTTATAGTCTTATAAGTGGATTTCCTAGACCAAGGCCACTCTTTCTTTCTAAGAATTCTTGTCTTCCTTGGCATTTTATAGGTCATCTCTTTGCAACTTGACATCACAAAAGAATCAATTATCTGTTAAAATGACAAGTCAGTGTTAGTTTCCTTTTTGCATAATTTAGATGACAATTTATTCACTGCACCTTGTATATAAGAGTGAACGGACAAATATTAGAGGCATTCAACATAATTCTTTCCTTCTTTTATTCTTTCATTTATTTCAGTCATTTGACTGTGGCCATGATGGAGCACTGCTTTGGAGGATTGACCCCAGGACTTTTTTTTTAAGCCTAGTACTTATTCTATTGGTCTCTTTGCCGAACTGCTAAGTTACAGGGATGTAAACACACCAACATCAGTTGTCAGAGGTGATAGGGGGACACAGACACTCAAACACACACACACACACACACATATAGTGAGAATTTACAAAAGAACAAAAGACAAAGACAGGTGTGTAAACAACAAACAGATGTATTAGTTTAATACTCGGGAAGTGAGAAAGTCTTTTACATTTCAAGCCTATATATGACGGGCTTCTTTCAGTTTCTATCTAAGAAATCTACTCACAAGGCTTTGTTCAGCACAAGGCTATAATAGAAGATACTTACCTAAGGTGCCATGCAGTGGGACTGAACCTGAAACCATGTGGTTGGGAAGCAAGCTTCTTACCACACAGCCACACTTGTTATTTATTTAATAACTGTTTGATTCAGTTCCATACAACTTAAAGTTTCATGAGCTCAAAAAACAACCCTAGCTTTCCAGGCTTAGATAACTAATATGTATGTATGTATGTATGTATGTATGTATGTATGTATGTATGTATGTATGTATGAATGTATGTATGTATGTATGTATGTATGTATGTATGTATGTATGTATGTATGTGTGTGTGTATGTGTGTGTGTATGTATGTATGTATGTATGTATGTATGTATGTATGTATGTATGTATGTATGTATGTATGTATGTATGTGTGTGTGTATGTATGTATGTATGTATGTATGTATGTATGTATGTATGTATGTATGTATGTATGTATGTATGTATGTATGTATGTATGTATGTATGTATGTATGTATGAATGTATGTATGTATGTATGTATGTTGTATGTATGTATGTATGTATGAATGTATGTATGTATGTATGTATGTATGTATGTATGTATGTATGTATGTATGTATGCATGTATGTATGTATGTATGTATGTATGTATGTATGTATGTATGTATGTATGTATGTATGCATGTATGTATGTATGTATGTATGCATGTATGCATACATGCATGCATGTATGTATGTATGTATGTATGTATGTATGTATGTATGCATGCATGTATGTATGTATGTATGTATGTATGTATGAATGTATGTATGTATGTATGTGACACAAGGCAACTAAATTTCTTGATATCATAAATCAGTTTGATTAATTCTGCTTTGTTATGAAGTCTTTTCTGTTATATTCTCTTTCCCTGTCTGTTGGTCACAGCCTACTCACCTTCTTTCCCCTAGTTGCTAGTTTTTTAAAGTGATTTAAATCAAAGCTTTCCATCAAAATTTCAAGTTAATTCCTGTTGCAAAAACTGGCTTAATAATTACAAAGTTATCTTATTAAATTATTCTTCTTTATTTTAAAAATGAATTGAGACAAAGGCAGTATTTTTCAACAGAAGAGTTAAGTTCTTTTTAGCTCTAATCACTGCCCTTTCACACTCAGACAATCGTTTTTGTTTGGTGCAAAAAGGAAATAACTTGTGTGAAAGACTGATATTAAACTAGGGCATGACTGCGCCCCTTTTTTCTCTTGCTCTCTAAATATTTCACCTTTACTTAATCATTCATTATCTATTTCTCATACACACACACACACACACATGCACACAAACATACTCATACCCACAGACACACATTCACACAAACATACTCATACCCACAGACACACATTCACACAAACATACTCATACCCACAGACACACATTCACACAAACACCTGGTCACACGACTGCAAACTTGAATTTGCCAGCAGCAACAGCAGTGACTATTTCTTCCTGATTGTGTGACCCATCTACAATAATGAGGTTGATCACTGAAAAGGCCAATCCTCGTGAGAGAGAAAAAGGCCGAAACAAAGAGAACAAGGAAACATAGGTTTGGTTGTTGCTATTGTGACTGCTGCTGCTGCTGTTGTTGTTGTTGTTGTTGGCGGTGGTGGTGTGGTTGTTGTTGTTAAGCAACAAGACGGGTAAGGGTGATTAGGTGATGGTCTAGGGCTTAGAGGCGGGAAACCCCAGACCTTGGAAAAAAAAAACTTTGGTCATCTTGTTGTAGTTGAGGGCTCTTCGTTGACGCCCGACGTCACTGAGAGGTGGCCCTCGAAGTCGCTGGAAATGGAGATCTCCAGGTCCAAATTCTTGGACGGCTGGTGGTGTTGATGGTGGTGGTGGTTGTGGTTGCATCTTGCATTCTTTACGTTAAAAAAAAATGGTAAAAAGAACAACAATAATATTAACAATAACAATAACAACGGTTTCAAATTTTGGCACAAGGATAGCATCTTCAGGGAATGGGGTAAGTCGATTACATTGACCCCAGTGCTCAGCTGGCGTCAGTGCATGAATGGTACTTATTTCATCAATCCCGAAAGGATGAAAGGCAAAGTTGACCTCAGTGGAATTTGAACTCAGAACATAAAGATGGCCAAAATGCTGCTAAGCATTTCGTCCAGCATGCTAGTGATTCTGCCAGCTCACTGCCTTAAATAAAATAATAAATGCGCCCTTTTAAAGCCTAGCCAGGCTCATGGGCCTGGTTTGCCGGTTTCAGTGGCATATGTGTTCCCCAGCTGGATGGGACGCCAGTCCATCGCAGCATTACTCATTTTTGCCAGTGGAGTGAACTGGAGCTACGTGAAATGAAGTGTTTTGCTCAAGAACACAACGCGTCACCCGGTCCAGGAATCAAAACCACAATCTTACGATCATGATGCTGACACCTTAACCACTAAGTCACATGCCTCCACACTGCCTTAGATAATAGTAATAATAATAATAATAACAATAATCCTTTCTACTATAGACACAAGGCCTGAATTTGTGGGGAGGGGTATAGTCTATTGCATCAACCCCAGTGTTTCACTGGTACTTAATTTATTGACCCCGAAAAGGTGAAAGGCAAAGTTGATCTCAGCAGAATTTGTAGTCAGAATGTAAAGACAAATGAAATGCTACTATTCATTTTGCCCAGTGTGCTAACAATTCTGCCAACTTGGCACCTAAAAATGATGATGACGATGAGGACGACGATGATGATTGCAACAACATTTCAGCAAAGGCTGTGACAGAAAATAAGAATTATAGGATTTTCTCCATAAAGACTGACCATATTCTTGAAGCATTTTATAATTGCTAGATATAATTTTGGAGGATAAAAGAAACTAACAGTATTAAATCAAATACTTTGCAATATTATGTGATAACAGAATGATACCAAAGGAATTGAAAAAAATTGAGAAATATCAGTCCCTAGCCACAGAAATGAAGAAATTGTAGAAGACTAAGACTGCAGTTATTCCTGTGGTAATTGGTGTATTTGGCACAAGAGTATAGCCAAAAGGTTGAAGGAACCTGGTATTGAGACTCACATAGTCAACCTACATTAAAGTGCAATTCTATACACTGTGAAAATCCTAAGAAAGATTCTTGAAATTTGAGGACACTTGTTGTCATCAAGCCTCAAGATAACAATGTAGTAAATTAAATTAGCATATAATAACTTTGGAATAATAGTAATATTAACAATCACAAGTTGGAATAATATGGTAGGAATAAATGTGAAGACAGAACATCTACAAAAAATAGTCTACTGTAGTCTACTGGTTGTGCACAGTTGTTATGTTCAGCAATGAAAGCACTGTATTGAACAAGATAATAATAATGATGATGGTGGTGGTGATGGTGATGATGATGATGATGATGATGATGATAGTGATGATGATGATGGTGATGGTGATGGTGATGATGATGATGATGATATCATCATCATCATCATCATCACCATCACCATCATCATCATCATCATCACCATCACCATCATCATCATCATCATCATCATCATCATCATCACCATCACCATCATCATTATTATTATCTTGTTCAATACAGTGCTTTCATTGCTGAACATAACAACTGTGCACAACCAGTAGACTACAGTAACATTCTTCATAAAAATTTCAAGAACTCTGTGGAGAATTTGTGAAGTTACTAGCAACACTATTTTTTGTAGATGTTCTGTCTTCACATTTATTCCTACCATATTATTCCAACTTGTGATTGTTAATATTACTATTATTCCAAAGTTATTATATGCTAATTTAATTTACTACATTGTTATCTTGAGGCTTGATGACAACAAGTGTCCTCAAATTTCAAGTATCTTTCTTAGGATTTTCACAGTGTATAGAATTGCACTTTAATGTAGGTTGACTATGTGAGTCTCAATACCAGGTTCCTTCAACCTTTTGGCTATACTCTTGTGCCAAATACACCAATTACCACAGGAATAAAGCAGTCTTAGTCTTCTACAATTCTTCATTTCTGTGGCTAGGGACTGATATTTCTCAATTTTTTT
Organism: Octopus sinensis; assembly: GCF_006345805.1. Lineage (NCBI taxonomy): Eukaryota > Metazoa > Mollusca > Cephalopoda > Octopoda > Octopodidae > Octopus > Octopus sinensis. Next base: position 28,815,198 of record NC_043016.1, on the reverse strand, counting down.
CAATTCCTTTGGTATCATTCTGTTATCACATAATATTGCAAAGTATTTGATTTAATACTGTTAGTTTCTTTATCCTCCAAAATTATATCTAGCAATTTAAAATGCTTCAAGAATATGGTCAGTCTTTATGGAGAAAATCCTATAATTCTTATTTTCTGTCACAGCCTTTGCTGAAATGTTGTTGCAATCATCATCGTCGTCCTCATCGTCATCATCATTTTTAGGTGCCAAGTTGGCAGAATTGTTAGCACACTGGGCAAAATGAATAGTAGCATTTCATTTGTCTTTACATTCTGACTACAAATTCTGCTGAGATCAACTTTGCCTTTCACCTTTTCGGGGTCAATAAATTAAGTACCAGTGAAACACTGGGGTTGATGCAATAGACTATACCCCTCCCCACAAATTCAGGCCTTGTGTCTATAGTAGAAAGGATTATTGTTATTATTATTATTATTACTATTATCTAAGGCAGTGTGGAGGCATGTGACTTAGTGGTTAAGGTGTCAGCATCATGATCGTAAGATTGTGGTTTTGATTCCTGGACCGGGTGATGCGTTGTGTTCTTGAGCAAAACACTTCATTTCACGTAGCTCCAGTTCATTCCACTGGCAAAAATGAGTAATGCTGCGATGGACTGGCGTCCCATCCAGCTGGGGAACACATATGCCACTGAAACCGGCAAACCAGGCCCATGAGCCTGGCTAGGCTTTAAAAGGGCGCATTTATTATTTTATTTAAGGCAGTGAGCTGGCAGAATCACTAGCATGCTGGACGAAATGCTTAGCAGCATTTTGGCCATCTTTATGTTCTGAGTTAAAATTCCACTGAGGTCAACTTTGCCTTTCATCCTTTGGGATTGATGAAATAAGTACCATTCATGCACTGACGCCAGCTGAGCACTGGGGTCAATGTAATCGACTTACCCCATTCCCTGAAGATGCTATCCTTGTGCCAAAATTTGAAACCGTTGTTATTGTTATTGTTAATATTATTGTGTTCTTTTTACCATTTTTTTTAACGTAAAGAATGCAAGATGCACCACAACCACCACCACCATCAACACCACCAGCCGTCCAAGAATTTGGACCTGGAGATCTCCATTTCCAGCGACATCATCATCATCATCATCATAATAATAATAATAATAATAATAATAATAATAATAATAATAATAATAATAATGATAATAATGATAATAATAATAATAATATTTGCAATCTTAAAAAGGTTGATTGATGGAAATTGAAAGTGACATTACCACCAGAATATGTTATTCAGAGTAGATCAGAAAAGATTCTATGAAGAAATAAATGGAGGATGTACAGATGAAAAGTTGATACCAGACAACATTGAAAGTCAAAGGTTTTGGAGCAACATCTGGAGCAAAGACAAGGGGCACAAGAAGGATGCTGAATGGTTGCAAGAATTGAAACAAACAATAGTCTGTCCAAAACAGGCAGAACTAGTCATTTCAGTTAAGGAAGTGAAAGAAATCAGCAAAATAATTAGCAACTGGAAGGCCCCAGAACCAAATGGAGTTCAAGGCTACTGAATCAAAACATTTGGTGAATGTCATGCACAAATAGCTGCACAACTCAACACCTTGTAAAATGCCAACCAAGCAGCACCAGAGCGATTGATTGGAATGTTGAGCGATTACTTGGAAAAAGCATGGCTGACGATATGTGCATCTCTGATCATGAGCAGAAGTAGTTGGGGAGCATCATAGCCGTGTGTTGAGAGGAATTCTTGGAAGTTTGGATAATTCACCTTTGGAAACATGGGTGGTTCGTTCAACATCCTTAAACAATCCTTATTCAGGAACCTCTTGAGAAGGATGGGCTACTCAACCAGAAGAAGATTTTAACTGGACCCCACCTGCAAGGTCATGTGCTGTTTATCTTGATATGAGATCACCATGTCGCACACATTTGGTTGTGATGCATGTGCCTGGTGTACCCTTGTAAGACGGGTGGTCATGATAGGTATACTGGGCTTCGTATATTTTACCCCAGTGTCACTTTGATGGCATGCACTGCTCTCTCACTCAATAACAACAACAACAACAACAACAATAATAATATAGACAAATGGCTGAGGGAGATTGAAATAGAATGTCCTGTAGAGCTCCTACAGAAATTTTGTCTCGTCTCTTAGGAACAGCAAGGATTTTCAGGAGGGTTCTAAGAACTTGAAAGACTGCTGAAAACTTGTGTATACCGAAGGTTACCTGCTATCCACATAATCCCTACCAGGAGTAAGACCAAACCTGAGACAAACCAAAATGATGATAATAATGATGATGATTTCTTTATTGAATACAAAGGGTTTACATTAAGAAAAACATTATAGATAATTCAAGACAATATAATGTGTGTGTGTATATGTGTGTGAGTGTGTCTTGTTGTGAGGGTTTTGTGTGTAAACAAGATTAACATAATGGAGAAAAAAAATTCAACAATGTATCATCCTCAATAGGGAGGAGAGGTTCAAGGGCTGCTCATGAAAAAAAAACTCATAAAACCATAGGTGCACTCACTTTGGGGCAGGTGCCATTTCTCCTTTCCTTTTCTCCAACTACAGGCATATACTCAGGGCAGACTCAGTCACTCGCACCATTCTCACCACTTTGATCCACCATTCAATAAACTGACCAAAAGGCAACACTCTCTACTCTTATTTTTGTCTTCAAGTGAAACTTGAAAAAGTTGATCAGGGTTTGGCCAAAGAGAAAAGTGTTTGTCTTCAACCCCTTTAGTCCCATCCATCATACAACCTCTTTCGCCATGGCCACCAATCATATAAAGACAGCCTGCCCTTCCTGGTTAAGGGAAGGCTGAAGGGTGACCTTAATAATGGATTCTGTTGACATATGACAGCAGGTGTTCGACATAAGCCCACTAGTCTGCAACGCTCAGTCACTGGATGAGTGCATGCAGGACTGTCTAGTCCTTCATGCATCATGGGCACTGTTAATTTCTGATGAAACAGGTAGTCTAGTGGCTAGAGAGTTGGGTGTCCTAAACATAAGGTCATAGGTTCAATTCTGGAACCAGGTGGCACAGGTAATTTGTTTCAAATTTCTCCAGTGCAGTCAGCTTAAAATGAGTACCAGCCAACTGCTTGAACAGCCCCAAGCTTCTCTCTCCAGCCCTAACATACGAAGTCTTTTTAATTTCATGTCTGTTTGTGACAACATCAGCACCTAAAACATTTAGTGAAAGTGTAGTACAAGCAATCTGGTCATGTTCACTCAGGAGTGATGGTTATGTCAAACTTTCTGTTAATAGTGACAGCACTGTAAAAATGATGAATATTTAGTTCACTGTGCTCATTTGAGCAGATCATGTTGATCATGTGTTCAACAAACCTTCATCATATCACCCCATTAAATACTCGTTATTAACATTTTAATAGAGAGCTTTTAATGTTGTTAACAGAATTGCTTGAAATAGTAATATGATTTCCCTTAAACCACACCTTATTGTCATATAAAGTGAGGGACTCATTGAATTATGTAGTCTTAAATACATTATTCCTTAATCAAAAGATGAAATAATAAATAAATAATAAATATGCCCTTTTAAAGCCTAACCAGGCTCATGGGCCCAGTTTCCCGGTTTCAATGGCGTATGTGTTCCCCAGCTGGATGGGACGCCCGTCCATCGCAGCATTACTCATTTTTGCCAGCTGAGTGGACTGGAGCAACATGAAATGAAATGTTTTGCTCAAGAACACAACGCATCACCCAGTACAGGAATCGAAACCACAATCTTACGATCATGATGCTGACACCCTAACCACTAAGCTACGCACCTCCACAATCAAAAGATGGCTGACAATAAACTAAAGCTGGAACAACTTTGATTATAGCTCTATGAAGTCAAGGCTGATGTGGAACTAAACAGCAACAACACAATATTTGTGGAAGAAACTACCTGTTCTATGGCGATTGCAAGCAGTAAAAAATGTAATAATAATGACGTATATATTAGAATTAATGAGTTTATGTAAGCTTTCTGGTTTATTTTAGTCTATTATCCCTCTCTGTCAACCAACACACACCTATTTTATTTTTCTTCAAATAATCTTATATTTTCTGTAGTTTTGTAGAGTCCTTTTAATCATAATTCTTTACTGCTAAGATGTTTCTTTCTTTTTCTACAATCACCTTTCTCATTTCTACAATTCTGTTACTTTGCACCCTAATATCTAACTTTTACCTTGTTCACTAACATCCCCATCCTGTATCCTAACTTCCTCTATCTTAACTCATTCTGATCTCACTTCCTGTTACCTCATTCCCTCTTACTTAATTCCCTGATACCTACTTCTGTTACCTCATTTATTAAACATGTAATTTCACTTTCTGTTAATTTACTCTCTCTTAATATATTCAGCAACACCTACTTCCTGTTAGCACATTTCTGTTATTTTAGCCATTCATTTACATATGATATATAACTTGATTATTATGTGTGAATAACATATTTTGAACAAAAAGTTGCTATTGTCAAGTACCAAGCCAGGATTCATTGATTACTCTTATACATCAGAAATTTGACCAACACAACTATTTCTTATTAGTCATGTATTTAAGACTACATTTTCAATGTGTCTTTTCATTTTTGTAATATTAGAGTTTCATTTGAGGATGCTTTGATTGCTATTTTTAGCAAGTTGATGGAAGAAGTGAAGATTTCCTTCTTGACACGTACAAATATTCCCTGTTAGCACCACTAAACCAATATGTCCTGAAATTGTCCATATTTCATAATTATGACATAACAGAATTTAAGAAAAAATCTGGGCATTAGAATTTCTAGAGTATTTCCATAAATATGCCACTCATAGACTATTGATACTGAGGTAAAAAGATGAACACAATGCAGGTTTCTGAATCCACAAGGGGGTGGAGATATATATACTCCAAGATAGTTCTCCACACCTTTGCAAAAGTCAGCTCTGAAATTCATTAGTCAAGTAATGCAACTGTATATATCAGTGAACTACACTACACTGTGGTACCTACTTACAGCTAAGTAGACTGGACTATTGACAGTTAAATGTGTTGATCTTGGACACAGTACAGTGAGCTATACCACACTGTGGTACCAACTTACAGCTAGGTAGACTGGACTGTTGACAGTGAAGTGTGTTGGTCATGGACACAGTACAGTGAACTATACCACACTGTAGTACCTACTTACAGTTTGATAGACTGAACTGTTAACGGTTAAGTGTGTTGGTCATTGACACAGTACAGTATGCTATATCACACTGCGGTACCTACTCATAGTTAAATAGACTGGACTATTGACAGTTAAGTGTGTTGGTCATGGACAGAGTAAAGTGAACCATACCACACTGTGGTACCTACTTGTAGCCAGGCAGACTGGACTGTTAACAGTTTAGTCAGCAAAGTGAACTGGAGCTGCAGTCCATCTAAAATTATTTATATTCCTTGTGTATTGATTAGTGGTGAAATACACCATGCAAACCATATTTAGCCAAGTAATATTTCATCTTAATTGTAACTCAACCCCAATTTTTTATTCCCTAACCCACTACTATCTTACTGTCTTTTATATTTTCTTATATTTTCTTCTATAATGCTTCCTCACAGTTATGTTCCTCCTGTGTGTTTTTTTTAAATATGAGAAAATATGGAATATTCCTCTAGGACTCTTTTCCCCATTGTTTTCACTTGAATGCACTTAACCTACCCATTGACCTTTTCTGTTGCACTGTCCTTATCCTCTCTCTCATATTCACCTTGTACCTTGACCACATCTCTCTCTCTCTCTCTCTCTCTCTCTCTCTCTCACTTACTCCCCCTCTCACCCCCTCTCTCTCTTCAGCAAGATGCTTGCTTCTGTCCCTTAGTAATACTTTTATATCCCCCAAAACTATGCCCCACTCAGTTGAAGAGTCTTCTCTTGCAAGTACTTAATGACATCATCAGTCCTGCTGCCATAAAAAAAAAAGCACCCAGTATGCTTTATGAAGTGGTTGTATTAGGAAGGGCATCAACTAGTAGAAACCTTGCCAAAGCAGTTTTTGGGGCTCAGCATTGCCATCTGGTTCATCAATTCACATGAAACCATCCAACCAATGCCAGCATGGAAAAAGGCATGTTAAAGATGATGATGATTAAATGCATTCTTTGTATTTTACTCATTTACATCCATTTCTTTTGTTTATTTGCTGTATATTTTCTTTAAACAAATATCTTTTATAATTCAGCTCTGAAACAATTAACTTTTGTGGATTTTCTTAATGTGGTGAGCTTATCAAAAACTAATTATAAATAATTAATTGGTAAGGAATAATTGATATTATTTGGTGACTAATTATATTTTGATTATTCCATTATTATGAGAGACATCTTCTCTTGTATCAAACTTCATCAGTAAAGTATAAGTGGCACTGATATTGCCAAAGCAGTGATCACAGAAATACAAAATTGATATACAATATTATACACATGAAGTAAATCATTTCCTAGATTATTAGCCTGGAATCAATACCTTAGTCTAGATTTTTCCTATATATTCCATTCTATCATTCTTGGCATTAGTACAAAGAAATTTATGAGCCAACTGTCATACTTAGGTAAGTTCTATCATTTAACTTAATATCCTTAGGTTAAATTCAGTTCAACAGAGGTAAACTCATTTACTTTGAATTGTTCTCCAGCCTACTTTCAGTTTTCCAACATATATAAATTGAAACTGCTCTCTAAATATTTTAGGATAGTTAGTTTTCACTTTTAAACACCTATAACCAATACAAATATTAGTTTCAAATTTTGGCACAAAGCTAGCAATTTCAGGACTGGGGTAAGTTGATTACATCACCCTTAATGTTTAACTGGTACTTATTTTATCAACCCTGAAAGGGTGAAACAAAGTCAACTCAGAACGTAAAGACAGATGAAATACCACTAAGCATTTTGGGATCGTTACCTTTTGACCTACAGATTTAAAAAATAATTTTTTGTAACTAAACACTTTCAAACTTCAGACACTGGTAGAATGTGTCATATAAAACATCTTTTACTCTTAGCATTTTTGAGAAAAACTTATATTTATGAAGTTATTTCCCGTTAAAGTTCTTGTATTTCGGTAATTTCAACCAATCAATGACGTGTATTCAACTGAATAAAATTCCTGCTGTTGTTTGTCTATCTATCTATCTATCTATCTATCTATCTATCTATCTATCTATCTGTCTGTCTGTCTATTTATTTATCTGTCCGTCTATCTATCTATCTTTCTATCTATCTATCTATCTATCTATCTAGCTGTCTGTCTGTCTGTCTGTCTATTTATTTATCTGTCCGTCTATCTATCTATCTTTCTATCTATCTATCTATCTATCTATCTATCTATCTATCTATCTATCTATCTATCTATCTATCTATCTATCTATCTATCTATCTATCTATCTGTCTGTCTAGTATCTATCTATTTATCTGTGTGTGTGTGTGTGTTAATATTTGTGCTTGTCCCTCAAGTGTCTTGTAGTAAAAGAGAAGAGGTAAATGCAGTGAATAGTGAACATAGGTAGAGGTGAATATCAATTTTAGTGAGGAGAGGTTAGAAGCAATAAGAGGTAGCATAGTTGATGTGGAGTGTGGGCAGTGTGTGAGAGATGCACAGTGCCTGGGACGAGGTCAGAGATACATAAGGGTGGAAATAGTAGGAGATGAACATAAATAATGGGATGGAGGTTACCATTTGCAGAATGAGAATGTGTAAAGGGGAAAAGTGAAGTAGAAAATAAGTCAGTAAGAGATGACACTGAGAATATGAGAGGCAAAGCAAGAAGTTCCAGGGAGGGTAAATGGGAGCACAAAAAGGTGACAGACAAAATATTTTCAGTTTTGCTTTCATTTAATTATAGCAGCTGAGTGAATAGTGCCATAGTCAGGAGAGTGATGGAGGGTTTGGTGTTATATTCAGATTTAGCAGTTGCCACTTCTTTATGCAACTGGTCCTCAACCATATGCATCATGTTGCCAAACAAAAATAATCTTCTCTCTTGCACATTACATCTGAATTCTCTTTGGCATAATTTTTCTTCCAAATCATTTGCACTTTGTCATGCATGCACAATGCTGTTGCATGTCCAGCAGCAGAGTATACTTGCTTCTTTCTACCCTTCGCACATCTTCTGTACCCATGTTTCTTTCTTGTTTGTTCCTTCTCGAGCCATGCCTGGCTCATAAGGGCCGGTTTCCCGGTTTCCTTGGCGTATAGGTTCCCCACCTGGATGGGACGCCAGTCCATCGTGGGTGAGCTGCAAGTCACAGGAGGAAAGAGTGGGAGAAAGTTGTGGTGTAAGAGTAAGCAGAAGTTCGCCATTACCTTCTACTGGAGCCGCATGGAGCTTAGGTGTTTTGCTCATAAACACACACATCACCTGGTCTGAGATTTGAACCTGCAATCCCTCGACCGCAAGTCCACTGCTCTAGCCACTAGGCTATGTGCCTCCCATGGCCTACATTTCACTACACATGCACCATACAATCTGCTTTTCACTCTGGGAGAAAGGCATTTTGCTGTCAAAAGAAGTAATACCTCTCTAAAGTTGCTCCAGTCCATTCTTATTCTAGTATAGAATCCTCCTCTGCTAATTAGGTCATCTAAGCAACAGAAACTATTCATGTTTGTTCTGGGTCTTTCAGAAAATCTATTTCTTGCAGATTCTTAGTGTTTATTTCTCATGCATATCTTCCACACACCCAGCCTACTTTCTCAGTTAACCTTCCTGTGATTCAATTATACTTTTTGTGTTTACATTTTGCACTGGGTATACAGTAAAGAATTTCTAGTAATACCTTTAGTACTCATCAAGTAGAACCATTTTCTTGAAGGGATTAGTGGTTTGTTCGTTTTCCTGTTTATTAGAACCTTTGCCTTTGCTAAAGTAACTTTCAGGCCCTTTGATTCCAGATTTTGCTTCTATTCCTATAATTTCTTTCCTAATTCTTCTACAGATTCAGCTGTAAGAACAAGGTCATGAGTATACAGGAGTCCCAAAAAGCAGACTTAAACTCTTCAGTTGTGGCCTGGAAAACTATGATATATTAGAGGGAACTAAGAACCGAGCCCTGGTGAACTCCAACATGCACACTAAATTCATTGCTAACTATATTCTTACTGACAGTTCTCTGTACATGGCTTGGACTTCCACGGTGATAAGGGAGCAAAGGGCCCTGTCAAAAGCTTTCTCTGTCAACAAATGCCAAGTACACAGAGATTTATTTTGGCTAAATATTTCTTCTGTAATAACCTTTTGGTGATTCTTCTAGGTACAAAGCAAGACTACATCTCATCTAGGTTAACTCTCTTCCTAATTAGTTGAGATATAACTCTTTTAATAACTTTTAACACCTAGGCCAGCAATTTGATGTATTTGCAATTATATTACTCTAAGGAATCTCTTTTACCCTTTTAAAGTCATTAGGTATGATACCTTCCTAGACAACCTAATTAACTAAACAGGTGGCTAGATCATATTCCACTCAGATATTTTAAGCAACTAAGTGGTAAGTCATGATGGACCAGGAGCTTTCACTGTTTTCATATCTTTAATTGTTTTATCTATCACACTGTTGTCAACTCAGACAGCTATGTGTGAGTGTGTGTTTGTATGTATGTATGTATGTATGTATGTATGTATGTATGTATGTATGTATGTATGTATGTATGTATGTATGTATGTCTTGCACGGCTTGTATAGTGAATGGGTAAAGCTTGGTCTGCAATGTTTGCAGTCGTGTATGCTTGTCAAGAGCAGGGCTCATTAGCCACCAATGGAGCACAATGTTCCTGAAGGTCGGCAATGGTCTTCCTCGGTCACAAGTGGATGGCCATCATCATCATGTCTTGTGTCAGGTCACTTTTGAGTGCTACTGGTAACATGTAACCCAGTACAACCTGTTGCATGGTCGGGTCGTCGGCGACTAAACCGGCAACCCCACCAAGCTTGCTTGGTGAGGAGGGTGTTTATTGGACACCCTGCGGGATGAAAAATAAAACCCGTCAAAGGGCAGAGGAACTCTTGAGAGTCAACAGCCATCCAATAAATGTCTTAAGGCTGTATCATGCACAAGGACATAGAAATAATCGGATTGAATACCCGATCGCACGGTTAAACCATTGGGAGTGAAGGACTCCTAGCCTTTGTTAGGACATCCTTCTAGGAGAAGGTAACTCAGGTAACTGGGATAACTTCGACATAAAACCTGCAGCTCAGTGGTTACCAATGATGTTGACTTGTTCTTCTTCTCGGATTATGGCTACTGTTGCTTAGTGAGTGGGATTGACTCAGTGCACAGCCTTTCTTCATTTAAAAAAAAATCTTCTTGCACAGGCATTGCACGATAACAACATTGATTAAGCTTCGTGCAATAGCCATACTCGATAACGAGGGGGCAGCCACCATGTATGTATGTATGTATGTATGTATGTATGTATGTATGTATATATATATATATATATATACACCATACCTTGCCCGTGCTGGTGCCACGTAAAATGCACCCAGTCCACTCTGTTGGGTGGTCAGTGTTAGGAAAGAAATCCAGCTGTAAAAACCATGTCAAGACAGACACAGTAGACTGGTGTAGTCTTCTACCTGGCTGCCT